>NC_083594.1:44053038-44375538 GCF_027579695.1 Neoarius graeffei
CATTTTCCATTCTTCCACCCAAGTACCCATCCATCCATCTTTCCAAGTACATTTCTATTCTTCCACCCAAGTACCCATTCATCCATCGAAGGCAAGTAGTTATCCATCCATGCATTTACTCAGCCAAGTACTTATCCATCCATCTATCCAAGTACCCATCCATCCATCTTTCCAAGTACATTTCCATTCTTCCACCCAAGTACCCATTCATCTAAGCAAGTAGTTAGCCATCCATGCATTTACTGAGCCAAGTACCCACCCACCCAGTCATCTAGCAAAGGTGCCAGTCATCACAGGCACAGGATACAGCCAAGGAACTATCCATCTCTCCAAGTTTTTATGCCTCTACATACAGCAATTTTTACAGTTTATCTATCCATCCATCTATCGATCTATCCACCCCAATAACACCGTCTTATGTAAAATATTTAATTATGTTGGCATTAAAAAAAAAAAAAAATCTACTAACACATCATATTTCACTTTGCTTCCACGTGTAACCAATGTTGCTCATCTTACCCTTGCAATAGTCATTGGGATCTTCCTGCTCTTCATCATCAGAGCCCAAGATCTCCTCCTCTTGCTCCTGCAGAGCTGAGTCAGGCTGGGCAGCTCCCCGCGGGTGGGGATCAGGTCTGGTGAGGGTGGAGAACATGCATCAGCACATGGTCAGAGCCACATAATACCAAAGCTTCCAAAATTAGAGTGCGTGTTTCTATGTGGTAGCAGCTCAAGTCTGTGCAAGCTGTCTTTTGGGGAACAGACAACTGCAATTAATAGTTGATGTATCCAATAGGATCACTGCTACAATGACCATTCTCTACAGGTGTTTGTAATATCTAGATGCATATTAAAAATGTCATCACCACACTACAGAACACACTGGCGTATTTACTGCTTAAAAAGTCGGTTAGGTTGGGAAGTGTTCAGGCGTTCTGTCTCACGATTATTTGCAGGAGGAGCTTTTTCTGCTGCCATTGCCCAAAAAGAGCTGATCATTTTCAAAAAGAAAGTGCTCTGAAGAAGACAAGCTGACACGACTACCTTCTGTCTGCATTGCACTCACACTGTACAAAATGTCGTCTTGTTATGAAGCTAGTGTTCAGTCAGTTCAATGTTCTTTTCAAGCCTGTTCAATCCCTCTCAAACTGCTTCAGCGGGAGGCCGCAATGGGAGGCTTGGCGAGAATGCTGAAAAGTGCTTAATCTAGCTGGTTTTTATTTTGGGTATAAGTCAGGTCAGCCTAAAAGGATGCGTTTGGGCAGGTGTGTGTAAAGTAGATAGAGGCTTCAACAGCATAAACAGCAAACATTTCATCAGGCAAAACAAGCGATGTCAATTCAAAGAGGCAAAAGAGGTTTATTTCTCTGCAACTAGAGGAGGGAATCCCTTTGTGAGAATCCTGGCTGAAAGATTACTCAAGTCAGAGGAGACAAGGGGGTGCAACTGTCAAATCAATCCAGATTCCGATGCCGATTAGCTCATCTGCCATTCTTATTGGTGGAAAGACGACTATCCTGGCATATTCTCAAGTATTAGCTCCGAGCAGAGTGCACAATTCAAAAGACATGCAGGTTAGGCTAACCGGTGGCTCTAATGCCGCTTTTCCACTACAAACGCGGCTGAGCCGTGCCGTGCCGAGTCGAGCTGAGTCGAGCTGAGCGGGGCTATTGAAGTTGCATTTCGACTACAACCGCGCTGAACCGTGCTGGCTGGAAGTGGGTGGACACATTGGGTGGAGTTAGCGAAAGTGGGTGGACGTCACGTGATGTCGTTAAGCAGCGCAAACAGTGACATCAGTGACAGTGGCGGAACAAGTCAGAGCCGGGCCGGGGGCGGGGCAAATGACCGGGCATTTTATTAAAGCTTATCATAACATCATTTTAGGTTACAAAATGTCCGCAACTGCGGTGTTTACCAATTTCAACACTACCGGGTGCAACTATGTTATTTAGTACATCAAGTCCTTCAAACGAACATGTAACTCAGAAACAAAAAACATTAGGATACTGTACATGGCTCATAATAAAACATCAATAGCCTATACTGCGCACATTATTTGAAGGGCATACGAATGAGCGCTCAGAGTGGTGACAGGAAGAGTCAGAAATAAAAGGAGGGCGGTGCAAACCTCACTGAATGCGCTGTGTTTACCAATTTCAACACTACGGGGTGCAACTATGTTATTTTGTACATTAAGTCCTTCAAACGAACATGTAACTCAGAAACAAAAAAACATTAGGCGACATACTGTACATGGCTCATAATAAAACATCAATAGCCTACTGCGCGCATTATTTGAAGGGCATACGACGAGCCTTGCGCTCCGCAAACTCGTGCACGATGCTCTGTATGTCACTGATTCAGTGAGCTTTTAAGCGGTAGTCTCATGACCCGGATAGTAAACAATAAACACGGAGGACATGGAGTCGTTAGTATTGCTGGTCTTGGTGCTGTGGCTTGTTGTCACCTACAACACCAACAGATACTGGCAAGAGCGTATAGATGAGGCGAGGCGCATAAGGCTTCAGAAATTCTCGTAATTCATAATTCTTCTTCTTCCGGGTTTGCGGTGTTTACAGATCCCAGCGCGCTCGCGGGGCGTGTGTGGGCATGTGAGGACACTCCTCCTCACCAATCAGTGCACAGGGGAGTGTCTGCTCACGCCCCCAACCTCAGTCGGCACGGTTTGGCTCGCTTCAGCCCCACTCCAAAACGGTGCGAGTTTTAGGGGCTAAGCAGGGCTGAAACGAGCTGAGTCGTGCTGGTTTTTGGTAGTCGAAACGCGAGCCGTGTCGGGCTGAAGTGAGCTGAAGCGAGCTGAAAAAGGGTAGTGGAAAAGGGCCATATATTGACCGTAGGTGTGAACGTGAGCGTGAATGGTTGGTTGTCTTTGGGACTGTGTCCGAAATCGCTCCCTATTCACTATATAGGGCACTATATAGTGGGGACGCCATTTTGTAGTGCTGTCCGAAACCTTCGTGAGGATTATTTACACCCTGTATAGTGCACTCCAAGTATCCCACAGTGCATCAGGAAAAGTAGTGTACAACCGATGGTCACTAACCAAAGCAATCTATCCCATCATGCATTGCGGTCGCGCTGAAAGAAATCAAATTAAAAGTCTCAAATTTGATTTAATAAAAGAGCGGCAAAGAAGAAAGTATTTGGTCTTGATTTAAAAAAAAAAACTGAAAGATGTAGGTACTTTGTATTGATTAATGCAGGAAATACGCTCCGTATAATATGTATATCAAAAACACATGCATGCATTTATTATTTTGTAAACCCACCAGCCGACTGACCTGGCACTTTTTAATTGTGCGACAGTAATGACGTAAATACCAGCATGACAGACGAGTGTCTGAAAGAGGGTTTTCCCCCCATTTTACAAATGAGCTCATTATGTAGTCCTCTATATAGTAATTCCCTATATAGGGAGTAGTGAACAAGTGAGCGATTTCAGGCACAGGGTATGTATGTGTCAGTCCTGCGATGATCTGGCGACTTGTCCAGGATGTACGCCGCCTCTCGCCCATAGTCAGCTGGGATAGGCTCCAGCTTGCCCGCGACCCTGCACAGGATAAGCCAGGGATGCAAACACAACCATGGTCAAAAAAGAGTGAGGTAGCGCGGTGACGCGGACCCCCCCACCACCACCACACACAAAATATCAGTCAGACAACAGTTTCAACAAAACAGAACATTTATTAATTACTATTATTTATTAATTCAGTTCCCAATCCATCTTCAGTTCCCCACCCCAAAGTCAGTCCATCTTTACTCCTTTTTCTTCCTTTTCTTTGCCACTTCCTGAAGTTTGTGTAGTGCCTTGGATGTACGCACCACGAACTCATAACACACACATGGATTACACATTACCATTTGATCACTCGATGTTCTAAAATAGCAGCTAGTCGGGTGCTAACGGTTAGCATTTTAACTAAGCCAGACAGCCACAAGCTTTAATAAGATCAATTCTTGCACGTATAGAACGGTATTACGGCACTTAAATATTATCTAGGAACAAAAAACAATAGTCATTAACTCATGTAGACACTACGTTGAGAACAAAGACAGTCATCATGCAACTCCTCAAATAACATTACGTTTTTCAGGCGTTTTTTACCCCAAGGATACCGTAGGTCATGGCTAATATGGTTAGATGAAGGAGGCTAGGTTACGAGAGACAAAGTTAATAATTATTTTAACACTTACGCTTTGATTGTAGACGAGTAAATGACTTCCACTTCAACGCTGATCGTTTACTCCCAGTCACCGAGGCTCCAAAGAAATACACACTAGTAGATGAAATTCAGCAAGTTGATAAATGAACACACCGATCTGAGGAAAAGCCCGGGAGTCACGTTCCTTAGCAACCAGATTGCCCAGCCATCGGTTCCATCCACTGACAGTGTAGCAGCTAGCAGTTTGTAACGGAACGCTGTTGAATATTATAATGGCAGCCAGCAGCTACACTGTCAATCTTACTATCTCTGCTGTCAATGGTTCCATATATCCACCAGGGGGAACCAAATGTTGTATGGTCTGCACAGTACTCGGGTCTATCATTACTACCAGAGTGGATTACCGGAGAGCAACCCCCCCCCAAAAAAAACCTCTTCGGATCTGCACGAATTACACAAGTCGCCCAAAATGCCGGGGAAAAAGCAGAATGCGCCGAAAAGCGCGCCATTTGCATGCCTGATAAGCGGTTATGGATAACGGATGGATCAAATTGTCTGAAACCATTCTACCCCTACTATTTTAATAAAGTCCCTTATAATACCTCATCAGATATTGCACTCTTACCCAATCTCTTACCCACACTCAGGCATAATATTAATGCAAATTACCAAAGGCACTTTGTATCCTTTAGATCAGTGATTCTCAACCGGGGGTCCGCGGACCCCTAGTGGTCCGTGGTGTAATTGCAAGGGGTCCATGAAAATAAAATATCTTTAAAAAAAATAAACATTTTGTTCAAATGTGACTGAGACCTTTATCTAGCTAAACTACAGAGTTGTATAATATATAAAATATAAGATATATAAAATATTTGCAGGAAGCCGATGTGGTAAAACTCATTAACTTGCAAGGTTCCGGTTGGCGCTCAAAATTAAGCTAATGTTACAAACCTCACTACACCACACCCAAGTGACACAAAAACAGAAGTGAGGATGCTTTGCTTTGATAACACACACACACACACCATCTGCCTCTACAGATAAAACCAAGACTTAATTACATAATTATTATATTATTGCTTAATTATATATTATATTCATTGAGATTTCATACTTATGTTTGTTTTTGATCTTGAAGAGTGCATGAAAAATCTGTTTCATTACATTCATATTTCTGAAAGCGACTATATAAAAGTTCTGTTTTGTTACATAATGTTCAGAAGATGAAATCTGTTTCATTACATTCATATTTCTGAAAGCTACTATATAAAAGTTCTGTTTTGTTACATAATGTTCAGAAGATGCTGCATAAAATTTATGCAGATAGGATATTTATGCCATAAATATCCTGTTTTGTTACATATTTCTGGAAACTATGCTGTTGTGTTGTGAATAGAGTGAATAAATGCCATAATGCAATTTAAAATGCAGTTTCTGCTGTTTCTATCAAATTGCACCCTAGCCTCCAGATCGGGTGGGGGTAGCCTGCCCATCCTAAGTGTGACGCAACGCGAGGGCCTCGCAGAGCTTTGAAGTCGCGTTAGCCAGACTAGGGTGGGGAGGGTCCTCAGGGTCGATCAAAAATATGCAGGGGGTCCAGGACCCCAAAAAGGTTGAGAACCACTGCTTTAGATCATTCTGAAAGACATGCATTATCTACAGAATGAACGCATTTCATCATTTATGCCTTACATAACCACCACCATATTATTATTATGCCTGCTGTAATGAGGCTGTAAATTAATAAGAAAACAAAATTATCAAAAACATACTTGCACAGGCTTAACGAGTCCTGCAATGTCTGCACAGTCCTCTAAAAAAGAGAGAGACAATCTATCTTGCCAAATCAAATATGTCTGCTTGAAAAATTAAGTGCCTGAGGCAAGGGAATGAATAATAAATGCAATTGAATATAATAACGGAGGACCCGAATCTCTAAAAATGACACTGAGAAGGAAGAAGAAAAAAAAAAAACACCGTACAAAGACAAAACCCGACAAGGAGAGTCTTTTAAGAAAAATGAGAGCATTTAGTTGCAATTTGCCAAAATAAAGAAAGGGAAAAAAAAAATTTTCAGTTTGCCTCAGGATCATGTTTTTCCACAGCCAGAACCAATTCTGCGCTTCATAAACCAGGCATTATTTGAGTAGACACCATCTGGGTAAAAATGCAAGAACACCAAAGTACACAAGCTCATATTAAACACTAATCTGAATACTTCTGGTGTCGGGTCCAGTGCTGCTGAAGATCAGCATTTAAGACGTGAATATAAACGCTGTCACTGCTCAAAGAACAGGCAAAGTGCACAATGTACGTCGCAAGCCGAGCTGCCATTTCTGCTTAGCTTTTCTCACGTTAATGAGAAGAACTGCTGGTCAGGGTTCATTAGTAAACCCGACCAGCTAGCCGTTGTCATTATTTTTTATATATATATGCACGCGAGCCCTGGCTCATGAATTTATATACCTGATTTGGGTAAGTTACATCTCAACTCGAAAAGACTCGCCCTGTGTTCACACCAACGAGCAACAAATCACTTGTAGTTTCTTCCTGGTGGGTGTGTAGCAACTGCTTCGGTTGTTTGCTGGACTGTACTGCCCAATAAGAAAAATGGTCATGGCCAAAACGTACAGTGCATACATGCCACTTTTGTTTGAAATGCAGGCTAATGAATTTTGATTTACATGTCAAAGGAAATGATCACTGAAAACTAACCGAATTCTCGTCACCATATCAATTCCAGGACAGTGTTTCTGTAATGTTTTTGTGTGTCTAAAGTGGAATAAACAGAGAAAATGCATAATTTATAAGGTTCTCTTTCATTCAACCGGCACAGCCATCATGACGTCAGAATTGCTTCCCATGGGAGCGCGCATGTATACGTTTATGGCGAGACTGAGTGAGATGCTGTAATCTATATAGACTATAAAAACCCTAACTTTTACCATAAGCAAGAAGCCTTAAGTAAAATACTCTCAACAGCATGGAATCCAGCAGTGAAGAGGAAACAGTTATCCCAGTTCAAAAGTAGCGAAGCCATGGGTTTAAAGCAGGGCTTTGAACCGGTTCAAGGAACGAAAACCGGGAACTTTTTCCATTTCACATGGAACAGAAACGAAACCAGAAACTTTATTATTTTTTATGTTCTGGAACAGAAACGCTTATTAAAAATAAGGGTAACCAGTTAATACCGGTTTCTATTTCGTTCCTCAAAGTTTCCGTAGCCTACAAATAAAAAAAAAGTCATTCTTCTCCTGTGCAAGTTTCTATGACCCGCTGGGGTTCACTTCCTGTGTGACGTTCGCTGACTGAATGGAGAGAGCGGGAGGGTGGACTACTATCACGTCTCCACATCTTAAATAAGAGGTAAATATTGCAGTCTATCGTTATTCAAAAACGTCAATTTCAAACACGATATCAATATATTTGTCCACGCTAATGAGAGGCTCGCGAACATTAAAATGACGTTAACCTCTGTTAGCCTATCAATGCATAGGGCCTGACTAGCCTTTGGTAACACACTAAACGAATTATCTTTCATTTTTGGCAATTTTTCTGTTTGTGTAGATGGGAAGACATACTGAGAATCCACATCGCCAACATTTGAAATAATAATTGTTTTGAATTATTTCTTGTCTTATTTAGTGAAGGTTGTAATAGAATTAGCCTACATTTGGCTTAAGCTGGATGAGACAGAGACAATTTTATAGCCATTTGTTAAACAGCTGACAGGGAACGTAATTAACCGTTCCGGGAACGAAATTTTTTTGTTCTAGCCGGTTCGGGAACGTCTATTTAATGGTGGAACCCAAAACCGGAAACGTTTAAATTCTGTTTCTGTTCGGAACGAACCAATAGGAAAAAAATTCTGGTTCAAAGCCCTGGTTTAAAGCTAGACGGCCTTTCGATTTCATAAAATCGGTGAAATTTGGTCATTGAGATGCATGTTTATTTCTGCAATTTCTCAAAAAAACAAATGTACATGAAATCGCTCGCTTCGCACAGTCAAGCAGACAGAGGAAGTCAGTGTGCGCATGCGCAGGTTTACCTTTGACCGTGCACCGACAGTTCCATCATTCTGTCGCTAAACGAACAGCTGATCACACCGAGGTGCTCACTGACCGCCAATATTTATTAGTTTGGTCCTGCGTTTCCTTTCCTTCGTATAGAACATAACGTCTTTTCTTCTTGCTTTCCGTTACTGTAGTCGGTCTTTCACGTTTCATTCGCACACTCACATCCTCCATTTTTTACTCCTGTTTCAAATTTGTATCCCACAATGCCTTGCGCAAATGGGGAAAGCCCACCACGTGATGCATGATGTAGTATCTTGAACTGGATCATGGTGAAGCAGGAAATAAAAAGAGCGGAGAATTTAGGGCCACGTGGCTCTAAATTCATTAATTGTTCTATTAAAAAATAATAGTATAAATCTCGCAGCCTGATTTTGACTTTTCACGGTATCCTTATAGCAGTGCAGATGATATAGTGGCATCCACGTTTTTTTTTTTTGGGGACCGATGCCTCAACTTAGTGCCACTTTGAATTGCATGTCAAAGTGCTTAATTACAAGTAAATTCGTATTTTACGATTCATCTCCTTTAAACTGAAATACAGTCGCCTAGGAGTCGGACACCCTAAATATATTTGTTGCACGGTGAACTGGTATCATTATGCGCAATAGGAACCAAATGAACCACGCAACCTCCTTGGCTAGTTTGATGCCCCAAGAGTGTCGATACATCACAAAAGATATGAAATATCAGCATAATACAGACATCTTTTTAAGTCGGCCTACGGCATTGTGAATTCCTCTGACTGAACTCAGGAATGAGCCGATACGATGACCGAAGACGATGACGTCACCTCAGTGAAATTAATAATCAGAAATGTGCTCATTAGGTATAATCGTTTAGCTGCAGGCTTAATACGTTCTCATGATAAAATTGTGCGAAATTATATCCAGCGTTATGTCAGCTAGTTCGACAAAAGACAATAGTGGAATAGCATAGCAAGCAATAAGCTAACAAATCCAAGTGTTCTACTAGAATATTTTATTACATGCATATTATTATACTTAAGCTGCATACTTTTATCTTTTGTGCATTTCTCCTCTGATTTTTATAAACCGCATTAGTTCTGAACAAAAGTTAGGCGGTAATAGGATTTCTATACTCCCCCTTCCTCGGGCTGCCAGTCGGGAGAGCCGAGGTCAATCTACTTCCTCATCTCGTACTTCTTAGTGGGAGACCAGGAAGTAACCTGCTTGGCTCACAAACTACAGTCTGGACACCACTCTGACAGGTAAACGGACCCACATGGTGACATCACTGATGCGACGTGAAAATGACAGAAAAATGACTGCGCAAATGTCACCATTCAAAATTTTTTTTTTTGCATACATGGCCCGTGTCACTAGATTCACCAATGTTGCTAGATCGTCAAAGCATGCCAAGTGCACTAGTCATGTACTCTCCCCGAAGGCACCAATGATCTCCGCTGCTTCCTTTCAAATTTTTACATCTCTATACACATTTACTGAGGAGGTCATATATAACAAGATGAAACCAGTTAGAGGATTTCTTCCATTTTGGTACATTAAATCATACACAAAAGTCAGACCATGTACTGTACATCCCACAATTGGGATATAGACACACACACACTAAGTAATTTGCACACAAGTCAGAAAACCTCAACTCAAATTCCAATGTCGTGCTGTTCCTTTTGTTACTTGCTGCTGTTGTTGAAATGGCAGCGTACACAGACACGCCTGACATAACCCGTCACATACACCTCACCGGCCACTTTAATAGGAACGTGTTCTTGATTCTAAGATTCCTGTTCTTGGCTGCAGGAGTGGAACCCAACGTGGTGGTCTGCTGTTGCATGCTGAGATGCTTTTCTGCTCACCATGGTTGTAAAGAGTTGCTATATCCTTCCCGGCCAAGCTCAAACCAATCTGGCCATTTTCCTCTGACCTGTCTCATCAACAAGACATTTTTTCCCCCACCCACAAACCTGTCGCTCGCACCATTATGCATAAACTCTAGAAACTGCTGTGTATGAAAACCCCAGATCAGATCAGCGGTTTCTGAAATACTCAAACTAGTCCATCTGACTCAAACCAACATCCATGCCACAGTGAAAGAAAGTCACACTTTGAGATCACAAATTTTTTCCCATTCTGATGTTTGAAGTGAGCACCAACTGAAGCTCTTGATTTGTATCTGCATGATTTGATGCATCAAGGGATCGGCTGATTGGAGAACTGCATCAAACAGCAGGTGGATAGATGGGTGCTCCTAATAAAAAGTGAGTGTAGTTACTAGGGCTGTAACGATATGCGTATCGAAATCGAGATACGCAGAGCCACGATCCGTATCGCGATACAAGAAGGCAGAATCGCGGTACACCCTTTCAAACTTCTCCTCAGCCCAAAAACAGAGGCGCTTCCAAACTTCAATTTATGAATACTTTACTTTTTATTTAAATTACATTTTAAACTTACTTAAATTACTTTTTTTTAATATCTATTAGTAAGTCGTTTTTTCGCCGACCTGCGACAATCTTCTGCGAGTCACGCAACGTCCACACTCGCCACTGGCAGAGCATTCATTTCTTTTAAGCGGTCGACATTCTGGTTGTGACGCGGGGAGCGAATCTGTAAACAAGCAGCTCATTGGCTGGCTAGGTGTGCCACAAGCCAATCACAATCACTTGACCGGAAAGGCATGCAGTGTTGCCAGATTGGGCAGGTTTAGGTGCTTTTTGGCTGGTTTTGAACATATTTTGGGGTGGAAAACGTTAGCAATATCTGGCAACACTGAAGGCATGTCTGCTTGGGCGGAAGCCTTCTGCGGCGGTTACATTTTGACACGCGAGCAATGTTTCACCATAAAAATTCCGTAATTTCCATCTGTTTTCCGCGATCACAGAAAATCATTGGCCCTATGAGAGTGAGACAGTGAGAGAGCCACCCCTATACCCCCCCCCAAAAAAAAATCTTAACGGATTTACACAATTTGGAAAAATGACTTTTTCAGAACCGAAAAAAACAGAGCTTCCGGCTCAACAGTATTATTTTGAGAAATAAAACAATCTTTGGATATACATTTGTTCATTTTTGCATACATATTACTCATTCTCTGCAGTGGTCTGAATTATTTGTTATTAAATAGTTAATGTAAGTAAGTAAATGTTAATAAGTCAAATTTACTATTTTAAAAAAACATTTTTAAAAAAATCGTGGGCGTATCGAATCGTGGGTCAAAAATTGCGATACGAATCGAATCGTGAGTTGGGTGTATCGTTACAGCCCTAGTAGTTACGTCACTTACTAGTAGTCTACATCTACATCAGCTCTGTCGTTTGGAGGGGGGGACCCCAAGTAGCAGGAATTCAAGTTTGAGGTCTCATTAAAGGAGAACTGAAGGCAAATTTATCATCAAAATTCTATTTCTCATTTTACTAAATATAGGAATGCATGTTTGATAGCTATTTTGTCACTGCTATAGCAAGTTATGAGTGTTTGAAACATGCTATGTAATGTATCAGTCCGCATGTCGAAGCGATGGCCGTAAACGAGATTCGTTGAGACCTGTGCGAGACATCTTAGGACGGAAGTAAAACGTACAGCGGAAAAAAGCGACCAACATCTGCCAACGCTGTCAAAAGACGCGCGCGTCCTCTTTCGAATGCTGACGTAATCAAGCCGCAAGTTTTGTTTTTGATAGCAATCAGGAAAGTTTGGGAAAAAAAAGTAGGCAGTAATCGCCATTTAAACTCGTTTTTGTGCAATATTTCGTTTGGAAAACAGTTTTCAAAATGATGGCACGGACACCTGGCTGACGCTTCACGTTTCGAAGTCTCGCACAAGTCTTGTGAGGATCGCGCGGATAAGCGACGCCTGCTGTGGACCAAACGAACTCAATTCAACACGGCTAAAAACCGAATAAGCCGATAAGTATAATATTTAATTGCAATTAGTTGCCAATACAAGTCACGATATAAGGTTACTAAAACTGAAAACGTAATTGAATAACACGTTAATTAAGAAATAAAAGGGCAATTCCATGTAAATGTCAACCTCACCATGCAAGAATAAAGCAACATGTAATACATCAAAACCACTCCCAGAGATCTCACCTAGGCCTGTATTTTACAGATGTGAATAAGTTGAACCAATTTGTCACAAGAATTGTTCCCTTCGCCTTAATATGTCAGTCTTTCTTATAATGTAAACCCCAAGCTAAAATCAACTTTGATCATGTACAATTCTATATTATTGCCACAAGCCACAGAAATGTATGCTAAAATCCACAAAACAGCAAAACAATAGCCATCCTAAATATTATTTAAGAACTTTGATAGTTTTAGCTGATATTTAGAGAGTTTTTCAAAGGGTTATGGTGGTTAAATTGCTGATTTTCTAAACATATGCCATGTCTATTTCAGACGCGTCACATCCATAACGGAATTTCGTCACATCCATAACGCTGACTTTTCCTTCGGAAACTCTGCATGAAATACAAAATATTTTAAACAAAGATTTTTTAATATTCACCTTGGACCCCTCTATCAAATGGATATCTCCATTTCGACATTAGGTTTACAATTTCACAGAGTTTGATAAAAATGTACAGTCACCCAAGAAAAGTGATACTTTTTCTGTCACATCCATAACGCATCTTTTGGCATGCCCTAGATGTACTATGGGAATTGTTCTTGTTCTATCACTTCTCCAGTATGGTACAGCCTTAAAATATGCAACACCTGTTTAAATACTGGGAGACAATAAAACATGCACTGGGTCATTTGTTGCCATTTTGAGTTCAAGTGTCACGTCCATAACGCTGGAATTGCTCAAAACAAGTTTAAAAATGACTTCAGTTCTCCTTTTAATGAAGTGCTACCGATTCAAATGATCTGAGAAAATAAGAAACAAAATCAGTGATGAAAAATGTGACACTCGGCCTTATCTGAAATTCAATTCGCAGGTTTCATAACTTCAGGGGGAAAGGTTTAAGAAAACGGGTGTGCTTCATTTCTTTTTAACGAATGAGCAAAAAGAAAAATGAGGATATGAGGGATTCTTTTCCATCTCGAAGTCATTTCAAGAGCCACATTAATCGGTCTTTAAAACTCAAATAGTTAGTAGTGGAGTCGCATAATAAAACAAAAGGCCAATGAATCCCTGTTGTGATGAAACATCTTACCACACACACACACACCCTTATCTCCAACCAACACAAGGCTCGGATCAGTTTTCTCTCTTGACAGCAGTTACATTCAACCCAGGCACGCAAGGCAATCTGGAAATAAAAGATTCCAGCATCGTCATAATGTCAGTGAGGATACTTTGGTCTCTACTTGACGGGAATACCGCGTTGTCTGGGAAGGCACCGTGGGTGTTTCTATTTTCTACTGTTGGGACAACAGACACTGCTGTGCTTTGCCTAAATTCCTCACATTTCATTAGGGTGAGTGTGACTCACTCCTACATACAGTACAGAAATCAACAGCTTACATAACCTGCCATTTAAAAGGATATTACGATTATTACATTTATACGATTACGAGCACGTTACTGAAAAACATTCCCGTATGTCACATTCACTAACGCACTACTTCTAGATGTTCACTGAAATGGGGAAGTGTCTGACTAATTATAAGCCTTGACTAAAATTCGACTCACTGGTCCAATACGGGATCTTTCTAAGCCCTTCAAAAGCTCTCTCTCTCAAATAAGACGAGGCTCCATCTGAAATAAACGGCTAGTCGCAGCAATGCAGCATGACCCTGTTGCTTAGTAATGATGGTCTTCTATTGCAAATAATTGGCAGCTCTTTTTCCTGAGCTGTGTTTTTAAGTCTTTGCTCAATCTGGCAACGAAGTGGGTGTTGTAGGCGTTTGGAGTCTGGAGGTGTTCGGATTTGGGAGTGAGGTATATAATAGGATGGGAGATGATGAATACTGGTTGGGCACAAGGGAAGAGAGAGAGAGAGAGAGAGCAAGCAAGTATATAAGCATTATCCTTGAATAAAGTGCTTGCAATATACTTTCAGATCCAGTTTTCTCACCAGTGAGTAATAACACAAGTAATTTTCTCAGAAGGTGTTTATTAATTTCCTACAGCAGCAGCTCTGTTTATATTAATTCACTCATTCTAGTACGTTATCATTTCTATGGTCCTAGCTTATGCAACGGCATCTTTGACATGGTGCATATATTGGAAGGAGTCTCCCTTGTCAGCGCTTTGTAGCAGTCAGAGGTCAAGCTGCAAGTTTTCTTACATGGGAAAGTTTTCAGGACAGCTTTGTGATTTCTTGTTAACAAGACGACCTGCTTTTTTTTCTTTGGTCTTATAAACTTCATGAGAGAGGGGAAAACAAAAAAGGCTGGTGAAGGAACGAAGGTTTACCGGTGATGTAACAAGTGAAAACAGGAGCTAACTTGTTTCAGGGACGTTCTACGACTTTAAACCTAACTACAAATATGTTGGAAAATCCTAGTATGTCTCTCTGGTATAAGAGGAATAAAACAACTTGGAAGTGACTCGCACCACACGGCTGTTGATTTAATTTGCCGAAAGTGAATATCGTGAATAACAACAACAACTGAGATGAAGTTGAGGTGATTATTCAACGATATTCACTGAGCCTGAGGTGGATAATTGTTTTAGTATAAATACACAGGCGATTTAAAATCTCATCTCATTATCTCTAGCCGCTTTATCCTTCTACAGGGTTGCAGGCAAGCTGGAGCCTATCCCAGCTGACTATGGGCGAAAGGCGGGGTACACCCTGGACAAGTCGCCAGGTCATCACAGGGCTGACACATAGACACAGACAACCATTCACACTCACATTCACACCTACGGTCAATTTAGAGTCACCAGTTAACCTAACCTGCATGTCTTTGGACTGTGGGGGAAACCGGAGCACCCGGAGGAAACCCACGCGGACACGGGGAGAACATGCAAACTCCACACAGAAAGGCCCTCGCCGACCCCGGGGCTCGAACCCAGGACCTTCTTGCTGTGAGGCGACAGCGCTAACTACTACACCACCGTGCCGCCCGCGATTTAAAATAAATAAATAAATAAATAAATAAATAAATAAATAAATAAAAATCGTATTTTAAACATTATTTTAAGCCTCAAATGCAGCATGCAAGTGTCATAACAGCACAGCGCACACTTGTGTCACTTATCTACGCCGAGTCATGTAAAATACTTTGTTTTGAAATAGATAAAATCACAATCCCACCTTACCTTTGAATTATTTTAGACCAAACTTCCGAGCATCTTTAGTGCTTTTAGGAACAGCAAATCCCCCCCCCAATCATTTGTAATTCTTCACTTTATGGTGACAAAACGATCGGCTACCATTTTGCCGAGTCGCTTGAGGTGATTATCGAGAAATAGTCCAAATTTCTCAACTAATCAGCACGTGCAATTTTCTATAAGTCGCCTGCACATTTATACTAATTTCCGATAACAGCACACCATTTTTTTTTTTTATTCCCTACTTATGTAATGAACAGCAAAACTTTCGTAATGTGTACGCTCCAGCTGAACACTAACAGTGCAGGTACAATGACGATAACTCAACCAAATCAAGTTTTTCTAAAAGAAATCCCATCAAAAATCTTGTAGAGCTGTGCGATTATCGGATGCGTTTTTCTTGTGCTGGAAAAGCGACACTTCTAGTCGTCCGTTCCCCAGAACACTGAGCAAGACCAAAACAAGTGTTCACGTGTGAGCAGGAGGAGCAACATCTGGTTCAGACGGGGTTAAAACCCGAGCTCGATGCGGAGCTCTGCTTTTGCAACTTTGCCAGCCCACATGCACAGGCTGCAAAACACTGACCGTCTGTCACAAACGCATTTACACCTTAGAGCTACGTGCGGCAAATGTAATTCATTACTGTAGAATTTCTTTCAACGTCTTCAGAAAGCGAACAAGTCTTCAGTTCTTGTTCTTACTGCAATGCAGCAACGACGACGTGGGAAAAGAAACGCTTCTCAAAAAAAGAAAGCATTTTTGGGTCGCAAGCCTCCGACTTTTGATGTACGGCAAGAACAAAAGCAGATAGAAATCAAAGCAGAACCTCCGCGACAACCAAGTTCTCACGGACTGACAGTTGAGCGACGTGGAAAATGCAGGTGAAGGCAAAATCAAAAGACTGCTTTAAAAAAATAAATAAATAAAAACCCTAGATGGATGGAAGGATGGAGAGACTTGGGACTGCTCACTGTTGCTAATGGAGGAAATGATGGTGAAGCATAGCGGGGATCCTTCCACCTGCTGTGACAGTCTTCAACATGCACGTTACACATCTTCTCAAAGACGCAATCAGGCTTTACTTGCAGGTTCTTTTTAAATACAGCTTGCATCCTTCAAGAACCCGACTACAAAGTATAAAAGGAAAAAAAAAGTGATTTTTTCTGATTAGGACAAAACTGGGATGACTATTTCAAAGCAAAAAAGAAAGAACGCTTTTCTCCAGCCCATGCGTTCGTCTTTGATAAGGGGTCTCTTTCTTTGCAGTCATCCTCCTGCTCTGCAAAACAGCACTTAGAGTCAGAACAACTGATTTAAAAAAAAAAAAAAAGGGGGGGGGATTCAAAATTCTGAATGACAAACCACATGTGCAGAATCAGTGTTCCAAAAAAAAAAAAGCCCTAAAGAAAACGACAGACAAGCATAGGATCATGTACAAAAATCGAGCTGCACGCTTACCTACAGGATGCTCGGATGCCCATGAGAGACGGAGGTGGCCAAGGCTCGCAGGTGAGAGCCAAAGCCATGAACCAGAGGCTGCAGCTTGTGCGCTCTGCACACTAAGATTTGCCAGCAAGAGGACTCTGACTCTCTCTCTCTCTCTCTCTCTCTCTCTCCCCCCCACCCACTTCACTGTCACACACTCACACAAACATCTTCCTCGCTCTCTCTCTCACTTTCATAATCACATTTTCTGTCTGTGTGCGCCATGCTCTGCTGGCGTCATCCTTCAACGCCCGCCCTTGCTTTCCCTGCCTCGTGTTCTGATTGGCTGGAGCAGCCTGGCACTGCATTGCAGGTTTAAAAAAAAAATTTTTTTTACCACCTCCTTATTTCTCCTTCATAACTGCAGAGAGCTCTCTTTCGGTCCATTGGGTCTCCTTTCTCTGCTGCTTTATTTTCTTTCCATCTTCCTGCCAGTAATATTTTCCCTTTCTAAATTTAGAACTTCTCTTGCTCATCTTCATGTAGTTTGTCTTTCTCATGTGCCGTCTTTTGCTCTCCGTCTCCACGTCACTCTCACTTTAACTGCGCTGTGCTCTGGCTCACAGAAGTGAATCAGACGCTCTTGCTTGGATCGGAGCCGCGTCCCCACTTCGCCTCCTCTGACTGAAACTTATTAGAAATAATCACAGGTAGTGCTCAGCACGACCCCCTAGTGGAAACAAATAGGTAATGCAACACAGTCAAATTCAGCTCCTTTACCACTACAAGTGGTACCAGCACTTTTTTTTTTTTTAAACATCATAATAAATGCTCATGATCTCGCAGACAGAAAATGGGATTTCAGTACCCGGTTCTTGTTTGCACAGTCATGCCTGCAGCTACGCATTTATTCAGAAGTCATAATACAAGTAAGGAATAAAACCAGACCAGGTATGCTGTTACAGGAAAATAATCAAACACCAGGGTGGTGTGGAGTTTGTTACCACACCAAAGGTGATCATTTTTGAATAACTGCACGTCAAAGTGCTTTCCCCCCTGCCCCGATATACTACATCACTTTATAGTTACATTTAATCCAGAAACACATTCAAAGAACAAACAGGATTATCTTTTGTTGGATCACCTTCCATGCAATGTTCTCTTCAGGTTAAGCCGAATAAGGAACAGTTGCGTTTTGTGTTCCCCCAAAGGAGGGGCGTATAGTCCACTTGCATGTGACGTCACAGCCGATCCAGATTGTAAACAGACGCCATCTTGTCGGTCAAACGCCATATTTCCGCCATCGCAATTTACCGACACTGACTTTCGTTGTTTTTCGCCCAAATCTGCAAATATTACCGTGCCACAATGCCGGAGAGTTGTATGGCATATAAATGCCACAACAGGAGAGGTCAGAAATCGGGAAGAAAGTTTCATAGGCTGCCACGGGACCCTGACAGGCGTGCAAAATGGATTGCTGCTATCAGCCGGGCCGATCCAAACAACAAGGCATGGGTACCGACTGGAAAGAACGATCACTGGCGCCTGTGCAGTGACCATTTCATCTCAGGTTCGCCATGCATTTATTCCAGTATATCCATGTGGTATCAGTACTAGTACTCAATACTTAAGTGACTTACCCGTCCAATGAGGATTGTTATTTTCTTGTTTACAAGATGCCACATCTGAGGGGGACTGACAAATCCTGAATTTCTGTAAAGATAACTGTCCAGAGATTTATAAGCACGCAGTGCTTCACCACTGAACAGCGAGGGAAAGTTAATGAGGTAATTATACACATCTGGGTATTCCACCTCTGGCAGTTCAATATCCACTGACACGGTCGTGAAAACTACGTCCGGTAATCGATAAGGGTCACTAATCTGTAGGTCGTTTATTTTAGACACATATCTAGTTATATGTTCATTAGAAAAATGAGCTGTGTAGTCCGTCGGTTGAAATTGATCCATTTTGTATACGAGTGCAACAATATTTAGTTGTGTTGTTGACCGACAAGATGGCGGCTGTTTACATTCCAGCCGGGATTCGGTCACGTGACTGCAAGAGGTCTATACTGGTTTACCTCTGTCCGTCCGTAACACCCTTTTCTCGGCAACCACAAATCATAGCCGCTTGGGACTCTGTACTGCGTATGCCGTTTTCAGTTCTGTCGCACATCAACTTCCTGTTTACCGACTGAAATGTATTTATGAAACATAGCGTGGAGTTACAAAATTTTCCTAACACTTTTCTCAGCAATTACAAATCTCAACGGCTTGATATTTGGTACCGAGCTTCAGCTTGGGGTTCTATATGGTGTTTACCATTTTCAGGTCTGTCACACGTCAACTTCCTGTTTACTGACGATGTATTTACGAAACATCTAGCGTGGATTTTGACGCTATTTCAAGAAGCAAAATGCTATTTCAAAATGACGGTTTACTACGATGCTATTTGAAATCCCCAGGGAGAGACACTGCTCTTTACTTACTCGTTTCAGGGTTAAAGTCAACATTCATAATAAGTGTCCTATTCCTTCGGCTGCTTGCATTCTGATATAAGCAAGAGCGGGGGGGGTACGCAAGTGCAAGTGAGCAGTAGCTCACAGTAGATCTTGTTTGACATAAGTGCAAATCCTTTCCAATTGGAATTACATTAACTAAATGAATGTTAAGAATGCAATAATGTCTATATCTTTTAGTCGGGGCTGCTGGTGTTGGACTGAAACCGGGCACTTTTCTAGAGGAGATCCCTATAATCTTGTTGCTCAAGGACTTAAAGAGGAACAGTACAGCAAATAAAGCATGAAAGTATGCCCTAGTGCTCTGTACGCCCACACCTACTCAAGCCAGATTCTAGAAATAATCCTCACACATGTTCAGGGCTTAAGGCTGACCCGAGTCAAAGAGCCGAAACATTCCCAGACTCTCTTCATTTGCATCCTACAAAAGAAAGACTAAACAGACCACATTTTGATTTGTCTCACAAGCCAGATCTTTCACTTTTCATTGCTTAATATGACCAAGAGCTGCACGGCTTTTGGTCTTCAGAACAGCATGGGTATTTATTCTGCATGATCCTGGATGTATTATACAGCCATGTAGAAGTCATTATATTGTGCAGTTGTTGGTAAATTGTAAACCGCTCTTTCGAGTATCCATCAACAAAACTCACAGTCACGCTCTTGGTACCATCATGTGCATGTCATCATGCTGGAAATGTTCATCCAAGAGTGGATTAACCTTAGCCATGGAGGGACCAACTCGCTCAGCAAAGTCGTTCAGACGTTCTTTAATAAGCATCAAGGACCCTACTCTCTGCCACCTTGGACTTCAGCATTTCTGACCCCTTCAAGTTTAACGTAGAACCAACCCTACTGTGTGTTCACGGTCCCAAGCACAGCCATGTCACAGTGGTTCTCATGGTTAGTCACAGTGTTTGCCATCCATTGTTGTTTACCACCTTCTACCCCGATCAAGTTCTTTACTTGAGCGTTATCATCCATTTTGTGTCCAGCGCCGACTCCCCAAATATTTTGCAGCAACCTCAGTTTCTCTACGCACAAGACAAGACTGCACTGAAAATCTTTTGGCTGTTTCATCCGATACTGCTGTAAACACATCAGGTTGCCACTCAAGTTGCTACAAAAATCAAATCATTGGTTGATTTTCCAGAAATGCTACTTTAACTTGGTTTACACGACACTTTGCAGTAGCTATTAAAAACATAATTTCAGTATACGTGCATTTTCATTAACAGCTTTATCCTGGTCAGGGTCATGATGGATTTGGAGCCTTTCGCAGGAATACCAGGTATAATACAGGAATCCATCCTGGATAAGACTTCAGTCTGTTGAAGGGCACCACACCTGCTCATCATGACCTTTAAAATAAGCAATCCACCTACCAATGTGGTTTTGGGAGATTGGACAACCCTGAGGAAACCCAGACAGACACGAGGTGGACATATGAAACTTTGTGTTTGAACCGTGGACCATTCTGTCCTGTGGGATTCCTCCATAAACTTCATTGAAGCAAGATGCCTGTGAAAATTCAATCATCCAGGTCATAGTAAACTGTGGGTGGTAAAAGAGAGCAACTAAACTTGCTTGAAGATTCTTGAAGACTTTTCACCTCTCACACCCAGCCCCCAGTGACCCACACAAACAAGATGGCTCAACGACACCTTAGGATTGCTTCTCATCCATGAGAGGATAAATACCTGATACTCCCTATTACAGCCCGTCCACACGAGTACGTTTTTGTCGAATCCGCATAAATACTTTATCGTTTCGGCCTCGCATCCAGACGGATCTGGCTTTTTCGAGGTGTGAAACCGGTATTTTTTGAAAACGGGTCCCAGAGTGGGAAAATCCTAAAACGCCGGATAGCCCGGAGTCGTCTGGACGAAGAATGCGGATTTTTTCAGAAACGATGATGTATAAGCCCCGCCTCTCTAACCTTTAACCTCAGCCTCCGCCGCTAGATGCGTCATAACAACAACAATGGTGGACTACAGGCTTCTACCATATAGTTCCACTTCACTGTCGGTCCACACAAAAGACTCTCCTCTTCCTCTCAGAGTTGCGCTGGCCATGACAGCGTATTGGGTGAGGCCGTGTACTCGTGTGGACGGGCCCTTAGTCAGACAGAACTGAAGAAGCCTTTCGGATGAGAGGTGAAACGTCTTCAAGAATCTTCAAGCAAGTCCAGTTGCTCTCATTTACCACCCACAGTTCATTGAGGCAAGTTAGTTTGATGAACTAACTTGGCGAACTCCAAACTATGACTGTCAACTTCTTCACTTGTTCAAATCGGTAAGTGTAGCATTTCAGAGATCTTTATCCATGGGTCACTATAATATTTTCTAGTAGGTTTGGCAAACATCAGTTTTTTGATGCATGTGGCGTTTTCAGATCGGCATACGTGTCCAATAGGGCTGTAACGATACACCCAACTCACGATTTGATACGTATCGCGATTTTTGACCCACGATTCGATACGCCCACGATTTTTTAAAAAATGTTTTTTTAAAAGTAGTAAATTTGACTTAACATTTACTTACTTACATTAACTATTTAATAACAAATAATTCAGACCACTGCAGAGAATGAGTAATATGTATGCAAAAATGAACAAATGTATATCCAAAGATTGTTTTATTTCTCAAAATAATACTGTTGAGCCGGAAGCTCTGTTTTTTTCGGTTCTGAAAAAGTCATTTTTCCAAATCGTGTAAATCCGTTACGATTTTTTTTGGGGGGGTGGCTCTCTCACTGTCTCACTCTCATAGGGCCAATGATTTTCTGTGATCGCGGAAAACAGATGGAAATTACGGAATTTTTATGGTGAAACATTGCTCGCGTGTCAAAATGTAACTGCCGCAGAAGGCTTCCGCCCAAGCAGACATGCCTTCAGTGTTGCCAGATATTGCTAACGTTTTCCACCCCAAAATATGTTCAAAACCAGCCAAAAAGCACCTAAACCTGCCCAATCTGGCAACACTGCATGCCTTTCCGGTCAAGTGATTGTGATTGGCTTGTGGCACACCTAGCCAGCCAATGAGCTGCTTGTTTACAGATTCGCTCCCCGCGTCGCAACCAGAATGGCGACCGCTTAAAAGATATGAATGCTCTGCCAGTGGCGAGTGTGGACGTTGCGTGACTCGCAGAAGATTGTCGCAGGTCGGCGAAAAAACGACTTACTAATAGATATAAAAAAATAAAAGTAATTTAAGTAAGTTTAAAATGTAATTTAAATAAAAAGTAAAGTATTCATAAATTGAAGTTTGGAAGCGCCTCTGTTTTTGGGCTGAGGAAAAGTTTGAAAGGGTGTACCGCGATTCTGCCTTCTTGTATGGCGATACGGATCGTGGCTCTGCGTATCCCGATTTCGATTTGCATATCGTTACAGCCCTAGTGTCCAATATACTTCAGATGTTTTGCATGGATGAAACTCCGCGCAGGGGGGTTCACAACGTTATGTAGGTCATCATTGGAGTACACAAATTGGTATTGTCCCTCTTCCAAATTACATCATCTCCATCCACCTTTCAGCACACTTCCATCTTCCTGATCTGCCCTTCTTTCGGAAGCCAAGCTTGTACTCCATATACCAGGCGAGATCTAACGCATGCTTCAAATATCTTTCTTCTTACTGACATATTGACCTTATTGTCTGTAAGTACTGAATTTAATCTAAAAACCTCAC
The DNA here is from genome assembly GCF_027579695.1 of Neoarius graeffei. Taxonomy (NCBI): domain Eukaryota; kingdom Metazoa; phylum Chordata; class Actinopteri; order Siluriformes; family Ariidae; genus Neoarius; species Neoarius graeffei. The sequence goes on from NC_083594.1 coordinate 44,076,147, forward strand.
TGAATTTTGCTCTTCACATCTTTTGTTCTATTGAAATAGCTTTTAGATCATTTGATATAAAGCTTTCCCAGGTACGCAAATTCGGTCACGTTCTCGATCCTGTAATCATCTATACTGAAGTGTTTATTTCTTTGCCAGTTCTTCATCAGTGAAAAAACTTGGGTTTTCTTGAAGGATATCAGGCCAAAACATGTGTTGTTGAGCAGTTTCTCAGCTTCTTTCACAGGATATCATCAATACCATGTAATCTTCCGCAGTTTCTTTGCTTTCTATTCAAACACCGGTATAGCATGTCGTATTCAAATTGTATTCAACCATCCAGGAATTCATCAATTGCTTTTGCAGCTACTTTCAGTACATAATCAAAGTAATAGCTGAATATGCTAAGAAACTCTTGTCCACCTTGTCTACAACCAACTAAGACATCAAATTTAGCCTTCATCCCATTAATAGCTGCCGTAGTGCCCTCATACGGTTTTTTGCAGAATTGCTAGCAGATGTTTTACCCCAGTTCTCATTTTCAGAACTTGGAATAAGTTGTTCCTTGGTACATGATCATATGCAGCAGTTAGATCTATATGCACTGTAGGTAAGCATCCACCATACTTTTCGAGGACATCCTTTACCACAAATATTCAAGTGATTCTCACTAAACCCATATTGGGCTTCACTAATGTGCTTCTCGTATGATGTTTTCAGCCTGCCAATGATGATCTTTTCTCTGCTACTACTGGTCACCTGGCCCCTCCTCCTCTCCGCTGCTGCCCAGCCCGCTCAAGACCTGCTGTCTGTCCTGGTTCCCCGTTGGTGGAATGACCCCATTGAGGTCAGAACTGCAGACTCCCTGACCACCTTCAAGCGCAGACTGAAGACTCACCTCTTCAAACTGCACCTCTCCCCTTCTTCCCTGCCCACTGTGTAACTACATTTCAGTCTAGACCAACCCAGCCTGTGTACTGTCGAGCCTGGAGTTAGCAGTTTTGAGTTCTCCATTTAGTTGTACTTTACAGTGGTGTGAAAAAGTGTTTGCCCCCTTCCTGATTTCTTTTTTTTTTTTGCACGTTTGTTTCAGATCAAACAAATGTAAATATTAGACAAAGATAATACCGTACAAGTAAACACAAAATGCAGTTTTTAAATGGTTATTATTAAGGGAAAAAAATCCAAACCTACACGACCCGTGTGAAAAAGTGATTGCCCCCCCCGTTAAAACATAAATTAACTCTGGTTTATCACATCTTTGGAAAGCTGAGTTCAATTTCTCTAGCCACACCCAGGCCTGATTACCGCCACCCCTGTTCTCAATCAAGAAATCACTTAAATAGGACCTGCCTGACAAAAAGAGAAGTAGACCAAAAGATCCTCAAAAGCTAGACATCATGCTGTGATCCAAAGAAATTCAGAAACAAATGAGAAACAAAAGTAATTGGAGATCTATCAGTCTGGAAAAGGTTATAAAGCCATTTCTAAAGCTTTGGGACTCCAGCGAACCACCGTGAGAGCCATTATCCACAAATGGCGACAACATGGAACAGTGGTGAACCTTCCCAGGAGTGGCCGGCCGACCAAAATTACTCCAAGAGCGCAGAGACGACTCATCCAAGAGGTCACAAAAGACCCCACATCATCATTATTATCCAAAGAACTGCAGGCCTCACTTGCCTTAGTTAAGGTCAGTGTTCATGACTCCACCATAAAAAAAGGAAAGAGGGACTGGGTAAAAATGGCCTGCATGGCAGAGTTCCAAGACGAAAACCACTGCTGAGCAAAAAGAACATAAAGCCTCGTCTCAGTTTTGCCAGAAAACATCTTGATCCCCAAAACTTTTGGGAAAATACTCTGTGGACTGACGAGACAAAAGTTGAACTTTTTGGAAGGTGTATGTCCCATTACATCTGGCGTAAAAGTAACACAGCATTTCAGAAAAGGAACATCATACCAACAGTAAAATGTGGTGGTGGTGGTGTGACGGTCTGGGGCTGTTTTGCTGCTTCAGGACCTGGAAGACTTGGTGTGGTAAATGGAACCATGAATTCTGCCGTCTACCAAAAAATCCTGAAAGAGAATGTCCGGCCGTCTGTTTGTGACCTCAAGCTGAAGCGCACTTGGGTTCTGCAGCAGGACAATGATCCAAAACACACCAGCAAGTCTACCTCTGAATGGCTTAAGAAAAACAAAATGAAGGCTTTGGAGTGGCCTAGTCAAAGTCCTGACCTGAATCCGATTGAGATGCTGTGGCATGACCTTAAAAAGGCGGTTCATGCTCGAAAACCCTCCAGTGTGGCTGAATTACAACAATTCTGCAAAGATAAGTGGGCCAAAATTCCTCCACAGCGCTGTAAAAGACTCATTGCCAGTTATCGCAAACGCTTGACTGCAGTTATTGCTGCTAAGGGTGGCCCAACCAGTTATTAGGTTTAGGGGGCAATCACTTTCACACAGGGTCATGTAGGTTTGGATTTTTTTTTTCCCTTAATAATAAGAACCTTCATTTAGGTGGGGTTTACATTAGACCGTATCAGCAGATCATCAGATTAACGTTTTTAAAACGATTAGTGTGCACACAGCAACACCAATACACGATTAGCGTGCACACAGCAACACCAATACACGGATACGCTCGGCTCCGCAGGCATCCTGCGCTCCAAATCACTCTGCCCTGAACAGCGAGTGCACTCTGGAGGGTGCGCACTCCGGCCCTGCGCAGCTCACAGAGCGCGCGAGTGAAGTGCACGAGCAGTGATTCGGGACTGAGCCGCTGTGTGTGTGATCCCAGCGCATATCACTTACCACTTGCAAGTGGAAGGATGGCAAGCCTAAAGACAATCATAACTACACAATGGGCAGTATTTGCATCAGTATTTGCAGTATTTTCATACTTTTATACTCTTTAATGAAAGGTGATACAAGGCGGAAGTCCGCGCCGTTTTTCAGCAGTCGTGTCACATGACCAACGCCAGCGAATCAGGAAGGTCGATGTCACAGTGACGTTGTCCAATGACGACGCCAGCTAGAGCTCAGCACAGCGTATCCGCGTACTCTCAATGTTTACACAGCACCGGACCAGACACGATCTAGATTGAATACGTGGACCCTGGCGGATTCCCGTTTCCCGGCATTTTAATGTAAACGGACAGTGCATCCGCGAAGAAAACGAGACAGATACGGTCTAATGTAAACTTGGCCTTAAAAGCTGCATTTTGTGTTTATTTGCGTTATCTTTGTCTAATATTTAAATTTGTTTGATGATCTGAAACATTTAAGCGTGTCAAACGTAAAAAAAAAAAAAAAAAAAAATCAGGAAGGGGACAAACACCTTCACACCACTGTATATGCTTGGTTGAGTATTGGTATTTCAACAGCATATTACACTCGGTATTGCGGTCACTTGTTCAGTTGGCACTAGAAGTTTCTTATCTAGAAATTCAGCACTTCGTGTACCTGACTTTTGCACTCGCTATCCGTCGATCTGGATAAGAGCGTCTACTAAATGCCACGTAATACAATCTTTGCCAATATTATGCTCATATTGGCTTTGAGAGACCTCGATAATTCACCACTAATTATTTTCTTGATCCTTTCTTGAGGATGCACGTGATGTTTACATGTAGCATACAGCTGGCACCTCAACCATGGTCCAAACCATTGATAGCAATACCAGTATTGCAGTTATTAAATACTTACTTTTGTTATAAAAGTACGGGGTGAACATGTGAAACTTTGCGGAAAGTAAAAGGATCTCAGGATTGAACCATGGTGCTGTGAGCTGGCAGCACTATCTGCTATGAAGTTATACTTCAGTCAGAAAGACTCCCAAAACACACAATGTTGGGTGTAACAAATTCTCAACCTCCCTTATCTTTTTTTTTTTTGTATAACAGCAATTAAAATCATCAACTGTGTGCCAAACACAAGACTGGAGCACACGCTTGGTGCGTCATCATTTATTCTTAAAAAACACACATTCACCACTCTTTACTGTATCGTCTTCCAGTTTGATTAAGTGCAAAAATTCCTGCGTTTCCATTCAGACCTCATCTCCATCAACCCAATCAAGTTTGCTCACCGAAACCAAATATTTGCATGGCACTTTAATTTGGGTAAACACTATAATAAAGCTACCAACAACCCTGGCCTGAGCGAACACGCTCATAAAAACAGGACAGCATGGCATCTGCAGTGTGCACATCTCCCGAAACATCTCCCCATGGCCTTGTTTGGTACGAGCTCTCTGCAGTCGAGCATAGCCCAGTACTGCAGCTGAGGAGGAAGGAATGTGCTTATGTAACGACACAAGCACTTACTGCAAGGCAGTGTGTAGTGTAATGCATGATGGACTTGTGTAGCACTGTGTAGTTTGGATTTTTTGCTTGTTGGTAGCTGTTTATAGGTTTGGTCTGCCATCTATAGTGTATAAAATCTATCGTGAGAAAAAAAAAAAAGTTCAAACCATTACACAAAACACAGCCAAGTTAACAACTTGATATGAACAGCAGCAAGGAAGCAACGGATGAAAATAAGACGGGTACAATCAATAGCGCTAAGGAGGAATCGGCAAAGTCAGACAGTGGAGACATCAGTATTCAGCACCCTGCTCCGTCAGGACACGTACCACCCCCTTACACTCCCGCCACTCAAAACTTAGGAGGTTTGACAAGAGTAGGTCTGCTCATTAAAAATAAACCGGCTCATCAATAAGTCAGTAAACGTCCCAGTCCCGTCGCTGCAGCATTGTCTCTGTTCTCTACCACTTCTACACACACACACACACACACACTTACTTGCACCTGAGTCCACTGGCCAGCTTCACTACAGCTGTGTTGAGTGAAACGATCCAGTCCAAAAGCCACATGGCGTGGGACGAAAAAGTAGAACAAGACGGAGCAGCCAGAGCCTCGTTCTTTTCCTTTTCTGCTTTATGTACTGCTTTATCTCTTCTTTCTTTCTGTCACTCTCTCTCTCTCTCTGTGTGTGTTTGTCACACTGCCTGCCTGCCTGCCTGCTTGCTTCAGCACTACTGAGGCAGAAAACATGAAAATGAAGGGGAGGGAAAGAGGAGGAGAAGGAGATGGAGGTGGTAGCTCGGTGACTTGAGTGACACTTGCTCTACCCAGCAGGAGTCAGAGAACACGTGCAGCATGAGCAAAACATGAACAAACAACGCAGCTGTATTGGAGCAGATTTCAGCAGTTTACATCAGACAATCACTTTATCACTTCCTTGCGATGATTTATACTTTGCATTAGAAATGGTACCAGAGAACGATTTCCCACAACACTGAAAACACTGCACATTAAGAAATAACTTGCACCCATTTTGTTCTACAAGACCATTAATTCCAGTAATAACTGGCTGACAGATCGGTTCTGTTGCTGTTTAAAGAAATACTCCAGCATAGACTTGTGCAATATAACGTCTCTACAGGATACTATACTACCAGGATGCACAATGATGTTTAATAGGATAAAACTGGCCTACAAAGCATCAAACCTGACGCTTTACAAATAACATTCATGGTGAAAATTACAAAGCAATTCGATACACTGCTTTGACTCCTGTGTCATTTAAAGGTCAGAGTCGTTCATACACTTTGAGCAACAGATGAACAGTGAAAATGTTCGCAATATAGACATCAGATCCCAGATGTCTGAAAAGCTGCCTTTTTTTTAACCGTTTATTGAGCATTACTGCAGAGAGTCACCTAATCCAGCCACTGGGGTTACATAAGCGTACTCTTGGTGCCAGTCTCAAGCCCAGATAAATTAGAGAGGGTTACGTCAGGAAGGGCACATCCTGAGAGGAGATGCAGAGTATGTTGGAAGGAGAATGTTGAGGATGGAGCTGCCAGGCACACGAAAACGAGGAAGGCCAAAGAGGAGATACATGGATGTAGTGAGAGAAGACATGAAAGTGGCAGGTGTGGTAGAGAAGGATGCGGAAGACAGGGAGCAATGGAGACGAAAGATCCGCTGCGGCGACCCTTAATCGGGAGCAGCCAAAAGAAGACGACTGCAGAGAGTCACCTAAAATCAGGGATGAGAATGAAAAATATTTAAAAAGTCTGGAAAAACCAGGGCGGGGCCCATGGCCCGGGGCCCAGGGGCTAATGATTTTTGGCTTTTTTTTTTTTTTTTTAACACCCCAAAACCATTAATTTTATCAGCAAAAAGTTGCAATTTATTTGGAAATAAATTCCCCTTCTTGGTGGACTCCCAGGTGAAAATGATTAATAATATGGTACAAGAGACTTGTTTTTAATCAATTCACATTTGATGATTTCAAAAAAATCAATGCACCTTTTAATATAAACGAGCTCGACAGTATTATATTTCTGCATTTTTGCTATTCATGTCTTTGAATACTCTAATCCTTTAAAATGAAGTGCAAACCAGAAAGAAGTTCAATCATATAATTCTCTTCAGCTTTCTTCTGATGTTATCATGGTAGCAGGAGCTCTTGCATATTAAGCAGGCAACATTCAACATCACTCATCACTTCCCTTTCAACTGTCGTGTGTACTAACTAGGTTTTATCTGGACAGGATGTTGTGGAATGTAATACAGATACCATATGGTCAATTTGAAGATCAAGATGGTGATTTTGAGTTGAAGAACAGGCATGTACAATGGGCATTACATACTGGAAAATTTTTTTAAATCAAAAACTATAAGTTCATCTCGGCCTAAAAAATTTGGGCAGATGCTCCCGCGCGGCACATGCAAGCAATTCCCCCTCCATCCCCCTATGAAATGAGCAACAAGGAGGAGAGTTATACACGGTATCATACCTAAAATTTTATCAGAAATATACATACAATACTATGATTCTCCCCAACATGCTACATTAGATAAGCTAACCCCATTTATAAAAGATACACACTTATATATGATGTGTATTTGACATATGTGATATATATGATGTATATTCATACATTGTTACTTTACGGAAATCTTCAATAAGTTTGGTCTTTTCATGACAGCCTGTTGTAGACCTAAATATAATGCACATGAAATGACACTCCTCACCTCAACATATCCTTTACAATCATTTAAGCCACCATGGGAAATGCTGAACTCACTGCTGCAAACAGTACATCGCACGAAACTGTCATTATTGTTGACCCTTATTAGACAGGGAGATTATTACTACACAGGGATATTATTATTAGACAGGGATATTATTATTATTATTATTATTAGACAGGGAGATTATTAGACAGGGTTATTATTATTAGACAGGGAGATTATTAGATGGATATTATTATTAGACAGGGAGATGATTATTAGACAGGGAGATGATTATTAGACAGGGAGATGATTATTAGATGGATATTATTATTAGACAGGGAGATTCTTCTGTGTAATCTGAGGTGAAGTGGGTTTTGTACTTTGTTTTTTGGGGCACGTGCGCGCTCTCTCTCTGCCATGCCGATCCTGTAGGCTGCGCTGACTCAGCTGAAAACTCCGGTCCTCGAGAAAAGAGATAAAAGCCCGCCCACACTGAAAGCTGATTGGCTTATTTTGCTGAGTAACCCAATCAGGATGCTTTTTGTCTGGCATGCGCGACAGGAACAAGCACACAGCAGTGTTGCCACATTGGGCGGTTTTAAGTCCATTTTGGCGGGTTTTGAACATATTTTGGGATGGAAAACGTCAGTATCTGGCAACATTGCACACAGTCTCCCTCGCGCGCGCACATTCCAAGATGCGTGATGCAGACCTTAAGGTTGCGTGCGCGCACGCTCTTGCTCGATTCTATCAATATGCAGGAGACTCCCGGAAGTTCCGGGAGACTTGGGATGTCTGCGTTATAGGGTGACCACAGATCGTTAACCATACACCCCCCCCCCACCGAAAATTTCTCAACAGATTTACATCGATCTCAAAAACGATCATTTTGGTCTGAAAAAGTCGGAAATCCGCCGATCGGCGGAAAATTCTCATCCCTGTAAAATCCATCATCCAGCTGAGTTTTCTCCTGCCACTGCCAGCCAGCAGTTCCTGACCACACATCTGATATTATTATGGCACCTTCTGTCACTCTCCTTAAACATGAAATGATGGAAATGCTTCCTCACCCAACATCACTGCATGCGCTCTTGTGGTTGAATGGACACAAAGCCCCTCAACAACACACCAATATCGAGTGGTACTTCTAGTCTTCTTGGTAGAGTAGACGCTGTTATAGCAGCTTATAACAACTTAATGGCCAACTTAATCTAAAATAAACATGGCTCAATTTTGGTCCAACTTTACATTTATTAATTTGGCAGAAACTTTTATCCAAAAGAATCTTAAACTGAGCAGACCAGGTGAGAGTAATGGGTTATGGTTCTTGCTCAAAACTCAAAAGTGACAGCAGTGGAATTCAAACTCTCAACATTCCGATCATACCCCTTTTCGACCAACAGGGAATGGGTTCTTGAACTGGTTCCATTCAGAATTCTTTGACCTGTGGTGCCAGCTACTGACCAGCCCACCAGTTTTGAGCATAACTGTTGTGATCAAGGGTGTGTCATGAACAGAGAGCGTTGCACAATTCACAACAGAAGTAAACAGTAGCAGCAAGATGGAGGAGCGGATCGATTACTTGCAAGGTTTTGATCTGATACTGCAGATATTTTTCTTCGTTCCATTTTTTCCTGAAGATGCATCCTTTTCCATTTAGCTCTCCATTGCTATGCTCTGCTTCCTCTCCAAATTAATGACATGCTCACTGATGTCACAATTTGTGCTGGAAAAAAACAGCTATACTTTAGTTCCAACTTTTCAGATTACAAACCAATTCATTTTTGGTCAAAATGCTCCGCACGGTTCAAAATTTAGTGCGCAAACCAGAACAGAACCCGTTCCCTGTTGGTGGAAAAGAGGTTTTAGTGGTCTAGATCTGAGCCACCATTGCCCCAAAGCTTTACCAGGGTCTTAAGCAACCAAAATTGCTTAAAATTAATCCAATATTAGAAAACTGGATAAAACTATATAGGAAAGGTTTTGGTACAACTGTATCTTAGGCTACGTTCACACTGCAGGCTGAAGTGACTCAAATCCGATCTTTTTGCCCATATGTGACCTGTATCCGATCTTTTATTGACAATATGAACGACGCAGATCCGATTTTTTCAAATCCGACCCAGGCCGTTTGGATATGTGGTCCTAATTCCGATTCCTATCCGCTCTTTTCATATGCGACTTCAGTCTGAACCGCCAGGTCGCATTCATCCGACTTACACGTCATCAACAAGCCACAAACGTCACTATTCTGCGCTGAAGTAGGCGGCGGGTCTCTCAAAAAAAAGTTACAACAACATGGCGCATAATCACGGGCGCAGATAGAGGGTGGGACTCGTCCCACCCAGATTTAAATTCGTTCGGTCCCCCCCACTTATAGGGAGGAAAAAATGTCTATGCTGTCTTTCTTTGCATAAGGCAAACCTCACGGAAAAATCAAAAGACTAATTACCATTCGGTTTATTGAGGTGCACGGCAGTGTATACATAGTTGCAACAACTCACATAAAACAAAAAGACTGATATTCGGTTGGTTGAGCTGCGCAGACTGCACAGGTTGCGAGCTCAAGCTTGGTTGCTATGGTTACTAACAACAAGTTTGACAGGCATATCGGGGTTGGGGTTGGTTTGCTGGCAGCTTTGTCCCCCCCCAGTTCAAAAAACGTATCTGCGCCCCTGCGCATGACATCAATGCGAGGGACGCTTCGGGCTGTGAAGGTTCTGAATCTTCTCAATGGAAGGACGCAGAGGTTAGGGAGCTGATTTCCATTTGGGGGGATGCAGCTATTCAAGCTAGATTGGATGGGTCATACCGCAACCGGGCGGTTTTACTTCCGTAAACACTGGCCATGCTCACTGCGTGTGACGTCGTCGTATCCTGCAATGCGCATGCGGAACACTTTTAGGTCGCTTTTCGTTCATACTGAGGATCACATACAAGTCGCATATATTTGTTAATGTGAACGACCTCACAAAAAAATTGGATTTCACAAAAAAATTGGAATTGAGCATTAAGCCTTGCAGTGTGAACGTAGCGTTAGATGCATCTTCAATCCCGTGTTTAGTGACAGAACTTAAATGGTTACCACATGGAAGACGCAACCAATTTATCATCTGCTGCCTTAAGATCTGTTGGAAGCAAGAACTGACATTTTGTGCACAAATCAGAGGGACACCAGTAGAACGAGACGTTAATTACATTTTGCAGACGCTCCTATCCGACGTACAACATGCCCAGTAGGGTCAGGTGCCTTGCCCAAGGGCACTTCATCCCTGCTGGTCCAGGGAATCAAACCAGTGACCTTTTGATCCCAAAGCTGCTTCTCTAACCATTAGGTTTTTGGCTACCCCAACTAGCTTCCCACTCTTCTTAGTACAAGAAAATGATTTGAAATATGTTACAGATACAGTGGCTACATATGAGCATGAAAAGAATTGCAGCATTTCTTTAACTCTGTGAAGTTTATTTGATAGACGTGGACTGAAATGAATTGCGCCAATTGGTTCAACACCACTGTATAATCTGGTCTAAGAAGGAATGCCAATTTAGGAAAGTTTCCAGGTCACAAAAAAAAAAAAAAAAAAAAGTCACATGAAAATCATAAATACATATATTACAGGACATAAGCTAATAAATTAACCTTACAATACTATTTGCAGCATTCCTTACATAACAACCTGCCCAAACCTGGGTCAGGTATCTAACTAGAACACCATACGTGAAGGAAAAGGCTGGATGAGTTACAGCACCTTTTCTCCCGGAGGATCCTGTCAAGATAAAGTAACTTTGAATTTCTTGTCAACAAACTTGTGTCAGACGTGCTGTGCCCAGGCCAAAAATAAGAAACACACCGGCTTTGTCCTCAGTGTGGGCCATATAGCACGATTGCATAACAGACCTCCTCAGGGCAAGAGGCTCAGCCGTCTACTGTGACAGAAGGCAAAGAGAGAGAAACAAACACCCGGACACAAAAAACACACTGTCCCAGAAGTGTGTGAGCACCACTCAGCTCTGCTAATCAGCAGCCAGGGCCTGCATCCCAATTTTTACCACTATTTTGAGCTCTCTGACTCAAAGGACTGCAGTGACCCCCATAAACATCTGTGCTTAAAATTCAGTTCAAAACTGGCTAACCAGTGTCACTGCCATTTAATATGAACATATTTGCCTCTTTTCCCTACCATCAACATAGTAAGTACATCTCGCTATAGGTACGCGTTTGTCCCTGACTGAAACCTGATTGTCAAGCAGTGCCCCAAAGGTGAACAAAATCATACAAAGGGACAGTAGTTGCTCAAATGGCGAAGGTCGGGGAGCTCAAGACCCAGTACTGCCAAGCCCTTGAGCAAGCTGTTGCAGGTCTCATCGTTCCCTGTCTGCTTCAGGGACACTGCTGTATCGTGGTTGACCCTGCGCTCTGACCCCAACTTCCAAACAAGCTGAGATATGCGAAGAAAACAATTTCACTGGGCTGCATGACAAAGGCTGCTTCTTCTAAAGTCATTAGCTCGCCCACCAAGCAAGCAAAAACACCAGTGTGCTGCCCAGTCCCATATTCTGCTGCAAGCATAGAAATTCCTGCATTTGACTTTGCCCAAATTCATTATCCTTTCCCAAGAATAATTTCCCCATTCTGAATAAGTTGAGAGTCATCCATGCATTCATAATTTATGCTTAGCCAGTTGCAGGTCTCATCATTCCCAGTTTGTCTCGCTTGTAAGCACTGTCCTTCAAAACATCCAACCCATGACACAGAACAGGTCTGTGGAATTTACTAGTTCAGCCATTTGGGTTTGTCACTTTTCCATATCGTAATGGATTTACATAAAACAAACCTAAATTCAAATATGTCATTTGTTCCTCAGCTACTGGGTTTTGAACTTTCAGGGTCCTGCTCTGTAAGACACTCTGACCCTGTGGGCGAAGAGTTCATTGTGGATGTGCCCACTTCATCAGCACAACACAAACTCAGGCAAAGCAATTTATTTCTCTGATCATCCTTTTAAAAAGCTGTGACGAAAATCAGTATCACAGATCTAAATAAACGGCCTGCTGGGGAAAACTAACATGCGACTTAAAACGTGCTAACACACCTTGTGTATATCCAGCATTTTGTTCATGTTTGTTCTTTATGAAAAAGTGACTTAGTGCAGCACATTCATGAGTCAAATTTGAATGGTAAACTATGTCAAAGGCAGATGTAAAACTTGTAAGCTCAACCAACACAGTGACTACATGTCCACTACAGCCATGGGTTTCAGAGGTCATAGTGGTAATACAGAAATCACAACCCACCCTGATCAAATTATACTTTTTGAATCAGTTATTAACCTGCTTAATTGGATAATTGACCTAAATGGGTTTAATCAAAATCTCAATCAATCAAAAACACATCGTAAAAAGAATGACAATTAAAAAAAAAAAAAAAGCAGCTCTGCACGTGGAAACCCCCCAAAAACCACTACACCCAACACCAACAGTTAGTTAAAAATATTAAAAATGGTGTACATTTAATAATGAGCTTGATATAAAGATACCAGGGCTCGAAATTCATACATTTTTTCACCAGCCAGCCGGACTAGTTACCTTCCAAAGTAACTAGCCAAACAGAAAATCAACTCGCCAAAATTCGTTCATGTATGAATTTTACTTCTGTCAAAAATAACACAAAAGAGAGTAGTTACCATTGTTCATGACTAATGTGCATTTATTTCAAGACCCGAGCTGTGCTCACTCTAGGACCCAAATTGTTTTAGCGAAAAGTGCTAAAGACTCAAATTTTTCTTTAGCAATTTGCAATTTCGCTTGGCAAGAAATGCTAAAAGAACAATTTTCTTTTTAGCAAAGTAATACAAACTTAAGCTTCATCTGCCATGGTTTGAGAGTTAAAGGCCATTTAGAGGTCCATGGTAACCCAAGGTCATGTATAAATTTGAACTGGCCAAGTTGGCCTGGCCAACATCAGTGTCGGATCTGGCCAAAATCAGTGGCTGGCCTTGCTAATGTATTAATTTTATTTTTTATTTTATTTTCAAAATTCTATTTTAACATCTCAACCACTGGTATTGCCTCGTGTGTTTTTTCATTATTGAGATGTGTGTGGTTGGGATTGTGTGCATGTTTGTGTGTGTTCATGATTGAGATATGAGAGAGATTGGGATATTGTGTGTGTGTGTGTGTGTGTGTGTGTGTGTGTGTGTGTGTGTGTGAGTAAAATTGGGATCCGTGTGTGCGCGGGGGGTGTCTTTATGGGTAGGATGAAGGGAGCTCAGGGAGTTAAAATCAATGGTTGTTTCTTATAAATTAATGATATTCACCATTAATTTCTCAAATGAAACACTTGCAGTCAAAACTTTGAACCATGTGCGTCAAAACGCTCTGAAAACAAGGTACACTTGGTCGATATATCCTGGTTCATCTGTGAGTTCTTCCAAAGTTCTGTCAGGGTTGATATTATGTAGAAAATACGTCTTTAGAATGGTTATATCCTGTTTTTATCCCTAACTGAGAAAGCTAACAGAATATTCTAATATGTTCTCACTTTTTAGATAAGTTTTTGTCATACATAAAGTCGGATAATTTATTTTAAACCTCGCTATAACCTTGTTCACTAATGAGCGAGAATTGCCGACATTATCAGCGCAACTCGGAAATTGATCATTTTATATGTAAGGTCCGATGCTATTGGAAGATGTAATTTGAGGTCAACCAATAAGAAGCTTCGAAACTCGGGGACATTGGTTATAAACCAAAATATCAAAGATGGACACGAAAGGTACTGTTTATCTTGAGAAATCGCAATTGTTTGATGGATTTTGCTTAAACTTTAAATGACTTTTGCATAAAATGCGAATACAGATGATTTTCTTTTCGCAAATTGGAATAAAACGTCGCAATTTGCGGACGTGCGAGCGGCTAGCGTGAGCCCAGCCGAGTATTTTGATACTGTTGTTAAATACATAAATGAGAACAACACAGAGCACCATAATATAATCCAAAAAATAAAAATAAAAAAAATGCCAGATGACTGACCCCTTACTAGTTCTTTTAGGAACCAATTTGTCCATTTCCATTTTTAAATTTGTCGCTGAAATTGACTGAGCTCGCATGGTAGCCTATGCAACACCAGTGATTGCACGAACTGAGTCAGCACTGTAAACCGAAACTAGAAAATCTTCCCGCAAGTTCCTTTCAGCACCGAGATGTCGCCCGGGAATGGTTGGCGAATGCGTGACGTTATTGTTTTTTTTTCCCCCCTTAGGCAGCCTCTCAAGTTACTGCCTGAGGGACCGGGAGAAAACCACCGGGAAATGTTTTAAACAAACGCAACAAACACAAAACAAACGCAAGTCAGCAGATGACCATGAAATACTCGATAGTTACAATATAATAATTATATGTATTTCTCACAGAATTTTCGGAGGTATATCGAGTATATTCGATATATCGCACAGCCCTAGTCTGAATCTTCACTTCATATATATTTTTTATTTTCAACTAGCCAGCCGGGCTGGCTAGTGACAGGAATTACCCGCCAAATGACAAATTAAGTTGCCTCAGGCGACCGGACCACTGCGAATTTCGAGCCCGGGATACGCTCAGTAATTAAAACCAGACTGAGTTTGTTGATTCCCCCCCCTGAGTTAAAGGTGTCGATCACATCTGAATACTGTAGTGAGATTCTCAAACTGATGCAAAACATAAGCCAGTGATTTAAAAAAGTTTCAGCGAAAAAGGAGTAATATTACTGGAGAGTGCCAGTCTCTGGAACAATCACTCAAGCAGCTCACAAAAACACTTTTCCTGTCCTCTTTTATGACCCAAATAAACCACCCTTTATTATTTTGACACTATTTTTTCTTTCACCTCTAATAAAGTAACCTAAAAGTGCTAAATATAAAGCAGCAGCATTATCATTTCTTAAACAGCATTTTAAAAATGTTTCAGCCCCCCCACTACTGAGCAGAATGAAAAATGTATATCATTCACACTCTTGAGACTCAATTCACCATTGTACTCGTGTGTGCTTTGTGTTTTCTTTTAGCAGGAAAACATGGTAAATGTACTTCTTGGATTCACTTGCAGTCTGTTCTAAGAGCTAAATAATAAAGATAAACATGTATTAAAGTTTACTTAATCTATTGACACGGCGTGTATTAGTACAAAGTATTTCAGAGTAATTAAGCTTTGTACAATGTGCAAAAGAAAACAATATGCTTATTGAATATTAAATGAAAATTTACCCATTTACACTTAGATATAAAATCACTCAAGATTCATGATCATTATTGTTCAAGGTTTCCTCTCACTTCCTCGTTTGTTGTCATCCTTCATGCTTGAAGTACACAGCATATTTAATAGGTTTCAAGGTAGAGTTTTCCTTTAAAGATACACTTGTAGCACTACCACATATTGCCGTCGAAGCACGTTACGCAACGTAATATCTGCTCAGTGGTGCTCACTTTCCATCTTTGGAAGTCTAGTCAGAAACTGTATAGAATCTGTACATAAACCAGCCACTGACTGCAAATATACATAATGTATGAAACAATGATTTTACAAAGTGACATAAATGCAGTCAAAGCTCATTTTAAAAATGCTATTGCAATCAGAAATTGATTTTAATTGGATACTCAAAGCCAAGATAAAAACCTGGTGTAATATTGCCATATTACCTTACATTTACACAATAATACTGTGATATTTTGCTACAGAAATCTCATAAGTTGGCTTCTTATGTACATTTTTTTTAAAATTGAACTTTAAAAGATCCAGAAATGATGATCACTTGCCTGTAGGTGGCGCCAAAAGCGCAAAAAAACCCACAACGCCCGTATAAGTGGAAAAATCTGCATGCCATTTCAAAAAAAACAAAACCAGGCTTATGAAAATATGTTTAACGGATGAGGTAATGATGGTTAGCGGCTATAGGTAAATACTGATAATTTACTCCTATTGTTACTTGAAATAAGAAAAAAAAGTCAATGTTAAATAGGCAGCTTGTTTTGCTTTACACTGGTGTATCGTGCCCATCTTTGCAGCTTGTTTCTGTGCAATGGAATGATTTCCAAACACGGGTAAATGACAACCCAGAATAAAAGTGTGAGGAAGGTTTTTTTTTTTAAACCATCCACACATTTAATATTTGAAATGCAAGACTACAAGGAAACATGCTTATGCTTTTATTGCAATATTACAGATACTAGGAGTAATGGAAACCAAAATGCAAGCAAAAGTGGGTGTTAATTTGAGGAAATGCATTTGTTTCTAAAAGAACAAGAGAAGGAGCAGTGAAGATTTGTGCACTCCATGATCAAGTAAGATGTGCAGCTACAAACTACACTGGTAAACAGATCATTAAAGGATTTTCACAGGTAATAAACACTTGCTCAATGTTATTGGGTACATTTAGATATTTTGCATGTTATCGTGTGTCATGTACAGTGGACGGGGGGGAATTCTACACACCCCTGTTAAAATACCAGGTTTTTGTAATGGGAAAAAAAAAAAAAAAGAAACCAAAACCAACAGGCAGAACTTTTTCCACCCTCAATGTGAAATTACAAAGTATAAAAATTAAGTGCAAAAAACCCCAACATTTTTGGGGGAAAATATGAAAGAATAAAAAAAAGTTACAATAACCTGGCTGCATACGGTAAATACGCACACCCTCCTATAACAACTGGGGATGTGGCTGTGTTCAGAAAGAACCAATCACATTCAATTTCATATCAAAAAGTAACTATACTCCAGCTGTCAGTAAAATTATTTCACATTAACCCCCAACTAAAGACCAGCTGTTTCTGTCGGATTTTGTTCACAGTTGCTTGGTTTCATCCAATTGCTGAAGCCATGGTCCTCAAGGAGCTTACAAAGTCTGTATGGTATCTCACTTGTTGAAAGACCGACAGAAAGAGAGGTCCAAAAGAACTTACAAAACATTAGATGTGCCACACAACACCATGAAGGCCATCATGAGCAAGTACGGGAAAAAAAAGGGGGAGCACCACAATGACATCACCAGGAACAGGAGATCCACCAAAATTTACAAAGAAAAAAAAGTTGCATTGAGGCTGGGACAAGACCTACAACATTAAACAAGCTGCAGGAAGAGCTGACAAGTTCTGATTACACACTGCATGAGACAACAGCTATATACAAGCCCTTTCCCACACACACACAAAAAAAAAGGCATCCAAGCCCAACTAAATCACCCCAAACCATGCAGCAAAATGTGTTCCAGTCTTAAGAAACCAATTCCAAAAGGTATGTTAATTCTATAATTTCAAAAGCTTTGTTTGGCACACACACACAAAAAAAAAAAAGCACAACACCAAAAGAAAACCATACCCAAAGTGAAGCATGATGGTAGCATCATCATGCTTTAAGGCTGCTTTCCTTCAGCCAGAACTGAGACTTTTATCAAGGTGGAGGGAATCATGAATGGCTACAAATAACAGTCAGTCAATTTTAATGCAAAACATTCAAGGTCTGTTAATACGCTGAAGATGAAAAGGAATTTCACCTTTAAGCACCGCAATGCCCCAAAGCATACATCCAAATCAACAAAGGAATGGCTTAACCAAAAGATGATCAGTGTTTTTTTTTTCAACAGCCGAGCCCAAACCTGAATCCAGCTTAAAAAAAAATTATAATAATAAAAATAAATAAATTCTTCTGTGGGGTGTCCTGAAACAGGCTGTGCACAGGAAATGCCCTCAACATTTGACAGTGTTTTTGGAATGAATGAATGGAGGGGGAAATCAAGTTAAGATGTGCCATACTGATAGACTCTTACCCAAAAATACTGACTAGTGTAATGAAATCAAAAGGTGCTTCAAAAAGTATTAGTTCAGAGGTGTGCAGACTTATGTAACTGGATTATTCTAAGTTGTTGTTTTTTTTTTTTTGGGGGGGGGGGGGGGGGGGGAGTTTCTCACTTAATTTGTATACTTTGCAGTTTCACATTAAAAGGTGGAAAAACACCAGACATGACTGATCTTAGTGTCATACTTCACAAAAACCTGGCTTTTTTAAAAAAACAGAGGGGTATAGACTTTTTATATCCACTGTAGCTAGATAAGGTAATGGTTTTGTGTGAAACTTCTGATCAAGTCAACCATCTTGGATAATGTAAAGTGA
Organism: Neoarius graeffei; assembly: GCF_027579695.1. NCBI lineage: Eukaryota > Metazoa > Chordata > Actinopteri > Siluriformes > Ariidae > Neoarius > Neoarius graeffei. The sequence goes on from NC_083594.1 coordinate 44,094,296, forward strand.
GAAACTTGATTTGATAGAAATGCAACAATCATCAATTAAGGTCACATGTAGAAACTATAGTTCATATTCAGGAGTTAAGCTTAAGATTTAAGACAGTAATCGATACAGTATTTAGACAATCAGATGTAACGACTTGCGTGTTCTATACAGGAGAGAGCATCAAAGTAAACAATGGGATAATTTCTTAATTTCACAAACTAGGAGAAAGGTTTTTGTTTGTTTTTTGATAAATTGATTGGTCAAATTTTCATTTTAGCATTCTGGGAACTACAGCATGCACCCCATAGCAAATCTGAACAGGCGTCTGCCTGCCATTAACAGCCATTAACAACCAAATGCATCAACAGGCACCATTAAGTCCATATAATAAATGGTTCAAAGAGCAAGTGCTGGTAAAGTTACAAAACAGTACCTTTGTCAGAGTAAAATGACATACAAGATAAGCCAACTATTCTTCGTGTTCAAAGACTTCACATGACGCTATTTGCATGGTGTTGCGTAAAGGACCTGCAGTAAAAATAAATTTTTTTAAAAACCCCAACCAACCCTGGGCAACTTCTCCCAAAGACACCCAAATCAGAGCCAAAATACCCAACAATACAAGTAAGGAAAACAAACAAAACCTCAGGATTGATTAATCTCTAAATAAGAAAAACTTCCAGACTATGAACATTCATCATGGATGTAAAAATGCTTATGCTTGAGAATACATTAATTTATTATGTACATGACACAGGCATTACAATAGTACAACCCCAAACCAGAAAAAGCTGGGACTTTTTGTTGAAATTAAAACTGAAAGCAATGATTTATAATCTTTGATCTGTATTGTACTCAAAACTAGACAAACCCACATTATTTGATGTTTTACCTCATGAGTGCCCCCCACTAAAATAAACATTTCAATTTTGATTCTTGCAACATATTTCAAAGAAAGTTGGGACAGTAAAGCATTTACCACTTTGTAATGTTGCCTTTCCTTCTCAACACTTAAAAGATGTTTATGGAGTGAAGACACCAAGTGATTAAGTGTTTCAGGTGTTATTTTGTCCCATTCTTCCTGCAAACAGGTCTTAAGGTGTGCAACAGTACAGGGTTATATTTTTCCATTTCAAAAATCTCCACACATTCTCAATTGGGGACAGAGGGGACAGGCACCCTCTTCTTCCACAGCCATGCCTTCGTAATGTATGCAGAATGCAGTTTTGCATTGTCTTGTTGAAATATCCCTAGAAAAGATGTCATCCTGAGGGCAAAATATGTTGTTCCCAAATCTCAATGTACTTTTCTGCATTAACGCTCCATTACAGAAGTGTAAGTTACCTTTTCCAAGGGCACTGACACAACCTCATACCGTGACACACCCTGGCTTTTGGACTTGTTGCTGGTAACAACCTGAATGGTCCTTTTCATCTTTGGTCCAGGGCACACAGCATCCATTCCTTACTCAAAAAAAAAAACCCTGGAATACGGATTCGTTTGACCACAATACACGTTTCCATTGCGTAAATGGTCCATCCCAGATGCCTCTGAGCCCAAAGTCGTCGATGGCGCTTCTGGACACAATTAACATATGGCTTCTTTTCTGCACAGTTGAGTTTTAACTGGCATTTGTGGATGTAACTGTGTTGTAGTGCGCAACAAAGGTTTGCCAAAATTACTTCTAAGCCCATGTGGTTATATCAGCTATAGATCAATGACGGTTCTTGATGCAGTGCCGTCTGAGGGATCGGAGATCACAGGTGTTCAGATTAGGCCAAAAAAAAAAAAAAAAAAAGTGTGTTTCCGGTAACCCGACCAATCGAGAATTTCCGTGTCGAAATTGCCGACCGTAAAGTTATTACAAATTTCCCTCGATATTTTAGTGTAAGCGGCGTTAGTTTGTCATAATTTTTTGTTTCAACACATTCAAGTTGTGAAACAATAAAAAGTAAAATGTTTCGCCACTTCTATCAGCCCTCCTGCATAAACATGGAAGCGCACTTGTATACTGAAGGAGGAAGGGAAAACTGAGCCGAGGCGCCATTTTGAATCCTCATTCAAGGCTGTAATGCAAATTGCTTCCTCTTCAGTATACAAGTGCACTTCCATGGCAGGGAAAAACACTACATTTTGCCGCCTATGTAGTCCCCTATTTATACAAATAGGAGTCATTCAGGATTCAGCCATGTTTTTGCTCGGTGGTTTTGCTCGACCCAAGTTCTACAGTAGGCTAGGCTAGGCCGTCTGCTTTTAATGGAAGTAGCCTAGGACGTTATTTTCATGTTATTTCTTGATAAGGTGTTTTCACGTTATTACATGGAAATATCATGAAATAACGTGATAAGTTCGTATCATGAAATTACGTGATGTTATTACATGATAAATATATTGTAAAAACGTGATAACTTTGTTAACAATATCTTTTCATGTAATTACTTGATTCTAAGCTAATTTTTGAGTGTGGCAGCAATACGCTTCCGTAGATCATAACTCGAACTCTCGCAATATTTTTTTTTATTCGTTTAAAGATTTAAAACACTTATTTTATGGTGTGTGGTATAAAGGATTCTGTGCCAAAATACTATTTTGTAAGATGTTTACTTGTGTTAATTTTTTCGAACAAAATTAAAAAAAAAAAAATTAAAAAAAAAATTTTCCTACCTACCGACCTTATTTTAGTATTTCATGTTACCTGAAACACACTTTTTTTTTTTTTTTGGCCTTAGGCTTGTGCCCTTGTCCTTTACACACCAAAATTCCTTCAGATTCTATGAATTGTTCAACAATATTATACACCACAGAGGGTGAAATAGCCAAATCCCTTCATATCTTTCAAAGAGGAACATTGTTTTTAAACATTTCAATAATTTTCTCATGCATTTGTTTCCAAACTTGCAATTCTCAGCTCATCTTTACTCCTCAAAAACTAAGCCTTTCCTGGATACTGATTTTTGTACCAAATCAATGATTATAAATCACCTGTTGACATCACCTGTTTCAAACCGCATCAATACTTAATTGTTTTACCTCATTACTAGCCCTAAGCTGCCCCATCCCAACTTTTTTGGAATGTGTTGCAGGACAGAAATACAGGAATGGATGGATATTAACAAATGAAATGAAGTTGACCAGACACAATATAAAATATCTTGGATTCATACTGTCTGCAATGAAATACAAGTCAATTTTGAAATCACTGCTTTATTTTTTAATCTGTATTTTCCATACTGTCCCATCTTTTTCTGATTTGGGGTTGTGGATATTAAAATAATGCAAATAATAGTAATGAACTTTATATGGATATCTTTTTGCTCTTATAGTTTAAAACTGAATATCATTCAAATTATTTTTATGCCGTTTTGACTGACTGAGCAAACTGCAAATAACTGCCTACAAATAATGGGCTGCTCATGCAGTTACTTCATACTTTTATTAGTACTTCATACTTTTTTGTTATCGTATGACTTGCCGTGCAAACTTTATAATCAGTATTTCAAAAAAAAACATTTTGAACGATAATACAATTACTGAACTCGTTTCACAAAATGTCATGATCTGTTACGGTCTTGCAAGCAATTATTTGCCTCAGCGTTTGGCAAATAATTAATTGTTTGCTTGCCACTAACAAATCTCAATATTTTGGTTCAGCCTCATCCAATAATTGCTTATTATCTACAGCATCCTAATACTTTTCTTTGCTTTATGACTTTAGAAAAACATTGCCTGACATTTTACTCAAGTTATGCTTTAGAAGCTACAGAAATTGGGAAGGTACAGAACACGGTCCAGGATCTCCAATCAAGCAACAAATCTGTTTTTAAATAAATAAATAAATAAATAAATAAATGAATGTGCCTGGTATGGCTCCGTAACAAATCAGTAACCAAATCCAAACTAGTCCTAATCCAAAAAGCCCTTCCAGGTGTGGGGTTGTTTCGGAGCTGTACCATGCCACGCCACATGCATGCTTTACTTAAATCTGGTTTTTAAACAAGTTCTGTGAGGAAAGAGAGTGTTGTCCCCTTATTTTGTTTTTTAAGGTCTGCTCCAACCTTTATTCAAATCACACAAGTCTGAGCGAGGCGGTGTCCGCCCACTTCCAAATGAACTCTACTGAGAATCAGATTCGACTCACCCATATGCAGTGAATCAAACACGCGGTTTTGCTGGTCATTGAAAGTGGCTAGAAAGAAACCACTTCTCAATAAGAGCCATAGAAAAGTATCACAGCGCACCAGTGAAGATTTCTGGTGTAATAAGACCAAGCTCAGGAGGCTGTACTTGGACAAGTTTCAAAGCGCAGGGCTCGACATTAAGGGCTGCCCGATTGCCCGGGACAAGTGAAACATGCATTCGGGCAAGTGGGATATGTCCCAGACATGCCCGACCAGGCAAGTTGGAATGAGCATATATTGTGAACTAGCATCCCCAAAAATTGGGCTTTTTGATCTTTTTTTCAGTTCCTAAAAGCATCCTTCACTACATATCCACCATTATGCCTTAGCGGTTTTCTTCGTCTCGGTTTCATTTACTGCTTTGCAAGTTATTCTATATTCCCCCGCTGTTGTAGTATGGTACACGTATTGTTTATAGACCCCTTGTGCATGATGTCACACATCACGTGATAATTACAGGTGGGGTCAGACAGACACCGTCTTTCATGCAAGCAAGGCTTAATCTGTCTTCAAGATGGTTAATTTTTGCACTGTTTTTGCTTGTTCAAACAGAGAAATAGATAAAAAGCATTACCATCTCCTGCTATCAAGAAAAAATGTTAACAAATAGAAGCGAATGCTTCAAGAACAACGAGGAAATGGGTGGTTAAAGAATACGAAGAGAGCAGGCAAGCCTGAAAACTCCAGAGAAATTCACAATTGTATTTAAAATGTATTTTACAAAAACAAAGTCGGAAGCAAGTATGGCAAAGTCTGCTTAAGAATCTCGTTTTATTTTTTTCTGCTTGCATTCGAGTTAGCTCCTTCATGTAAGTGGTTGATTTTCTTAAAAGGTGAAGCCGCTTCCTTATTCTACACAGAAAACCCAGACTGGTTTCAAACAACTCTGGCATTTAAAAAAAAAACAAAAAAACCCCACACCTCAACAAGGAGCGACATGAGTGATATATCCTGAAAGAACAGAACAAATTAAGAGCAGAGAGAGCTGGAGTTTTGTTTCCGTTATCAGAGGAACACAGTCCTGTGCAAAATATGAATATATCGGGGGGTTTATCATCATCCACCTCTATGTTTATTTAAAAAAAATTTAAATTAAAAAAAAAAAAAATCCCACACAACCACACACCGCGCTGCATCATTACAGACCAGCTACACAGATTCAGTTGCAGGTTGCCAGGTCTGTATAAAACACCCAAGCCTACACACTAAATTTTAAACTCAAAACATCATCCTGTCTGTCATGAGACAATGCCTTTTTTTTTTTTTTAAACCTAGAGATGGATAACAAAAAATATATATCCTCAAACTGTACTGTTCAAGAGTCTTGGCACCCTATTGTTTTCTTCATACAAAGTTTGTAATTGATTTCTACATTATCAAGTAATGAACCAACAGTCAGAGAGTTCTACACAAACACACAATTTTACAACAGCTGCATGCATGTGAAATGGAAATAAATCGACTAAGGCAGGAAAAACTATTTTGGATAAAATTGTTATTGTCCATTACAAGTAAAAAGTAACCAATAACCAAACTTCAACTCAATGTGTGATCATTTCATGTTGCAATTCACAACTATTCTATGGTTTTCCTCACAAAAAAGAAGGGGGAAAAAGGGGGGGGCAAACTGGAAATTTACCCCCACTTGCCCCCCCGGGCAAGTGGGTTTAAAAATTAATGTCGAGCCATGAAGCGTCATGAGTGGTTCAAACCCATCAAACTGAACACTAGCCATACCTTAATTAACACTATCCCTACAGTGAAATATGGTGGCGGTAGCACATTCTGTAGACGCTTTTCATCCTCAACAGAACCTGGGCTTCTTATTAAAACTGAAAGGAGAATGGATGGCGCAAAACATGTAGTGGAGCAGATATTACAAGAGAACCTGCTTCAGTACAAGACAGAAACAGGAATCTTCACCTTTCATGCAATGGTCCCAAACACAAGGCCAAAGCAACACAGTGGTGGTTAAAAACAAAAAAGGTGACTATTCTATAGTGGCCAAGTCAAACTCCAAATCTGAATCCCACTGAAAAACTGTGGCCCTAGCTACATTTACATGCAAACTTTTTTTTTTACATCTGGAAAGAATTCATTTTGATAGGTGATTCCAAAAGTACCATTTCCATGATTGGATAGAAGTGCATGCGTGTGTGTTTACATGCCCCAAATATACAACCAGAATAGGATTGACATGTACACAATCCCATATAGCTGGCTTACTGTGCACTGTAAAGATGGAGGTTTTTATGACAATGCTGTCTGGTGGATTGACGCACCCAAGCTTTCTGTTCCCCGTTGTAATCAAATAGATCGTTTATTCTACCGGAGATGCATTTTTATTTGTAGCTAGTCCATTTATACGTTCATTCATTATGAGGGGAAAAAAGAAAAAAAATGAACGAGAAGTGACTAATAGCAGAATTTCTCTTTTTTTCTTTACAGAAGACATTAATGTCCGATGGAATGACACACCATGCTCTATACGGTAGTCAATAAAGGGCCAAAAGTATGTACAGTTCTTTTAACATTTTTTATCGTCAACTGATGCTTGATAATGTAAGAAAGTATTTAAAACAAGAACAGCAAAAACTATTAAAGCTGTGCTGCCTTTCCAATTTTTCAAGTGTATGTCATAAAAAGAATTTTCCTGATACCCAATTATTTTTGTTTAGGGGACTGAAAGCTACTGAATTCAAATCACAGACTTCCAATTTCATTAAGTTTTTTTTAAATAGAACAATTAATGAATTTAGGGCCACGTGGCCCTAAATTCTCCCCTATTTTTGCCTATTTCACCATGACCCAATTCAAGATACTACGTCATGCATCACATGGTGGGCTTTCCCCGTTCATGCAAGACATTGTGGGATACAAAAAAAAAAAAAAAAAATTGAGGACGCGAGTGTATGAATGAAACGTGAAAGACCAACTACAGTAACGGAAAGTGAGAAAAGACATTATGTTGCGAAGGAAAGGAAACGCAGAACCAAACTAATATGGGAGGTCAGCGAGCACCTCGGTGTGATCAGCTGTTCATTTAGCAACAGAATGATGTAACTGTCAGTGCACGGTCAAAGGTAAACCTGTGCATGCACACACGGACTTCCTCTGTCTGCCTGACTGTGCACAGCAAGCGATATCATGCACATTATTTGTTCGGGAATCCCCTCAAATTAAATAACTTCCCAGCCATAGAATGGCCTGATATTTTGTGAGATATTACAGAAATAAACATATATAGCATACCACAATCACCAAATTTCAAAGGGAACTAAATTTCACCGACTTTATGAACTCGAAAGGCCGTCTAGCTTTAAAAAGACTGATGAACACAACTGTTTTTTCCACAAATGTTAATTTCAGTTGAAACTTACAATTCATCACAACAAACTGAGAAAAGGAATGCTCATTGAAATATATTTAAACTTCAAGCTGCATCATTCCACCAGACTTTATGGTACCAGAAGTGTCCTGAACATGCCCAGAAGGCAGTCCGATCGCATGTTTACCTGGCTAATATTTTCCTATCAAACAGATCATCAGAGGTTTACAGCACCTCTTTTAATCCGATTAAGTTCCCAATCAGAATGGGCCATAGGTGCTTAAATCCAAGATGGCGGCGCGTACACACGCAGCGGCTCCTCTCTGTCCCGACAGAATGGTGTTTTCGTGTTTGTGTTTTAAAAAACCGTGTGTATCTGTTCGTCTTTGTCGCGTCCATCAGTCTTAAAGGAACAGTCCACCGTACTTCCATAATGAAATATGCTCTTATCTGAATTGAGACGAGCTGCTCCGTACCTCTCCGAGCTTTGCGCGACCTCCCAGTCAGTCAGACGCGCTGTCACTCCTGTTAGCAATGTAGCTAGGCTCAGTATGGCCAATGGTATTTTTTGGGGCTGTAGTTAGATGCGACCAAACTCTTCCACGTTTTTCCTGTTTACATAGGTTTATATGACCAGTGACATGAAACAAGTTCAGTTACACAAATTGAAACGTAGCGATTTTCTATGCTATGGGAAGTCCGCACTATAATGACAGGCGTACTAACACCTTCTGCGCGCTTCAGCAGCGCATGGATATCTGAGCTCCGCATCAATGCGCTGCCGAAGCGCGCAGAAGGTGTTAGTACGCCTGTCATTATAGTGCGGACTTTCCATAGCATAGAAAATCACTACGTTTCAATTTGTGTAACTGAACTTGTTTCATGTCACTGGTCATATAAACCTATGTAAACAGGAAAAACGTGGAAGAGTTTGGTCGCATCTAACTACAGCAGGGTTTCCCATATATAGACCATTGTGTGGCGCAGCGCCACACAATGGATTCCTATCGCCACACAATCAGACTCGCGATTTTGGGAAAAAAAAAAATTCCGTTGCATATCGTTCCGTTCATTCATGGTGCTCTTTCTTCTCATTCACGCGCGCACACAGAGAGAGGCGTGTCCACAGGCCTGCCAGTGCGCATATACCCGGACTGCAAATAGGCCTGTTAGGCTAATTAAAAATAACGCAGCCTTCCCGATTCGCCTTCCGACCCCTTATTTTAAAAGGTAGCCTACGTCGTGCTCGTGATGAGCTTTATCATAGCCTTCTTAGCTTACAGGAAACGGACATCCCTGAGCCAGGCTATAAACCAATTTTGATGCATACAGCAGCAGCTTGACGCAAGGTACCAGCCTTATTGCATTATCCCGTTTATCCCGCTTCAGCAATGACTTCCCTTACGATAGGGCACTGGAGGTTTTTTTTTTTCAGGAAGCCACGCAGAATTAAATGTTCTGATAGGGCATGCAGGCTTTGCACCAATTAGAGTAATGCTTTTTCATTATTGTTAGTTGCCTTGGTGTTACCTTATGTGGTTTCTTACATCTAATTATGATATTTTATTATTATTTTGTTACATTATACTATTTATTTCATTTTAGTATTGGTTGAGGTAAGTGTTGAGTTCAATATTTAAAATAAAAACCTCCAGCTTATTTTTTGCAATTTATTCCTTGAATGTCAACTAAAGAATGATTGAAAGATTGCCACCAAAAAGGCAAAAAACTAAGGTAAAAACCAGAGATGCACCGATTGGAATCGGCCGATTTTCACGTGATCGGCCATGACCGGCGACCGGCCGGTCAAAATTAAAATATGCTGATTTTCTGCCGATCAAAACTTGTGTATCACATAGGGATGAAAGTGGAAATACTCGTAATTCGCAACTAAAAAGGCTGCAGCTACACTGGCAGCTTGAACATGCTTTCTAGTGCGATTGTGTTGCGCTTGCGCAGAACAGCGTCAGTCCTCTTAACAAACAAACAAAAAAAATCACTATAATTGGATATCCAAATATAGTGAATTTTTTTGTGTGCCAGATATTGGATGTGAAAAGAAGAAAATGTTTGTGGTTGTGTGAATTTCCCACTATAGGAATTAATACGTTAGCCTATTACCAAACATCTAGTTAGTTTTGTACAAAGAGAGAGAGAGAAAAAAAAAGTCTTTTTGTTTGTTTTACAACCTTGGTTGCACTTGATTCCATTGGAAATTACTCTACAAATACACACTTGACAAAGATGATAGACTGGCTATGGTACAAGTATGACTGGAAATTATTTTTGTATTGTGATACTGAATGAAGAAATGGGTTGTTCTATAACGCATAAGTTTTCAGATCTAAATAGACTTATAAAAGTGTGTTCCATAGCAGTAGGCAAATAATATGAGGGGGAAGTTGTTTTTGTGCCAGATATTGGATGGGAAAAGAAAAAATGTTTGTGTGAATTTCCTATTTCAGGAATTAATGTGTGTTAATACCAAACATGAAGAAAGATTTTACAAAGAACAATGTCTTTTTGTTTGTTTTCAACCTTTGAGGTGTTGAAAATTTATTACTGAAAATCTGGCAGAATGTTCTATTAAAGATAAAAAGAAAATAGTCTTTGTGTGTGCTGTGAAGTGGTTTGAAAAAATGAAATCTGTATCGGCAGGTCACACTCCATGGAAAATCGGAATCGGCCCCAAAAATTGCAAATCGGTGCATCGCTAGTAAAAACTAAACTTTAACTTCAATTTTGGTGAGTAATTTTCATAAATTTAAAAGACAGGTTTTCCACCAACATCAAGCCCAGCAAACTAATGGCCTGCCCTGTAATGTAAAGTTGGGTCAAGGAATGAAACCAGGCAGGGTTCTGGTAAAAATTGTTTTAGCTGTCTTCTCTTAAAGAACTTAAAAGAATTTAGATTGAACTGAATAACCTCAAATGCTTCTTGTAGCTTTAAAATAGTCCCAGCAGGTGACTCTGAAGAAAAATACTGTGTGTTTGAACACCGCCCGCTGTAAACACTTTGCATACACCCCAATGACCGACTCCACCGACCGCCACGACACCACCACGCACGATTCCCTCATCGGCACAGTGGAGCACCACAAATTGCTACTGTACCTGGTCTGTGGGAAACACTGTACAGCCCCAAAAAATACCATTGGCCATACTGAGCCTAGCTACATTGCTAACAGGAGTGACAGCGCGTCTGACTGACTGGGAGGTCGCGCAAAGCTCGGAGAGGTACGGAGCAGCTCGTCTCAATTCAGAGAAGAGCATATTTCATTATGGAAGTACGGTGGACTGTTCCTTTAAGGCGCACATACTCCCGTGAGTTTCTGCTCGACATCTGCAGAACTATATTCACGGATATAAATCCAGCGGACGTGGAAGTGCTATGCGACTACGGTTTGCTCCAGAAGCCTGCTCAACCACCTACCCCCACTCCTGCATCCAGCCCACAGTGGAAGCGCCACAGCCGGAACATGCGGAAGCAGAAGAGAGGCAAGCGGGGCGGTATCCGGGCTAGGCTAGCGGCTATCCCTCACCGGCCGGCTATCCCTACCATCATTCTGGTCAATGTACGCTCGCTGGACAACAAGCTGGATTATGTCCGCCTGCTCCGCTCATCTTCCAAGTCTGTGAGTGAGTGTTGTGTCCTCGTGTTTGTGGAAACATGGCTTAAAGACAGCGTCCCAGACTGTGCCATTCAGCTAGCCCGGCTAACATGCTACCGGTCAGACAGAGCGCTAGTCGGGGGGGAGGGGGGACTCGCGACAGAGGACTCTATTGCCGCTTTTCCACTACAAACGCGGCTGAGCCGTGCCGTGCTGAGTTGGGCTGAGTCGAGCTGAGCGGGGCTGTTGGAGTTGCATTTCGACTACAACCCCGATTCCAAAAAAGTTGGGACAAAGTACAAATTGTAAATAAAAACAGAATGCAATAATTTACAAATCTCAAAAACTGATATTGTATTCACAATAGAACATAGACAACATATCAGATGTCGAAAGTGAGACATTTTGAAATTTCATGCCAAATATTGGCTCATTTGAAATTTCATGACAGCAACACATCTCAAAAAAGTTGGGACAGGGGCGATAAGAGGCTGGAAAAGTTAAAGGTACAAAAAAGGAACAGCTGGAGGACCAAATTGCAACTCATTAGGTCAATTGGCAATAGGTCATTAACATGACTGGGTATAAAAAGAGCATCTTGGAGTGGCAGCGGCTCTCAGAAGTAAAGATGGGAAGAGGATCACCAATCCCCCTAATTCTGCGCCGACAAATAGTGGAGCAATATCAGAAAGGAGTTTGACAGTGTAAAATTGCAAAGAGTTTGAACATATCATCTACAGTACATAATATCATCAAAAGATTCAGAGAATCTGGAAGAATCTCTGTGCGTAAGGGTCAAGGCCGGAAAACCATACTGGGTGCCCGTGATCTCCGGGCCCTTAGACGGCACTGCATCACATACAGGCATGCTTCTGTATTGGAAATCACAAAATAGGCTCAGGAATATTTCCAGAGAACATTATCTGTGAACACAATTCACCGTGCCATCCGCCGTCGCCAGCTAAAACTCTACAGTTCAAAGAAGAAGCCGTATCTAAACATGATCCAGAAGCGCAGACGTCTTCTCTGGGCCAAGGCTCATTTAAAATGGACTGTGGCAAAGTGGAAAACTGCTCTGTGGTCAGACGAATCAAAATTTGAAGTTCTTTATGGAAATCAGGGACGCCGTGTCATTCGGACTAAAGAGGGGAAGGACGACCCAAGTTGTTATCAGCGCTCAGTTCAGAAGCCTGCATCTCTGATGGTACGGGGTTGCATTAGTGCGTATGGCATGGGCAGCTTACACATCTGGAAAGACACCATCAATGCTGAAAGGTATATCCAGGTTCTAGAGCAACATATGCTCCCATCCAGACGACGTCTCTTTCAGGGAAGACCTTGCATTTTCCAACATGACAATGCCAAACCCCATACTGCATCAATTACAGCATCATGGCTGCGTAGAAGAAGGGTCCGGGTACTGAACTGGCCAGCCTGCAGTCCAGATCTTTCACCCATAGAAAACATTTGGCCCATCATAAAACGGAAGATACGACAAAAAAGACCTAAGACAGTTGAGCAACTAGAATCCTACATTAGACAAGAATGGGTTAACATTCCTATCCCTAAACTTGAGCAACTTGTCTCCTCAGTCCCCAGATGTTTACAGACTGTTGTAAAGAGAAAAGGGGATGTCTCACAGTGGGAAACATGGCCTTGTCCCAACTTTTTTGAGATGTGTTGTCATGAAATTTAAAATCACCTAATTTTTCTCTTTAAATGATACATTTTCTCAGTTTAAACATTTGATGTGTCATCTATGTTCTATTCTGAATAAAATATGGAATTTTGAAACTTCCACATCATTGCATTCCGTTTTTATTTACAATTTGTACTTTGTCCCAACTTTTTTGGAATCGGGGTTGTACAACCGCGCTGAACCGTGCTGGCTGGAAGTGGGTGGACACATTGGGTGGAGTTAGCGAAAGTGGGTGGACGTCAGGTGATGTCGTTAAGCAGCGCAAACCGTGACATCAGTGAGCTTTTAAGCGGTAGTCTCACGACCCGAATAGTAAACAATAAACATGAAGTCGTTAGTGTTGCTGGTCTTGGTGCTGTGGCTTGTTGTCACCGACAACGCCAACAGATACTGGCAAGAGCGTATAGATGAGGCGAGGCGCATAAGGCTTCAGAAATTTTCGTAATTCTTCTCCTTTCGGGTTTGCGGTGTTTACAGATCCCAGCGTGCTCGCGGGGCGTGCGTGGGCATGTTAGGACACTCCTCCTCACCAATCAGTGCACAGGGGAGTGTCTGCTCACGCCCCCAGCCTCACTCGGCTCGCTTTGGCTCGCTTCAGCCCCACTCCAAAACCGTGCGAGTTTTAGGGGCTAAGCAGGGCTGAAGCAAGCTGAGTCGTGCTGTTTTTTGGTAGTCGAAACGCGAGCCGTGTCGGGCTGAAGTGAGCTGAAGCGAGCTGAAAAAGGGCCATGTGTGTTTACATCAGTGATGCCTGGTGCCGCGATGCTGTCATGGTCTGCAAACACTGCTCACCACTGGTGGAGTTTATAATTATTAAATGCCGGCCATTCTATCTGCCGAGGGAATTTACAGCCATATTGCTGGTAGCAATATACATCCCTCCCGGCTCCAATAAACAACAGGAGCGAAGCACTGAATGAACTCTATCAGCATATCAGTGAGCAGCAGACAGCCCACCCAGATGCTTTTCTCATCCTGGCTAGGGATTTCAACCATGCAAACCCCAAGAGCATGTTTCCAAAACTCTATGGACATATCAACTTTCCCACACGTGGAAACAATACTCTGGACAATGTTTACACCATGCATAAAAGACGCCTACAAAGCCCTCCCCCACCTTGGGGCCTCAGATCACTCCACTGTTATGCTAATGCCAGCATACAGGCCGCTGGTTAAAGTCACCAAACCAGCTACAAAGCAGATGTGTGTGTGGCCAGAGGAGTTTTTCCACCACTGACTGGAGCATGTTCAGACAGGCAGCCACCTACAACAACTCCACAGATCTCCAAGAGTACACGGAGACCATCACTGCCTACAAGAGGAAGTGCATGGACAACGTTACGGTCATCAGAACCATCTCCATTCGGGCCAATCAGAAACCATGGCTGACGGGAAGTCCACAGGCTCCTGTGGGCTCGGAACACCACCTTCAGAGCTGGGGACGAGGTGGGCCTGAGGAAAGCTAGGGCCAACCTGTCACGAGGCATCAGGGTGGCCAAGAGACAGTATTCCAGGAACATTTCTGACTATTTCAACGACAGCAGAGACACCAGGAACCTGTGGTGGGGGATTCAAACCATCACAGACTACAAGCCCTCGCCGCAGACCTGTGACAACTCCACATCTCTGCTGAATCAGTTGAACGACGACTTCGCTCACTTTGAGGCAGACAACACCACCACGGCACAGAAGACCCCACCACCTCCCGGCGACCAGGTGTTGACGCTGTCCCCAGACAGCGTGAGGAGAGCTCTCGGGACAACAAATGCACGGAAAGCCCCGGGTCCTGATAACATTCCTGGTCGTGTCCTGAGAGACTGTGCCGAGGAGCTCACAGATGTCTTTACAGACATCAACATCTCGTTGAGCCAGGCTGTTGTCCCCACGTGCCTCAAAGCCACCACCATCATCCCGGTCCTGAAGAAGCAGTCTCCCTCCTGCTTCAATGACTACCGCCCTGTCGCACTCACTCCCATCCTCATGAAGTGCTTCAAGCAGCTAGTCATGCGGCATATCAAGTCTGCCCTCCCCCCGCCCTGGACCCTTTCCAGTTTACATATCAGTCCAACCGTTCGACCGATGACGCCACCTCCACTGCCCTCCACTCAGCCCTCACCCACCTGGAGACAAAAGACTCGCATGTCAGAATGCTGTTCATAGACTTTAGCTCAGCATTCAACACAATCATTCCTCAGCAGCTCATTCATAAACTGGACCAGATGGGACTCGACACCTCCCTGTGCAACTGGCTGCTGGACTTCCTGACAGGCAGACCACAGGCTGTACGGGTCGGCAGCAACTCCTCCAGCACCATCACATTGAACACGGGCCCCCCCCCCAAGGATGTATGCTGAGCCCCCTCCTCTCCACTCTGCTGACCCATGACTGCACACCAACATCCAGCTCTAATCTCTTCATTAAGTTTGCGGATGACACAACTGTGGTGGGTCTCATCAACAGTGGCGATGAGACAATCTACAGGAGTGAGGTGAGCCGCTTGGCCATGTGGTGCAAGGACAACAATCTCCGCCTGAACATGGAGAAGACGGAGATTGTTGTGGGCTTCAGGAGAGCACACACCCAGCATGCTCCACTATCTATCGATGGTGCTGCAGTGGAGAGGGTGAGCAGCACCAAGTTTCTGGGTGTGCACATCTCTGAAGACCTGTCCTGGAGCAACACCACCACATCACTGGCCAAAAAAGCCGAACAGCGTCTGTACTTCCTCCGCAAACTGAGGAGAGCAAGAGTCCCGGCCCCCATCATGCACACATTCTACAGAGGCACCATCGAGAACATCCTGACCAGCTGCATCACCGTGTGGTACGGCGCCTGCACCGAGTCCTGCTGCAAGACTCTGCAGCGCATCGTGAGAGCAGCTGAGAGGATCATTGGTGTCTCTCTCCCTTCTCTAATGGATATCTATAACTCCCGCCTCACCCGCAAAGCCATCAGGAATGCAGGTGACCCTACCCACCCATCTCACAGCCTCTTCAGTCTGCTGCCGTCGGGGAGGAGACTGCGGAGTCTCCGGGCCAAAACCAGCAGGCTCAAGGACAGTTTCTTTCACCAGGCGGTCAGGAGGCTCAACTCCCTCCCTGTTCTGCCCCCTGCCACAGATTCTGCTCGCACACCCCCCTGCCCCCCCTTCAGCATCCGACATGTCACCCTCACAGTCCCCCCCCCAAACACACACACACACACACTCAACGTTCATTAACACACTGAACTCAGGGACTGCACATTTCACTGCTCATTTGCACTATTCTGCACTACCTCACCTTAACAGCTATTAATTTATTGTTTATACTGCTTATTTCATGTTTACCTGCTATACCTCAAGTGCCCTTGACTGTTTATTTGCTCCAATGTGTGTGTATATGAGTGTTTAGTCTATGTCTAGTTCTTATCTAGAGTGTTTATATTGTTTATTTCAATTATTCTATTTTTATTTATTGCATTGCCTGTTTACACCGTGGGTCAGAGAGGACTGAAATTTCATCTGTGCTGTATGTCGAGTATGCATAGCATATTTGACAATAAAGTTGACTTGACTTAAAAGACAACTGGACTTGCTTGAAATTTTTGAAGACGTTTCACCTGTCATCCGAAAGGCTTCTTCAGTTCTGTCTGACTAATGGGGAGTTCCAGGTATTTATCCATCCAGTGGATCAAAAGCAACCCGAAAGAGAGTCATTCACTACGTTTACATGCACATAGAGAGAATCGAATTTCTGCCGTTGCTCGACTGAAATCGAAGTTCAAAATGCCATGCATACACCTTAATTCGGCTGAAATTGAACCGAACTTGATTTCTCGGAATCGAGCTACACGACCTAGTTTATGCGATTTCTGCCGAGCTACTTTGTGCATGTATACCCTGTCGAGCTACTTCCGGAAGTGACGAGACCACAAGCGGGAAACACAACAGCCTCGGTCGGCATGACAACAGTAGTAGCGAGCAGCAGAAGAGGTCAGGAGGAACAAACGAAGAAGAGAAAATGGCGATGTAGAGCTCTCTGAAGTGTGGGTGGAGCACAGAGGACGGCAGGACAAAGCTTCTGGTACTAATAGGCTTTTTATTGTCAGACTTTTCAGTTTAACAGCCTACTTTTATTCTTGAGAGAAACACGCGCGCGCTGTGTTCTAGTCCCGGGATGAGCTCTCCCCTCTGCCTCCTTAAATAGGGCGCGGTTACTGGGAAGACACACAAACACAGGTTAATTACCATCAGGTGTACCGTCGTTCTGCCACTCACCTTCCCTGGCTCCGCCCTCCTGTCACAGACCGGCGCTTGACCATGCCCCCACTGCCACAGGCAAGCAGAAACGTGCACTTCTGGAGCAGTGAGGAGACAGAGTTCATGCTCATTCAGCTTAAGGAGTTGAATATATTAAAATTCATGGACGGGAGAAAAACGCGCAATGGAGAACACGGAACTGATAACTTTGTTTACACTCTTGAATAGCTCTTCTTCATGACAACAACCGGAAGTGTACCAACACGATGGGGCGTGTAGCGCCACCTGTGGCTCGGGTGCACAATGCACCTCACACAATAGCCCGATTTCATTGTGTGCATGTAGGATTGGATTTCTCTGGCACCCTGCTGGGACCTTCAGCTCGATTACCGACAGCAGCTCGATTTGGATGTGCATGTAAACGTAGTCATTGAGTCATCCTGTAGGTGTAGGTCCCTGGGGGCTGGGTGTGAACAACGTTAGCAGCTTAGAGAGTCGTTAGGATGATCTGTGGGTCATTGGCCTTCTCTGTCATCATACGAGTTATTGAAGTCAGCTGAGTTTTGGTGTGGATGCGTACCCAAAACTGAACTGAAGAAGTTTTTCGGATGAGAAGTGAAACGTCTTCAAGAATTTCAAGCAAGTCCAGTTGTTGTTTTTTTTCTTTAAGCACCTACGATTTACTGGATGACCGAGAACCTTCACAGACACAATCAGAAAGGGGCAATTCATTCCAATCAAGTTTGAATTTGATTGTTAACAGATTTATTAGGAACCATGTAAAAAACAAACAAACATCGCTAGTGTTTGAAAACTGCAGCCAACAAACCACATCCAAACAATGTTAAAAACCAGGCGCAAATCTGCAAGGAAGAATGGGTGAAAATCACTTTAAAAAAAAAAAAGTGCACACAGCTGGTAGAAAGTTTCCCCAACAGATTTAAAGATGTTATTGCAGCAAAAACATGATTCTACTATTTTGGTTGGGAGACACATGCACACCCATCTGAAGTACAGCGCTGATTGAAAGTTTGTGAGCCCTTTAGAATTTTCTATATTTCTGCATAAATATGACCGAAAACATCATCAGATTTTCACACAAGTCCTAAAAGTAGATAAAGAGAAACCAGTTAAACAAATGAGAATTTTATACTTGGTCATTTATTTATTGAGGAAAATGATCCAATATTATATATCTGTGAGTGGCAAAAGTATATGAACCTTTGCTTTCAGTATCTGGTGTGACCCCCTTGTGCAGCAATAACTGCAACTAAACGTTTCTGGTAACTGTTGATCAGTCCTGCACACCAGCTTGGAGGAATTTTAGCCCATTCCTCCGTACAGAACAGCTTCAACTCTGGGATGTTGGTGGGTTTCTTCACATGAACCGCTCGCTTCAGGTCCTTCCACAACATTTCGATTGGATTAAGGTCAGGACTTTGACTTGGCCATTCCAAAACATTAATTTTATTCTTCTTTAACCATTCTTTGGTAGAACGACTTGTGTGCTTAGGGTCGTTGTCTTGCTGCATGACCCACCTTCTCTTGAGATTCAGTTCATGGACCGATGTCCTGACATTTTCCTTTAGAATTCGCTAGTATAATTCAGAATTCATTGTTCTATCAATCAATGACGCTAAGCCGTCCTGGCCCAGATGCAGCAAAACAGGACCAAGCCATGATACTACCACCACCACGTTTCACAGATGGGATAAGGTTCTTATGCTGGAATGCAGTGTTTTCCTTTCTCCAAACATAACACTTCTCATTTCAACCAAAAAGTTCTATTTTGATCTCATCCATCCACAAAACATTTTTCCAATAACCTTCTGGCTTGTCCACGTGATCTTTAGCAAACTGCAGACAAGCAGCAATGTTCTTTTTGGAGAGCAGTGGCTCTCTCCTTGCAACCTCGCCATGCGCACCATTGTTGTTCAGTGTTCTCCTGATGGTGGACTCATGAACATTAACCAATGTGAGAGAGGCCTTCAGTTGCTCAGAAGTTACCCTGGGGCCCTTTGTGACCTCGCCGACTATACATAGTTTTCACATGACGTCACAGAGTCGGGGATTCCCTAGTGGTGGCCATCCTGTGGGTCAAGCTTACCGTACGGGTCACTGAGCACACATTGTAACACGCGAGTACAAAGTCTTCAAAAGAACCCAAGCAGGCTATTTAAAGCTAGCAATGGTGCACACCTGTTGTATTCACGGCTGTCGTAATAGGTCAGATGATGACGTCAAGCGGAGCTTTTATGGAATTCCCACTGCACGGGAGCACGAAGGCGAGCAAACAAAGAAACTCAGCATACAAAGGAGAAATCTATGGCCTTGCGAGAATCAACCGCAAGGATTATCAGCCTTCCAAACACAGCAAAGTCTGCTCCGATCATTTTATAAGTGGTAAGTTGTTTAAATAAACAATCAATTGTGTTTAAGTTTATTTTTGGAAACCAAAACATCGTGTAAACAATCTCTGGAAAATGCCTAACTGGAACCGCTGAGTGTACGTTTACATTATAATGTACACTTAATATCGCTCGGTACAAGGCTGCAAACATATGATTATTACTGGCCTATAAATTGTCATATTTATCATAAACAAAATGTAACAAGCCTACATACCAGTTAATTATATTACAAAGTTTATACTGACATGGTACTGTAAGACCACTAATGGATGTAAAATTTGTCTAAAATCAACTCGATATTATACACACACACATTTATATGCAGTGTTGAGAGCTCTAAAATTCCAGTGTTTACATACCTTGGCTGTAATTAGGACACGACTGTCACTTGTTTTTATATGGTGGACTTCACGGACCCAGCCACAGACAAAATAATTGTATGACTCCAGCGACTTGTATGCTTTGAGGTCGTCAAGTGTGTAGGCACTTTTACTATTCATGAAATAGTTCACAATATCAGGGCACGATATGGATGGCAGCCCTGCATAGTCACTTGAAAATGCATCTTTGTCCACTTCATAGGGGTCAATTCCCCCAATCAAGGCCAGTTTGGCTGCATACCGTTGTCGTGAGATGTCGTCCAATGTATCTATATACTTCCGTTTGCTTGATTTTGCTGACATTGATCTTTATTTTAGAAAACTGACTATATAACTTCATAAATTCGTCCAAGATAACGTAGCCGGTAATGGCGATGGTCCGTTTTATTTGCCCCACAAGATGGCGGCTGGAGGGCGTTCCCCGGAATGCCGTGACGTCAGTGAAAACTATCTATTACACGCCTTGCTCTTGGAGTGATCTTTGTTGGTCGACCACTCCTGGGGTCTTGATGGTCTTGAATTGCCTCCATTTGTACACAATCTGTCTGACTGTGGATTGGTGGAGTCCAAACTCTTTAAAGATGGTTTTGTAACCTTTTCCAGCCTGATGAGCATCAACAACGCTTTTTCTGAGGTCCTCAGAAATCTTTTGTTCATGCCATGATACACTTCCACAAACATGTGTTGTGAAGATCAGACATTGATAGATCCCTGTTCTTTAAATAAAACAGGGTGCCCACTCACACCTGATTGTCATCCCATTGATTGAAAACTCTAATTTCACCTTCAAATTAACTGCTAATGCTAGAGGTTCACATACTTTTGCCACTCACAGATATGTAATATTGGATCATTTTCCTCTACAAATAAATGACCGAGTATAATATTTTTTCGTCTCATTTGTTTAACTGGATTCTCTTTATCTACTTTTAGGACTTGTGTGAAAATCTAATGTTGGTTTCGGTCACATTTATGCAGAAATATAGAAAATTCTAAAGAGTTCACAAACTTTCAAGCACCACTGTAGGTGAATACTAATTATTTGCTGACAAATACTGAATTTTGACTTTGCAAATGGACTTTCAGAGCATGTTAATTTTGCAGTATTAAAAGAAAACACCGGACTGAATAATCTGTACAAAGGTCATTTGTAATCCAGAGGACTCTGGTGGCTTTTAAGGGGGTGAATACTTTTGCACGGCACCACACATCTCCTGTGAGGGAAATTTTCAGTCCCACGATTTTGAAAACTTCCACTTACTTTTTGCCAGGCTTTTTCAGCTTGGTCCTTTTCTTCCTCGCCTGGAGTGCAAGCACTTTCATGACATGAAAAACAACAAGCAAAAACACAATATTACAAAAATTACAACAGAAAAAGTATTTCTGTTCGCCGAGTTTTGTTTTTTCTTTCTTTCACTCACTCATTTCTCAGTCCAATATCAAGAGCTAATTCCAACTTGCTAGCAAGTGTACTACTGCTAATAATCTAGTCTGGATCCCAAACCTCTCCACACACCCTACATATGTGCACTACCTAGGGCTTAAAATAATGCTAGCATCCGTTTATGTAGCGCCCCAATGTATAAGTACAGAGACATTTAAGACACGTCCTTTAGTTAGTTATGGAAGAGAAATGTAGCTTCTTTTTCAACATAAAATTGACCAACCGTGTTAACTTTTAGCAATTAAATAATTAACAGGAGTGAATTCGGACTACAGAGATTATTTGTGCAAAAATAAAACGCAACAACTGAATTTATTATTTTAGTAAGAGCTGAATTACCCGCCTGAAAACTTTAACTTCAGGCAGTCCAAGTTAGCCATTGCTAACTATGCTAATCTGAGTGAAAAAAAAAAATCAAGCAAAAAACCATCCACCATGTCGCAAATGTTGTTTTTGGGTCTTAAAAAAAGGTTTAATTCGGTTAATTATCAACAAACTGGAAGCGTATAAGTATACAAATCGTAAAATATCACTATAAATATTAAGACTGAATTTAATTCTGTATTTTTTTTATTATTTTAAACATTTGTGCGACTTGTTGACCGTTACCAAGTGAGCACTTTAGCTTCCATTACAGTGCGTGTGTGTGGGACTAAGCAGTAACATGAGGCTTTTGTTCAGCAATCACAGTGAACAGTTTGTACTCCTTGTTTAGTTAATGTCACGTCTATCGTTCCCATACAGTTAACATTTTCCGAACACTCCTTACTGTGTGATAATGTTCAGGAACGCCTGTAGTGATAATGTATTTTATTGCTCACCTTTCCTCTCCATGCTGTGGTACCGGCTCACCGCGTGGTTCTGTTACTGGAGTCGAGCCGGAAAAAAAAAAAATCCTCCCTTCTGATTAGTCACACTTTCTGTACCCTTTAGCCAAAAATGTCATATATTAAAATGCACAATATAAATATTTCCAATATTATAAACTATTCAGCATCATAACAGCATATCTATATACAATAGCAAAATTATATCCATCATTCTTTTAGCACTTTCTTCACTGCTGATGTGACCGGATGATAAGGACCTCTTTTTCGAGCTTTTAGTACCATCTGGTGGCCCAAAGTGGTATCGCAGTTATTCAGTGAGTAACTTTGAGTAACATCAGAATCAGAATCACTTTTATTGCCAGGTAATGTGAACACACACAAGGAATTTGACTCCGGTTTCACTTAGCTCTCTTAGTACAAATAGATTTTTTTAAAAAAAGCGTCGACAAAAAACAAAACAAAAAGCTATGTACATGTAGAATCTTATCCAAAGAGTATGTTCATTTGTTTTGTTGGTATAAATAAATAAATTGTAAAAAAAAAAATAAAAATAATAATAATAATAATAATAGGCGGCACGGTGGTGTAGTGGTTAGTGCTATCACCACACAGCACGAAGGTCCTGGGTTCAAGCCCAGTGGCCGATGAGGGCCTTTCTGTGCGGAGTTTGCATGTTCTCTCCGTGTCCATGTGGGTTTCCTCCGGGTGCTCCGGTTTCCCCCACAGTCCAAAGGCATGCAGGTTAGGCTAATCGGTGGCTCTAAATTGACCGTAGGTGTGAGTGTGAATGGTTGTCTGTGTCTATGTGTCAGCCCTGTGATGACCTGGCGACTTGTCCAGGGTGTACCCTGCCTCTCAAACCAATACCCATGGCACAGTGAAAGAAAGTAAGTCACACTTTGAGATCACAATTTTTCCCATTCTGATGTTTGAAGTGAACATTAACTGAAGCGCTTGATTGGTATCCGCATGATTTGATGCATTGTGCTGCTGTCAAAGGATTGACTGATTAGAGAACTGCATAAGGCAGCACGGTGGTGTAGAGGTTAGCACTGTCGCCTCACAGAAGGAAGGTTCTGTGTTCGAGTCCAGTGGCCGACGGGGGCCTTTCTGTGTGGAGTTTGCATGTTCTCTCCGTGTCTGCGTGGGTTTCCTCCGGGTGCTCTGTTTTCCCCCCACAGTCCAAAGACATGCAGGTTAGGCTAATTGGTGGTTCTAAATTGACCGTGAATGTGAATGGTTGTTTGTCTCTATATGTCAGCCCTGCGATGACCTGGCGACTTGTCCAGGGTGTACCCTGACTCTTGCCCATAGTCAGCTGAGATAGGCTCCAGCTTGCCTGCGACCCTGTAGGACAGGATAAGCGGCTACAGATAATGGATGGATAATAATAATACTTTAACATACAGTATTAATGCAAAAGATATTCACACTGAAAGTACATAAAGTCAAAGTCTACTTTATTGTCAATACTGCAATATGTACAGGACATACAGAAGATTGAAATTGCGTTACTCTCAAACCCATGATGCAGCAATAAACATTAAACACACACTAATAATAAAGATTATTACTATATATATAAGAAATAAAATACAGTATGTGTTAATAAACATAAGCAGTGCTTCAATAATGTCAGTAAACATACTCTCTGTGGTGATACTAACAGCATGCAGCTGAGCCACAAACTCATAAAACAAACATCCTTCATAAAAAAAGAAATCTGAATATATAAATACCCATCCACCCATTATCTGTACCCGCTTATCCTGTACAGGGTCGCAGGCAAGCTGGAGCCTAGCCCAGCTGACTATGGACGAAAGGCAGGGTACACCCTGGACAAGTTGCCAGGTCATTGCAGGGCTAACACACAGAGACAAACAACCATTCACACTCACACCTATGGTCAATTTAGAGCCACCAATTGGCCTCACCTGCATGTCTTTGGACTGTGGGGAAACCGAAGCGAGAACACGCAAACTCCACACAGAAAGGCCCCTGTTGGCTGTGAGGTTTGAACCCAGGATCTTCTTGCTGTGCTGCAACAGTGCTAGCCACGACACCACCCAAATTACTTGCAGAGTTGTGATATTTTCCCATTGTTTCTTGTCTTTCTGGAAAAGATAATGTTTTATTGAAGCAGGTTCTGGGCTCAAATGTGTAGTTCAACTGGGACCTTACCGTGTGTAATCTGCATCTTCTCCTCCATGCTTACATGGATTTCCTCTGGGTGCTCCAGTTTTCTCCCACAATCCAACAACATGCAGATTAGGCCAACTGGCTACTCTAAATTGCCATAGGTGTGAATGTGAGTATGAATTACTGTCTGTCTCTCTGCGTTAGCCCTGTGACCTGTCCAGGGTGTACCTCACCTATCACCCAGCGTCAGCTGGGATTGGCTCCAGCTCATCCATCACCTGCAATGGATAAGTGGTATAGAAAATAATTGAGTGAATGAAGCTTCTATATATTCACCATCCACTTTATTAGGAAGTTAATATGGTGTTCTGCTGATGTGGCCTATCCACTTCAAGGTTTAATGTTTTGTGCATGCTGAGATGCTTCTGCTCTTTATGGCTGTAACTAGTGATTTATATGAGTTACTATATCCTTCCTGGCAGCTGAAACCAATCTGGCCATTTTCCTCTGACCTCTCTCATCAACAAGGCTTTTCCACCTGTAGATCTGTCACACACTCCAAGTTTTTTGTATTTCGCACCATTCTGTGTAAACTCTAGAGACTGTTGTGTGTGAAAATCCCAGGAGATCAGCAGTTTCTGAAATACTCAAACCAGTCCATCTGACATCAACACCCATGCCATAGTGAAAGTCACAGAGATCACAATTTTTCTTCATTCTGATTTTTGGCGTGAAGATTAGCTGAAGCTCTTGTCCTGTATCTGCATAATTTTTGCTTTACACTACTGCCACATGATTGGCTGATTAGATAACTGCATGTATGTGCTGCTGTCCAGGTGTTCGTAATAAAGTGGACAGCGAATGTATATACAGGTATCATTCTTAACCTCAAATTCCCTGGTACATTCTCGAAAAACCTTCTGAGCCTTGAACCAAGGTCAGTTTATAGATAAAACTGTCCAGATCCTGTGTTTATCTTCACCTTCTGCATACAATGATAAGTCTGTTGAAACTCAGATAAGGACATGTGATTAACTATGCAGATTTCTACAAAAACACCTTTAGTGCCAGCTATAATTGATACAATTCTTCTTGTCCACTGGCCTCTAAGTCTGTAGCATATTCACACTCAACTGAAATAACTAAGAGTTTAGTTCTTATGCACTACATGACACACTTTAGGCATAAGGTGGAATAGCACAAGTAACTCTAGAGAAAAGAAATGTTCCTCAGTGTCTGAAATGTTAGTGAAATCGACAGTTTCTTTCTTCTGGACCGAGGTCCCCAGTACTTCACCTTATTGACTTCTTGTTGCTTCTTTTCCTCATCTGGTTTGTTAACCAATTACATGTGTGTCCTTACACTTTACTGCAGCAGCTGTTTTCTTGCAGTTTAAACGGCATCTCTAAGCTGAAAATGATCTTTTTGCTGAGCATCACTACTCAGGTATATACCAGAAGTATGTAAGTCAATTGTCTCTGGCAATGGTATTGGTCTGCCAGTGATGAGGTCACGTGGGCTAACCTTTGAATGGTTTTGATGCCGCAAAGCACAACATGCCATAGGAGATTCTCCTGGTGCATTTTGAACAGCCTCTCTTTGATGGTATGGACATGTTCTACCATTTCTGCTGATGTCCATTTCTCTCCCACAAACATTTTTGTAGTATAAGCAGCTGTCTCTCTCTTGGTTGGGGAACCTTCCCTCTATGCTGAGAATTTTCAGCCATGTGATTTTGGCATTGTAATATAGTCCATCTGAAGATTTCTGAAAGGGCCTGGAGGAAGGAGCTTTAGTTTTCATCACTGGTGTCTTGGTTCTTCCCTCTGCATTATTTCTCAGACAAATGGTGCACCTTTTTGTCCCATACTCCACTTCTTTCCTGAATGTTCAATTCCACCAAGTAGATTTGAACTGGTGGATCATCTTTTCCACCCCAGTGTGTGTCCTAAAAAACACATCTTAAAATAGTAGCAGCTTTGCAGAAGTTAAAACCTCGTCTCTTTTTTTTCTTCCATAGCCTATTGTCATGGAGCTTTGCACCATTCTCCATCCAGGACCATACACCCCTCTTGTAGTTCCTTGATGTCAGTCAGGTCTTTTACACTTTCAAGTTTGGTTTTGTTCATGAAATGTTTTTCACTTTGTTAAGCCATTTCCTTGTAACATTCATGGCCCTCTTTGGTAGAGAGCATTTCCTTTTGCTTCTTCCTTGCTTTGTTTCAATGTGTGCGCGCTGTTGTGTTGGTGTTTTGGTTATTGTTTTAAACCTGCTACACACACAACCTGGCTTATGAGTAAATAGGTTTAATCTAAAGCTCAATAACTTAAATGTCAAACAAAATTGAATGCAAGTCCACTTTTAATAAAACTACAAGAGTGCTCTTTTCATGACAATGTTTTTTAATGCAATATGATACTTCATTTTTCACTTCTCTGTGGGGTCAATGTGGATAGGTTCAGCCAACAGAGTCCAAGGGTCCAATAGTGGCAGCTTAGTGGTGTTGGGCTCAAACCCCCAACCCTCTGATCAATAACTCAGAGCCTTAAACCGCTGAGCACTGCCCTCCCCTTAAGGCAAGATACTCCAAGTGAATAAATACAATAGATATCACAGCCAATCATCGATAGTTGATTGCTGATAGTCAAAGTATTTTTATATTGCAGCATATTAAAGAAACTGACCTAGTTTGTGTCAGAAAGCGTAAAGTTGTCTCTCTTACAAAGCACTGACAGAGACTCCGCCCATAAATAATAATAATAAATACAACTAACAATAATAACAATAATGATGAATAAACAAATACGTAATTGTCTCCCTCAAGAAATCCTCAACAGTTTTGTTTTTATTTAATTTTTAAAAATTAGATTAGACTTAGGCAAAGGGGAGCTGTTACTATTGAAACAAACATGTCATTTGTCTTGCAGCTAGAACTAGTAACAGAGCTACTGTTATAGAAAAATAAAACGCCTTCTGACCAATCAGAATTGAGAATTCAAGCACTTTGTGGTATAATAAACAAGAAACAGCAAGAACAATAATAATAAAAATAATAAAAAGTTAAATGACCACCAGGGGGTAGTGTTTCTTTGATAAGCAACCCTACTGCAGTAAACAAGACCAATGCAAGAGGAAGCCAGAGAGTTCCTCATGAACAATAAGTCAACAAAAATATATTTAATTCCGAGCATGTCTAGACAACTGTGCTGAAACAATGAAGTAGGGACAGGATGCTCACAGTGTTGAAAAATAATAATTGCCTTTATTGTACTACCAGTGGTTTACAGGTTGTCAGCTGCTTGCACTGATGAATTAGCCAAGTGGTACAAAAGGACAAGTGTCTTTCCTTTTGTATTACAAATAGACCACATGAAAACAATACAGTAATGGATAACCTGGTGTATGACTGACCACATTTGTAATTTTAATGAATTATTGTAAACATACAAAAACAGCCTTGCATTCCTTCACACTTTGCTAACCATGCTCATAACAGAATATTGCAGAATGAAATTAATAATCTACACCATGGAAACACACTCAAAATAATTTTAACAAACATTTTTACTAATATAATAAGTTAGATGCTGGCACGGTTTACTGCGTTTAAGAAAAGAAAAAAAAGTCTGTGTCCCAAACCCCATTAACTGGAATATCAAAATAGTATGCCACTTGCATGTTTGTATGTCTTATCTTATTTAGTAGAGTAGTATAACTTTTGGTATGTACCCACATTCTTGGAGTTGGCACTCTGTGCTAAAATGGGATCACACTCACCCTAGATTTTGGCTCAGATTGACACGGTCACGAGGAGCACTGAGACCTGTTCAAAATACCAGCAAATGAGAATGATCAGGCTGTGAGAAAAAGGCATCCTGATGGAAGATTATGACCTTACAGGATACCCAGAGACAGGATTGTACTGGAGCAATCCGTTACGACTCCCTTAACACTTGACACAGTGTAATTTATGCATTCGACTGACTGAGCAACTTCGACATTAATTTCAACATTTTGAAAAATGATATAAATAATAAGATACAGCACAAAAAAAAAAAAGGCCAAATGGTCAGGCTGAAAGACAGGCGGTCAGGTGTACATTTCATCGGTAGATGACACAAGAAACAAATACATGATGCATCTGAAATTTCTGGTGAACTTTCATATTTATAAATCGCTAAATCCCATGATAAACCCTCAACCCACAGCCCAGGTATAAGGAGGAAGTCGGACATTCTTTTGCTCATCGAGCACTATTTAAGATACATTTTCCACAATTTGGAAGAACCAAGTATGGCAGTTGCATGGCGTTTCCCAAAACCAGAGGACTCTCCACATTTTTGTTCCCTTCCAGCTCAAAAGGTGTCAAAATCAAGCAATCAAATGCACCAAACACATGGAACGATGTGCCTGGGGCTGGTTAGGAGCAAAAACATGGATCACTTGGAGTCTCCGAGGATAAACTTTGAGGTTAAGAGATAAAAGGAGAGCACTGATACACAGACACGAGCTCAGTCTGCAAAACACGTGATCAACTTTACATTTACTGATCGATTCAATTCATGATTCCTTCTCTGGATAAACAACAGCAGATGGAACTCCTTAAAACTAACATCCCTGCACAATCTCATTTATTTACAAGTGTAATGTTTTATCTACAGCTTTAAAAAACATTAAACGTGTCTTAACAATGCCTCATGGCCATTGTTATTATACCAGCTAAAAAACAGGGACCGTACTTTTGTGAGTAAACTACAGGCCTAAAAGTTTGATAGTAGTAGACAGATTGATAATCCCCCCTCCCTCTGCCCAGGATCAAATTTAAATAATAATAATAATAATATTTCTTGTGAAAATTCCACTATCATTTTAAAATTACATTTTCAGAAGTAAAAACGGATAGAAAGAAACAGAACCAATAACAGCAATAGAGAAAAAAAATATTACTCAGTAATACTCTACATTCTCAGTGTCCATAGTGGAGGGGTGTGTGTGTGTGTGTGTGTGTGTGTGTGTGTGTGTTTCTTTTTCCTCCACGTGTAAATAGTCTCTGGTAATCATGAAACCAGTACTGAATGATGGCACAGGCACGTTAAAGGAACAATATAACCAAAACTACGCTAATGTCAGTAAACCATGAATGGAACCTGGTGGCCACCAATTAGCACAGTTCTATCTGCAGGATGCTAATTCAAGGCTACAGCTTCCATTCATGATGGACATTAACAGTATTTAGTCAGACTGTTCCTTTAAATGTCATGCTGTTTGTGTTTTTTTTTTCCTGTTTAAAGGTGGTTATGAGGCAGCTTCTGTCACTCCAGGTGATGAAGGACAGACTCATGACTCCATCTCGTCTCCATCAAACACGGGGGGCTCAAAGCTCAGGACTTCCTCATATGTCAGCCCTGGGAATAGAGAAACATTGCTCCTATAAAATCCTAATGGAAATTCACTTTGTACACTGTCCCTATAACCCAGTACTGCATTTAATTTCAGGTCTATTTAACAGTTATTCCATGAAATCAAGTCGTACATGAGCTGATAGCTGATGAGGCACGTAGTGCCGAGTTGGCTATAAGCCAAGTACGATGAGATTGAGTGGACAAAGTGTTTTATTCTAGCCACATTCACTGGATTTTGAGAAATGGAGCATTTTTTTTTTTTGCAAATTCGATAAATAAAAACTTTATACAAAATGTCCAACAAAATCATTTCCATTTAGAATGTAAACAAACTGGCAAAATGACAGGAGCAAATTAGTGAAAAATGCTATAATAATAATAATAATAATTTAAAAAAGATACATTCTTACCATCAAATACTTTTATTCCATATTTTGTTGCCTTTTTTGGGGGGGGGTTGTTTTCGAGTAGAGTTTTTAATTCATCCTCGGTTGGTTCAGCAACACACGCTGCCATTTTGTTTTTCTCTACACATGGTATATGAGCTGATAGCCAAGGAGTAGAGCAACCAATGGGAGCATGCGATTGCTCATATCCAGTAAATGTGGACAGAATAAAATGTAATATACAGTATAATCAATATCCTATGTTGTTTTAACTAATGCCCAGGTCAGATGGCAGGCTGCAACTAGTTTTCAACTACTTGCGTCTACCTGCGATAACAAAATCGCAAGTAGACGCAAGACTGGTCTTGTGTCAACGCATGACGACGCAGATAATGGCAGAGTGTTGTAGAGGGTCTTTAGTAGAGGCAGGTTGACGCAAGTGGATCACGATCTGTTTGCATTTCAGCTGCGATTTGCTTCCAATCGGTGTAAATAGCAGGTTGACGCATGTAGAGGCAGGCAGTTGTGCAACGCTTGAGCGACCAATCGCAGGTTGAAGCAGTATGGAGTGTGTGAAGAAGAGAGGAAGGCAAAAACACACGTTCACACGAACCCTGGGACTTCCACAATACTCAGTTTATTAACTTACTGCAGCAAAATTCTCAGTTAATTTCCCAGGGTTAAGCAAAAGTGTTAAAATATAGAGTTGAAATGACACTGTAAAAAAGTTTATTTAACTTTAGGAAGTGTTAAATTAACACTGCAGAGATTGGGACAAAATAAACACCAGCATAGTGTTAAATTGACTCTCTCAGGGTTGATGTAACACTATAAAATTTGCTGTGTGCACTTCAACCTTACCATGCCCGGTTTAACGGCTCATACATGAACAAAATAGAGGTCACACATTCCCTAAACGTTTGAAGAGCGAAAAGAAAAGGAGATCATTAACAGATACCCATTTCCAGCAAGGTGCACGGCTCAACTAAGAGAAAACAAGTGTGAGCTGATGCTGCTGCCTCTCTAGGTAACACAGCATGTCTTAAAGGCACATTTCACAATTTCGACTGTTACAACGTCTGACCACAACGAAGGATTTGGGGCTAAACGCCTGCATCCACTCGCCACCCGACCGATCGCAGGTCACAGCATGCGTCTTTCTGCCGTCTGACCTGGGCATAACTAATTAAAGGAATACACCGAAACTGTCCAACTTTATAACCCATCGACTGCATCTATAGTGCATGACAGATTACCACAGTCAAGATGATCAAAAAAAGTTTCCTTGTTCAGACAAAAGAATAAACTCTGTTCGCATAAAACTTATACACAAGGGAAGTCTAAGTGCACTTCTTTTTGCAGAATTATTCAACCAAATGTTTTGTAAACTCCATTCCTTTGTCGCAGTCAATAGATGTGTAGGTGCATAAATACGCAAGATACACAGATCCTTCAGGAAACATCAGCCAATACTACTTTATAGATCCGATATTGGGTATAAGCAAGTTAAAACTACATAAGAACAGCTTTCCTAAGACTGTCTCATCCAAACATCATGTTAAAATGTTAACTGTAATTTTAAAGTTGCATTATATAGTCATATACTTTAAAAACATTTATTCACACAGTCATTTGCCCATAGACTTCCATTGTAAGTGTGTCTTCAGCAAACCAATATTCTGTTCTTTTTATTAATAATAATAATAATAATAATAATAATAATAATAATAAATATAGCCACAAGCGACGATGAAGGGCCCGAGTATCTCCGGTATACCAAATCTAGCACAAACCCAACAAACTGCCTAGGAGGAGAATGTCAAAACGTAACACATGTCAAAACGCACAAAACCAAAAATAACTCACTTCCTGTTGAGTATAGCTAATACAATGTACATTGCAATTTTGTTCGTCTTGGGGCACCCCACACACCTACCAAATTTGACATGGATAGGTGAAACTATACCGGGCAAAAGTGTCAATCCCGTGTGGGGGCGCTATGGAGTAACCCGGACACACCCGGGGCCAAGCCTCTATCCCTGAGTAGCGGTGACCAGGACTGATGTGTGTACCAAATTTCATGTGTTTTCACCCATGGGAACCACCTCAAAAATGGCCAAGTCTTGAAGAAAAAAAAGATGATGATGAAGAGGAAGAATCCTTAGGAAAACAATAAGGCCTTGCACCTTGGTGCAGCACCCTCTGGTGGACACCAGAGGCTGCACACCTCCAGTGTTCGGGCCCTGAAACTTTGATTTGTATAGTGCGTTTCAAAGAACCCAAGGACGCTTTACATAGTGAAACAAATTAAAAACAAATGAAAAACAGAAAACCTAAGTGAACAAGTGAGTTTTTAGGTGTTTTTTTTTTTTGCCTGGAACCAAGGGAAGGAGCACTGCGGATCACCAGAGGGAGAGAGCTCCAGAGAGTCGGGGCAGCTACACTGAAGGCTCTATCCCCAAATGTCCACAGTCTGGTGTGGGGGTAAGGAACGTACCCTTATCAGTGGGTCGCAGTATAGACCCCTTCGCAGTAAATGTCATTCATACGCAAGAGGAAATTGCACGCGCAGCCTGGACTCAAAAAAGACTCAGCGACGGTCAGACGAGAAGAAATATTTGGAAGAAATGCCTAGTTGTTGTGTTGTCGGGTGTCAGAATCGTAGCAGTGATGGGGTTAAAATGTACAGAATTCCAGCAGGATCTCACCCATTCCAAAAAAAAAAAAAAAATCGCCAACGTCTATGGCTACAAGCCATCAAACGTGTAGACTGGGATGAAAGCACTATCAAAAATGCGCGGGTTTGCAGCGCCCACTTCATCACAGGTAAGATCAGGCTATTTATTAAATCTTTCTTTTTTATTCTTTCTAGTCTTCGTTTATTGATGTAGCAAAATACTTTGGTAATGTTTGTCTGATTAGCTGGGTCATAGTTATACAATGTAATGAATATTGTTAGCATGTTACCTTAGCTTTGCATGCAATTTTGTTTGTAGGAGAGCTCTTGCTTGACTCAAGCAGTCCAGATTTTGTGCCATCATTATTTGCGTATGCCAAAAATCACAATTTTAAAGCAAGGATGGAAAGGTAAAATTGTGTGCCCTCACTCTAAATGCCAACTTACGTTGACTGCTCTAACCTAGCTCCCGCCCCGTTCAGTTTCATTTCTGCTCTCTGCCTCTCGCTTTTTACGCAGCTCTGATTTCTCTTAGCTGCACTCTTTACACTATCATTCCTTTCATGCCATTCCCTCCTGCAAATTGCTGTTTAGTGTTGGTATTTGCTGTTGTAGCTAAAGCCACATTGCCATCACATCACTGGCATAATTTGATTAAAACAAAATGAATATGAATGTCCCATTGTTAATCAAGTTGTAGTCTCGGTGTAACCAGAATGTTGATGGCAGGCTACTTTTGTAAATAGGTTTTTTTTTTTTGAGTTTGACATTTTTTGTAAATAGTATGACTGCCTTCAGGTATCAGAGGAAAACTTACTAACATCGTCCGTCCACTCTTTAATTAAATACGGATCCGGTAGGCGATGTCCACTTGTTAGAGTTAACTTATTTATGTAGCATTCTCGATCTTGTAACGACAATCGTTTGGCATAATCTGACAGCTCATAATGCCGGTCTATGGGCAGCGCCATTGTTTCTGAGTCCAGGCTGCGCGCGCATCCTGGCAATGGTCGATTTGTTCACAAACATGCGAAGGGGTCTATACATGGGATGAGGTGTAGTGGTGTAAAAGGTCCGACAAAAACTTGTGTCCATAGTAATGACGTACTCTAGAGATGCAGTGGATTACAAAATGCTGGAGTATTCCTTCAATACCTTTAATGCTAGGAACAATCCTTCTGCAGTGAATAAATTTAAGTCTTTTTATCCATATTCCAGTATTTTCTACCAAAAAGAGTTATATGACACTTAAAATGAACTTTTTTATATTATCTGAAGATGTAAGCAAATAATGTGATATTTAACAATTATTCACTGAGCCTGAAGCGGATAACTGTTTTAGTATAAATACACAGGTGATTATTTTTAAAAATAATTTATTTCAATCTTCAAATGTGGCATGCAAATATAATGCACACAGACTTGTGTCACTCATCTATGCCAACTCATAAAAAATACGTTGTTTTGAAATAGATAAAATAAATCACAATTCCACCTTACCTTTGAATAGCTTTAGACCAAACTTCATAGCATCTTTAGTGCTTTTAGGAATAGCATTTTCTTTCATAATTTGTAATTCTTCCTCACTTACGGTGACAACGCGACTGGCCGCCATTTTGGCGAGTCGCTGGAGGTGATTATCGAGAAATAATCCAAATCGCTCAACCAAATCAGCAGTTTTTTTTGCTCCAACGCCTAGTCCTGACAAGGCTACAAAACCACCACTAGCCTTAAACATCAATCAGAAATTACAAATCTACTAATCGCTGAACAATTACAGATATAATTCCTACACCTTATTTGATCATCTGCTTACTTTTCCACTCCTCGATGTCCAGCTCTCGGCTCTCGAAGCTCTGGTCGTACGGCTCGGCCTCAGGCTCATCATCTGGATCGTGGTACTGCGTGAAGTACGGGTGGGCCAGTGCCTCGGAGGCCGTGATCCGTGTATCCGTGTCCAAAACCAACATCTTCTCCAGCAGGTCCACGGCTGAGAGAAAGCAGAAACATCACGGTGATTTGTCTTTCAGTTTTTCTTCAGTCTAGCAGGCTGTGTTGAGTTTGTATTAAAAATTTCAAAAAACAAAATCAACAGGAAATAAAAAGTTCTAATACCTAACGGGTTGGCACCAATGAATACATCCGCGAAGTTCCTCTTTGGCATGTGTGGCAAAGAATTTATGTAGTTTCTGGCCTGTTGAAAAAGACAAGATACAAGAGTAGTCTCAGACTATCAGATCTTCTAGATCTAGAAAAGATAATGTTGGCTTTAGCTTGAAGCAGAAATTAGCACAACTTCAAACCACAGACAAGTGTCTCTGCTGGAAATAAAAATTCATGTGAAAATTATTTAAATGAAAATAATTTTGCCCTTTTTTTGCCAACTTGAACCCACAGTGCTTCAAAACTACTTCTCAGCACACATGAATATTCAATGATTCTCCACTGAACACCAGTCATGCTAAGAATATAAGCAGCATAAACAGTGCGCACTTGTGTTTTACACAGTGTTAAAGCTTTGGCAAACACTCCACTGAAAGTCTGCTAAGAACTGGGTCAGAGCTGCATCTCAGACAAAAAGCAGGCAGAAGGCAGCAGAGAGGGGGTTGGGGTGAGTAGAGGATAAAGGATGAACCGAGATAAATATCCCTCTTAAAAAAACAAAACTCTATGATAAAAGATCAGCACAGCACGCTAACAAACAACATATCATATCTGATATAGTGGTGCAGTTAAATGTTTAAAAGCAATACCTCACCAGTAAGCATTATAACCATGCTGAATAGACATTAATACTTTTTTTGGGGGGTGGGGTGTTCTTTGCTCGCCAAAGTAGCATTACTGGGTAAAGTAAGCATCTAGGTAATCACTGACAATAATAATAATAATAATAATAATAATTATGGGGCGGCACGGTGGTGTAGTGGTTAGCGCTGTCGCCTCACAGCAAGAAGGTCCTGGGTTCGAGCCCCGGGGCTGGCGAGGGCCTTTCTGTGTGGAGTTTGCATGTTCTCCCCGTGTCCGCGTGGGTTTCCTCCGGGTGCTCCGGTTTCCCCCACAGTCCAAAGACATGCAGGTTAGGTTAACCGGTGACTCTAAATTGAGCGTAGGTGTGAATGTGAGTGTGAATGGTTGTCTGTGTCTATGTGTCAGCCCTGTGATGACCTGGCGACTTGTCCAGGGTGTACCCCGCCTTTCGCCCGTAGTCAGCTGGGATAGGCTCCAGCTTGCCTGCGACCCTGTAGAAGGATAAAGCGGCTAGAGATAATGAGATGAGATAATAATAAATTATTATTATTATTATTATTATAGTCCATGCTAAATAGCTGTCACTTCTTTTTATACATTGCTAGCAATAGTATTGTCAGGGGAGTCATTTGTTTAAGAATCTGTGCAAAATTGCTAACCTCTTGGGGACCAGCTAGCATTGCAAAATGCTAAATAGTCAGCTTTAGCATGTGGGAAGCCATAGCCTAAAGGTTAGAGAAGCAGCTTTGGGACCAAAAGGTCACTGGTTCGATTCCCTGGAATAACCAGCAGGAATGGTTGAAGTGCCTTTGAGCAAGGCACCTATCCCCCAGCTGCTCCGCGTATGTTGTATGTCGCTCTGGATCAGAGTGTCTGCTAAATGCAATTACTGTAATGTAATCACTACTGCTCACAAAGACATGCTGCATGTTTTTTGATTCTTGGGATACTTGCCTCAAAGTATTTTAGGATTTTCCAATATTTTGACGTGGTGCGAGAACGCTAGGCTGTACACCAACAGTGATTGGATAAAGAATGGATTAGTGAGGAAAAAAAAACAACAACAAACACTATCAATCAATCACCCTGAAAACATCCCAACACTGAAGCATGGTGGTGGTAGCACCATGTTCAGAGTTACTCTTTGCCTTATGGTTGCTTCTTTTGCCTCGAGACCGAGCTTTGGTGAACGGCCTCCTCTGACAGAGGTTGTCTCATATTCTTCTGATATTTTAAAATAACGGCTTTTTAAATGATGATCTGTAAGAGGTTTAGGATTTTTTTTTTTTTTGTAATATATCCAAACCGTGACTGATACTTTTCCAGAACTTGTTTTGATAGCTCCTTTGTCTCCATGATGCAAGAATAAGTTTACAATTTTTCTTGTAAATAATTTTATAAAAAAAACTATACACCCCCCATTTGCACTATTATGACTGGCTATTTTGTGTACTTGAATGACACATAATCCCATACAAGCCACTGTACATGTGCCTTTATCAGTTTGTTTTGTATGAAGGATACACAGGACGACACATTGATTTGTAATATTGTTGGTTTGTAGTGTGTATTTTTCACAGCTTTTCTGTCAGCAAGGAGGAACATGTTCCTCACTCTATTTCTGCTTACCTTATGCCAGGTTTACTTTAAAATAAAAAAGTACCACTCTGAACTGATGGGATTATGAGCACTGTTATGGCCCTAATGGACAGCGGTGCTTCTTGCTCACCTCGTGGCTGGGCATCCTGCTTATTAGTGAGGCTGGAGGAGTTCCAGTCAGGCGCATTATCTGCTGGAGCTGGTTTATATCTTAGGCACCCAGGTCAAGGGGCTTACAATAGCAATGCAAGTGAGACACTATCCATGGCAAAACACGTTGATGTATGCATTTGTGTGTTTGAATGCCAAGTCGAGGACGAAAGATCCTTTTGCACCATTTTTCGATCAAGAACGGGGCACAAGTGTGAGGTTTGTAATGTACACACACACACACACACACACACACACACACACACGATGTAGAGAGAAAGAATACATCAAGGAAGATTATGGATGTGAAATTTAACACACATGTACACACAATCATTTGGTTGGTGGAAAACAATAAAAGGATGATATGTGACATGGACAAGAAACAGTGCAGCAATACTGCAGATCAGCACACACAGGAACATCAACCTCTTAAGCTCGATCACATTTCCAAACCCTAAGGCAGGGTTGTCAGGGCAGACAACAGCAATCCAAGCCCACATGTGTCAGTATGGCAGCACACTACCCAGCAATTAGATGACCCAACCACCCAAGAGACAACAGTGATTCATGCTTTGGGGGGGGGGAAGAGGAGAAAGTCGATGCTGCAAAAGCACTGGGTGAAGCGTGGCTGGCTGGAGCGAAAGCAACACACTGGGAGCGAAACGCCAGGGAAAAGACGTGTCACACTCAGGCATAAGTGAAAACTCACAGACTCCGAAGATATTTTCATCAAAAGCTCGGGCCCTGGGGTTCCGACGAGTAGCATGATAAGCTTCAACTGATCAATATCTTTAAAGAGCAACATAAAGGAAAAAAAAATATGCAGGGATGGCTATGGAGGAGGAGGAGGGGCTGCAGAAACACAACTGAATGAAGGATAAACTCAAAAATGTATTATTTGACATGCACTGCAAAATATGAAACTGAAAAATAACCATTTTTACGAATGAAGACAAATAAGAATTTAGATCAACAACATACAAGCTGTATGTCATGGAGTAATATTATATTATAACCTGTAATCCACAGGATTGTGGTGAACAACAAAGCAAGACCAAAGCCAACATGTTTTGCATTGGTGGGTTAATCCAAAATTACATGAACACGTTAGTGTGAACCCACAGTCACGGAGTTATCAGAACCCTGATGTGTATGACAAGCAGACATGTGTGAAACACAACAACAGAAAGAAGAAGTCACTTCAGAACAGTGGTGACACAAGGCAGTGACCATGTGTAGCACATGATGTGAGTAATATTAGGGCTGAACATCAGAGAATGTCAGAAGCAACATTTTCTGAGGCGTTCCTTAGAAGCAGGTGCTCTGGTGGAGAAGATACGATTAGCAATGTCTGTTTAAGAGCAAAGACAGGGAAAAAAAGCAAGAAATTGATAGAGTGGATGGATGAATGATGAAATGGAGTGGATAATTAGACATGCGCACAATTAGTCTCCATACCAAGTCAAGACAAAATGCAAACAAGTGGCCAAAATGAGGGAAAAACACATACATACATACATATATATATACAGTGGTGCTTGAAAGTTTGTGAACCCTTTAGAATTTTCTATATTTCTGCATAAATATGACCGAAAACATCATCAGATTTTCACACGAGTCCTAAAAGTAGATAAAGAGAACCCAGTTAAACAAATGAGACAAAAATGTTATACTCGGCCATTTATTTATTGAGGAAAATGATCCAATATTACATATCTGTGAGTGGCAAAAGTATGTGAACCTCTGCTTTCAGTATCTGGTGTGACCCCCTTGTGCAGCAATAACTGCAACTAAACGTTTGCGGTAACTGTTGATCAGTCCTGCACACCGGCTTGGAGGAATTTTAGCCCATTCCTCCGTACAGAACAGCTTCAACTCTGGGATGTCGGTGGGTTTCCTCACATGAACTGCTCACTTCAGGTCCTTCCACAACATTTCGATTGGATTACGGTCAGGACTTTGACTTGGCCATTCCAAAACATTAACTTTATTCTTCTTTAACCATTCTTTGGTAGAAAGACTTGTGTGTTTAGGGTCGTTGTCTTGCTGCATGACCCACCTTCTCTTGAGATTCAGTTCATGGACAGATGTCCTGACATTTTCCTTTAGAATTTGCTGGTATAATTCATAATTCATTGGTCCATCAATCATGGCAAGCTGTCCTGGCCCAGATGCAGCAAAACAGGCCCAAACCATGATACTACCACCACCATGTTTCACAGATGGGATAAGGTTCTTATGATGGAATGCAGTGTTTTCCTTTCTCCAAACATAACGCTTCTCATTTAAACCAAAGAGTTCTATTTTGGTCTCATCTGTCCACAGAACATTTTTTCAATAGCCTTCTGGCTTGTCCACGTGATCTTTAGCAAACTGCAGACGAGCAGCAATGCTCTTTTTGGAGAGCAGTGGCTTTCTCCTTGCAACCCTGCCATGCACACCATTGTTGTTCAGTGTTCTCCTGATGGTGGACTCATGAACATTAACATTAGCCAATGTGAGAGAGGCCTTCAGTTGCTTAGAAGTTACCCTGGGGTCCTTTGTGACCTCGCCGACTATTACACGCCTTGCTCTTGGAGTGATCTTTGTTGGTCGACCACTCCTGGGGAGGGTAACAATGGTCTTGAATTTCCTCCATTTGTACACAATCTGTCTGACTGTGGATTGGTGGAGTCCAAACTCTTTAGAGATGGTTTTGTAACCTTTTCCAGCCTGATGAGCATCAACAACGCTTTTTCTGAGGTCCTCAGAAATCTCCTTTGTTCGTGCCATGATACACTTCCACAAACATGTGTTGTGAAGATCAGACTTTGATAGATCCCTGTTCTTTAAATAAAACAGGGTGCCCACTCACACCTGACTGTCATCCCATTGATTGAAAACACCTGACTCTAATTTCACCTTCAAATTAACTGCTAATCCTAGGGGTTCACATACGTTTGCCACTCCCAGATATGTAATATTGGATCATTTCCCTCAATAAATAAATGGCCAAGTATAATATTTTTGTCTCATTTGTTTAACTGGGTTCTCTTTATCTACTTTTAGGACTTCTGTGAAAATCTGATGATGTTTTAGGTCATATTTATGCAGAAATATAGAAAATTCTAAAGGGTTTACAAACTTTCAAGCACCACTGTATATTCTGAAAGTTCTGACTGGCCTTTCGTACTGTGTGTCCTGTTTCAAATCCATGGAAATGGCAGGTAATTCAGATTTAAGTGCATCGTCTATGTGTTTACAGCACATAGCCACCAATCATGAAGGTGTAACACACACACACACACACACAGCCCAAAATGCAAATAAAAAACACCTGTTTCAAGTAATTGAGTGCATACATGGGCTCAGGACTAGGAACGTTCTCCTGGCAGTATGGTCTGACATGCATAATAAATTACACTGACCAAAAAAAAAAAAATTAAAACGCCCAGACTCCTGTTGGGTGTTGGTTTTTGTATCTGTTCCAAAAGCCAGATGCATATTAGAAGGAGCTTAATGCTGTGTGTTGATACTCCTGGCATGGCATGTGTGGACTGGTTTCGAGGTAAGCCTGGGAGCATGTGCACAAAAATACAAGCAAAGCACACACTGTTGTAAAGAGAAACAGGCTCGGTGAGTTATTGCAAGGAATTGTGGTTGCTTTCTTACTGTTCCCTCTGGGCAAAGAGGGAGTGACAGAGGGGTTGTGGTAAATTTTAAAGCAGCCCCTTGAAAAAGAGTTGCAGGCATCTGTGTTATTAGATTCCTCTAAACTGTGTTCTATTTAAAAAAAAAAGGTCACTAACTGCTCTTGGGGGATTGGGGGGGGATCCTGGCAGTATGGGGGGCGAAACAGAAGCCCTCATCTGTGTGAGTGAAGTCTTGGCAATCAAAAGATCAATTAACACCTCAATAGCAGCTTCTCCTGAAAGCAGGCATGTTTTTAAAGGGGGGGGGGGTGTAGAGGGGAAAGGATACGATCCGAGCCAGGAAATAAAGTCCGTCCAGTGAGAAGCTCAGCCATGATGCAGCCAACAGACCAGATGTCCACTGCAACACACCATAAAGACAAGCACAATCATTTGTACCACCAGCAACACTCAAGACATCCGCTGTACTTGGGCTGAGCATGTGAGGGACAGAATAACTTTTTTTTTTAAACTAAAGAATGATATCAGCCCTAAAATTGAACCCTGATACTCCCCATTATACCACTGTAGATTTCTTTGGCCCAATAAAAATAAACAGAAAGCCGGAAACCTGTCATGTTGTAGTGCATCCAGTTGAGCATGATCTCAGGCGCACGATACCATCGCGTGGCAACATAGCCGGTCATCTCATCGTCTGTATGTCTCGCCAGGCCAAAGTCCAGGATCTGAGCATGAAATGCAAAGGAAGTGAATCAGCCATAAAACAGCATGGACTTCTCAGCACATTTAATTAGATCTCATCTTGCCATCTGTTTGTTGGGCTATAAACTCAGTACCGGTCATCACAGGTTAGCGGTTACACAACAAACAATAACAAGTAAAGCATGGTGAGATAACACATGCCTACTGACCTTAAGCTCGCAGTCTTCATTTACAGCCAGGTTACTGGGCTTCAGGTCCTGCAATGAAATACAAAAGTAAAACAACATTACTGTTTCTACTTCCCTAACAGCAAAAAGAATGATGCCAGCTGATGGGATCTAAATAGGGTAGCTGTAAATACCATACTTCTAGATCATAAAGCCTTGTTTACAGAGTCAGTGATGCGAGAAGCAATTCACCAACCCAGCGCACCTGGCCGTGGCATGACCGACAATAAAATCACTACACCGAAATAATGACAAAAGCCAACAAGGCCCCATAGTCGTGAAGTGAATATTACATTGAGCATGCAGCCCTCAGGAACAATATGTGCTTTTAATGATCACAAAATAAGAACAGAAACACAAAGGGACCATGAAAGAAAGAAAGAGAGAGAGAGAGAGAGAGAGAGAGAGAGCGAAAGCAGAAGTGTTCACTTACTCTGTGGATGATGTCTGCCGAATGAATGTACTAAAAGGAAAAAAAAATACAAAACCAGTGAACTACTGAGAAATGACGAGTTCAGATGTTGTCAGAAGGTTCTCTGATAATAACTAAGGTCATAAGCTCAAATCCCAGCCTTACTTGAACCTCGGATAAATTCATCACTTCTAGGTCGTTATGCAGACGGTGGAAAGGTAGTTAATTATACATTAAAGTGAACTGAAAAAACTAATATAGGTCAATATTTTGCATGCAATTTAGAAAATCGTTTGTATTTGATTCGGACCAAATGCGTCCCGACTACACATTATCTTCGCAAAATAGAAAATTACAATCAGGAAATTGATTCCTGTTTGGTTTTAGCTAGACAGACAGACTAAACAATATCACGGTACTGGAAATAGCTTTTCAT
Source organism: Neoarius graeffei (assembly GCF_027579695.1). Taxonomy (NCBI): domain Eukaryota; kingdom Metazoa; phylum Chordata; class Actinopteri; order Siluriformes; family Ariidae; genus Neoarius; species Neoarius graeffei. The sequence goes on from NC_083594.1 coordinate 44,136,910, forward strand.
CTTCATTCATCATAAGCAGAATGCACTATTGTGTGTCACCAGGGTGGAATTAAAACTCATTTAAGGTATGGGATCATTTATGATCCCTAAGGTCTAACAATGTCCTGTGTACTGAAATATACAAGACACTGAATTTACCAATGTTTATGCAATACTTGAGAATTTCATTTCTAAGAAGATAATATTCTGTTATGTCAGTGGAAACAGCCTCTGCGAGTTCTATATTAGTATTTGAGTGAACTTTTGCACTGAAATGAAGCTGTATGAATTAGCCCATGCCCCAGATAAGAGCTCGCTTATGGCTGTTCACAGGAAGCTCTTGGTTTTTTTTTGCACTTATTAAACTTTAGCTGATCTGTAAAAGTGCTTTGGGTATAATATATTTATGCTTAAATGAAATAGTAATGCTAAAGACTCAGATGTTAGTAACCAAAAGGGATAAACAACAGACAAAATAAGAACAGACTGTGCTGTATTGAGACTGAAATATACCTTAGAATACTGTACATGATAACACACAATACTTAATGTCATTATTGTGTTGCATCATGTGAGGGGAAAAAACATTGAGAAACGTCCAACTAAGGAGATATAAATTAATTATGAAACACACACACTACAGCTCTGATATCAGCTGTATCACAGAGCTAGCATGAAACTGACTGCTTAACAAACTCTAGGCTAAACTTGTGAAACGGGGGAAAAAAAAAAAAAAAAAAATTAATTCCCATACAAAACATGTCCCAAAGTGTGTCAGTTGCCATACTGACAAACTTTTACCTTCATATTTCTCAAATAAAATATTTACAGCTTCAGCAAGCTTATTACTAGACAGCTAGCAAGCTAACCTAGCAAGCTAACATTAGGAACCAAAACAATCTTAGTTTATACTTATTATGGAGATGGCTAGCTTTCTGAAAATCTTTAAGACTGATAAAGAAGCAATTTATGGTTTATATATCTACTGGAGCTGTCTTTCTGATCGTTTTCTGTTTAAGAACACAAACAGAAAATGAAAAGTGTGACTTTAGCTAATGCCGCATACTGTAAATAATGGCCCTTTTCCACTACCCTTTTTCAGCTCACTTCAGCTCGCTTCAGCCCGACACGGCTCGCGTTTCGACTACCAAAAACCAGCACGACTCAGCTCGCTTCAGCCCTGCTTAGCCCCTAAAACTCGCACCGTTTTGGAGTGGGGCTGAAGCGAGCCAAACCGTGCCGAGTGAGGCTGGGGGCGTGAGCAGACACTCCCCTGTGCACTGATTGGTGAGGAGGAGTGTCCTCACATGCCCACACACGCCCCGCGAGCGCGCTGGGATCTGTAAACACCGCAAACCCGGAAGAAGAATAATTACGAATTACGAGAATTTCTGAAGCCTTATGCGCCTCGCCTCATCTATACGCTCTTGCCAGTATCTGTCTGCGTTGTCGGTGACAACAAGCCACAGCACCAAGACCAGCAACACTAACGACTCCATGTCCTCCATGTTTATTGTTTACTATCCGGGTCGTGAGACTACCGCTTAAAAGATCACTGAATCAGTGACATACAGAGCATCGTGGACGAGTTCGCGGAGCGCAAGGCTCGCCGTATGCCCTTCAAATAATGCGCGCAGTAGGCTATTGATGTTTTATTATGAGCCATGTACAGTATGTCGCCGAATGTTTTTTTGTTTCTGAGTTACATGTTCGTTTGAAGGACTTAATGTACAAAATAACATAGTTGCACCCAGTAGTGTTGAAATTGGTAAACACCGCAGTTGCGGACATTTTGTAGCCTAAAATGATGTTATGATAAGCTTTAATAAAGGGCCCGGTCATTTGCCCCGCCCCCGGCCCGGCTCTGACTTGTTCCGCCACTGTCACTGATGTCACTGTTTGCGCTGCTTAACGACATCACATGACGTCCACCCACTTTCGCTAACTCCACCCAATGTGTCCACCCACTTCCAGCCAGCACGGTTCAGCGCGGTTGTAGTCGAAATGCAACCCCAACAGCCCCGCTCAGCCCGACTCAGCTCGACTCGGCACGGCACGGCTCAGCCGCGTTTGTAGTGGAAAAGCGGCATGCTTTTTACAGTGTTTCAAAAGAGAAAGCCATTTATGAATGAGCACCAGGTTTACAATAATCCTAGCAAACAAGAGTCCAAGGATTCTACGTCCTGACTATAAACCAACACACTTCCTTCTGTCACTGTCCAGCCATCAGAACAATTAATTAGCCATTTGGCTAATGAGTATAAATAAAGAATGCTTTACCAAAAATAGGCAATATCTTGAGGATAAGGAACATTATATGCTTGGTAAACACAGTGCTACATTTTGGTAGCATTGCTGATCCATGCTAGATGTAGCATATGAGGCGTTAAAATATAACCACCAGAATACGCAGGAAGGATTAGCAAACCTGATTCTAGAGTTTAATCAAAATGCAATTTGAATCTAAGAGACATGTAGAGATGTCTGAATGGAACGTTAATGCTAATTAAGTGGAAGCACTAGCTACATGAACAAACATGCTAGGTACCAAGAAAGTTTCTAACCAACCAAACTAACATTAGCAATCAAAATAATGTATAGTTTATAATCATCATGGACTTAGGCCCTGTCCACACAGCAACGGATTCAGGTGAATCTGATAAAATTGTTTATCGTTTCGGCCTGGCGTCCACACGGCACCAGCGTTTTGGGTGTCCCAAAACGCAATCTTTTGAGAACGGGTTCCAGAGTGGAAAGATCTGGCAACGTTGCCGTTCCGAAGTCGTCTGGATGAGTAGAACGGATTTGTTTACGATGACGTCACAACCACATGACTGTGAGTGCTTCACGCCGGGTAGAAGTGTAACGAACTCGATGCGAGTTGTCAACAAATCCTATAACTTGGTTCATGAAACGCGCTTACAAAATATTTTCACTGTGAATATTTATTGTGTAATGGTGCAAAGTGAGAGAGAGAGAGAGAGAGAGAGAGAGAGAAAATAGCCCTTAGAGCAGAGTCAATCCCGCCAGCAAAAATAGGGAAAAAAAAGGAGCGATCTCACCTCTTCAGATGTTGGTTTAAGTCCTACAATACATTCCTCAAAAAGGGCGTAGAAGAACAAATTAATCCATCAACGTGTAGCATTCAATTTATTCCGGACCATTAAAAGACGCCGCCTTCCGCGTAGAATCATACGTCATCCTCGCCGCCATATTGGATGGGTCAAAGCGGAGAATAAAGATGCCTCATTCATGTGCTGCATTTAACTGTACCAACAGGTTTACCGTCCAAATGAGATCACATGGGATTACCTTTCACAGGTGAGACTGGAAAAATACTTTTCATTGTATTTGGTCATTATAATGTAATTTTACCAACAGATTTTTCTGACTTTGTGGCTAATATGAAGTCTCGCGCATAATAGTTTATGCGCATGCGTCCTTACTTCTTCTATTGTTCTGGTGTCTCCGAAGGGACCGTCTTACAGCGCCCCTAGAGGTGTGGCATGTGTATTGCATCGTTTTCAGCAAGCGTTGCGTTGCCATATGGACCTGATATTTTACTGATCGTTGCCCATTTGGACGCGATATTTTTTTAAATAACATCTCGTTGCCGTTGTCGTGTGGATGTAGCCTAAGAGACATGTAGAGATGTCTGAATGGAATGTTAATGCTAATTAAGTGGAAGCACTAGCTATATGAACAAACATGCTAGGTATCAAGAAAGTTTCTAACCAACCAAACTAACATTAGTAATCAAAATAATGTATAGTTTATAATCATCATGGACTTAGTCAGCTTTCTGAATAGTTCTCTAGTTTAAGAATGCTAATAGAAAATGAACCAACATGCTAGTTATGACAAACGTTTCTAACTAGCCAAACTAACATTAGCAATCAAAAGAATTGATGGTTTAACTAACTTCTGACCAGTTTTGTAGTTTAACACTAGCAATCAGTGTGAAGTTAGCAAGCAATTTGAAGTGCTGCTTGTTACTTATACAAACTTTCAAGAGAAGGCTAAGATGAATGGCATGCTCAAGGTTTACAGTACTGCACTGCTAATGGCAAATTAAGGAAGAGAAACTGACCTTTAAGCCTCGCAAAATCTGATAGATGAGAAACTGCACATGGTCGTCTGTCAGCTTCTGGCACTTGACGATGTTATTGAGGTCGGCGCCCATTAGGTGAGTCACCAGGTACCTGGGATTCAAGAGAAACCAAAACGACTCAATAACCCCAGATTGTTAACAAACAGGTAAGAACAGTGATTCAATTACACCATTATCAAATGACTTAATTTCAGCTTTTGGTTGAGTTTTTTTGGCTTGCCTGTATGGCATACTGGTACGTTTGACAAGAAGTCAGATTCAAAATTATTCTGCCCAAAGTCTGGTCTAAGGATATCACATGGCCTACTTTTTCTTGCAGTGTGATCATAGCGTGCCAAGTGTGTTGATGAAGCAAAATGCTGAACTCAATGTGCAGCAATAATGCTGAATGTACACTAGCCCAGATTTCCCTGTTGCAGACTCATTTTGGAGACTGCTTGTATAATCAGATCAGCAATGCAAATTTCTCAGTCCGTGAGCAGTCATAGGCATTCTAACATTTTCAAGTTTGTTGGGCATTCTCAATCATGAATCTCGTAGCGTGAGCCCCTGTACAACGAGTAGCAAGAACAGCGATGAGAAAACAGCCAATGAGAGTCTGAGAAGAAATCAAATTCATCTGCTGTCATGCGCAGCAGATCTCTGAATCAAAGTTCTATCCATTTGTGTGGGAGAGCGAGAGCAAAATGTAAAGCAGAATAATCTAAGAATCATTCTAGAAGAAAGTATTTGGCATGTTATACACTAATGCCACTTTTCCACTACCAACGTGGCTGAGTTGGGCTGAGTCGAGCTGAGTGGGGCTATTGGAGTTGCATTTCGACTACAACCGCGCTGAACCGTGCTGGCTGGAAGTGGGTGGACACATTGGGTGGAGTTAGCGAAAGTGGGTGATCACATGATGTCGTTAGGCACCGCAAACAGTGACATCAGTGACCTTTTAAGCGGTAGTCTCACGACCCGGATAGTAAACAATAAACATGGAGGACATGGAGTCATTAGTGTTGCTGATCTTGGTGCTGTGGCTTGTTGTCACCGACAACGCCAACAGATACTGGCAAGAGCGTATAGATGAGGCGAGGCGCATAAGGCTTCATAATTCTCGTAATTCGTAATTATTCTTCTTCCGGGTTTACGGTTTTTACAGATCCCAGCGTGCTCGCGGGGCGTGTGTGGGCATGTGAGGACACTCCTCCTCACCAATCAGTGCACAGGGGAGTGTCTCCTCACGCCCCTAGCCTCACTCAGCTCGGTTTGGCTCGCTTCAGCCCCACTCCAAAACTGTGTGAGTTTTGGGTGCTGAGTAGGGCTGAAGCGAGCTGAGTCGTGCTGCTCTGAGGTAGTCGAAACGCGAGCTGTGTCGGGCTGAAGTGAGCTGAAAAAGGGTAGTGGAAAAGGGCCAAAATAGTTGTTAGGAACACCAAAAAAGACATTATTCCTGTCTATGCACAGTATTTTTCACTATACCTCCAGTTCTCTTTGCAGAACAGACATTCCTGGCTACAACTGTCTCCCCAATCAATCCTTCCTATACATTTTCATGTATTTTTCTTTTTTATTTCTGTATAAAATAGTAGAAAAAAACCCACGACAGCTACTTGCACAGGCTCCGCTGTGCCACGTGATACAGTTGCCATGTTTATTTTTGAGAGAAAGTGGGAGTTAGGGCGGCACGGTGGTGTAGTGGTTAGCGCTGTCGCCTCACAGCAAGAAGGTCCTGGGTTCGAGCCCCGGGGCTGGCAAGGGCCTTTCTGTGTGGAGTTTGCATGTTCTCCCCGTGTCCGTGTGGGTTTCCTCCGGGTGCTCCGGTTTCCCCCACAGTCCAAAGACATGCAGGTTAGGTTAACTGGTGACTCTAAATTGACCGTAGGTGTGAATGTGAGTGTGAATGGTTGTCTGTGTCTATGTGTCAGCCCTGTGATGACCTGGCGACTTGTCCAGGGTGTACCCTGCCTTTCGCCCGTAGTCAGCTGGGATAGGCTCCAGCTTGCCTGCGACCCTGTAGAAGGATAAAGCGGCTAGAGATAATGAGATGAGATGAGAAGTGGGAGTTAGTGTGCAGGCGTGCGTTTTCTGGGATTTCACCAGGTGACATTGTGTAGTGTGCAAGTATCATGGGCGATCGCTGGCATACATGAGCTGGGCACACAGCTACATCCACGAAACAGACTTCAAGTGATCAAACTTGTGTTTTTATAGTAATCTGTGTAGTGCCACAAGTTTAATAGATCACGAAACATCCTCAGCAACAGACTTGCTCTATGTTCAGAATGCACCTACAAATAGAGCAAAAGGAGGCAGGGAGTGGATGCGATGGAGAAATGGCAGGGTCCATCAGTGGCAGAATAGGAACATGTTTGACCCGCTGCCAAAGTGGTGCCAGGAACACTGTACTGTGATTATCATAAGAACCAGTTCCTGGGAACTGATAGGAATACTGAGTTCTAACAAACAAGTAAAGAACACTTTCTCGCCCAAAGCTTCACTGCAAGCTTCTGCAAACACACACTGCAACATTGTTGTCCATTAAGGTTCCAACTTACAGAGTGCATTAACACACACACACACACACACACACACACACACACACACCATGAATGTCTTGCTAAATTAAGCTCTGGATTTATCCCCTTTGGCCCTCCTAGAGTATACTTATCTCTGTCTCCATGCTTTTACGCTTGTGCAAACGGAAGAGTGTGAAAAAAATGGTCTGACATAGTTGTGTGCATATTGTATGTGCATGCTTGTGCATGTATGTGCTTGCATTTAAGGAGCAGTCCTATATCCATTCACTGCACAGCCAGCCAAGACTTGGCAGTGCAGATCGTCTCTCATTGTGTGCGTGCATGTGCAGTAGTGTGTGGAGTCCTGGTGTCAAATACACTTTACCCTACTGAACTGAAAGGAGAAAGGGCAGACTGCCCTGGCACTTGACTGGTTAGCAGTTCAACTACACAGAGAGCAGTGTGTGTGTGTGTGTGTGTGTGTGTGTGTGTGTGTGTGTGTGTGTGTGTGTATGTGTACAAACAAAATACACACCTCACAAACACTTCAAGTTTCTGGGAATTATATCTGACAAAGAAACATCTAAAGTCCAAATAAAAAAAGAACATGATCTATAAAAATAGAAAATGATCCTAAGTGCACTGAGGAAACTCTCAATAAAATTCCCACGTAGGACTTTCCCATAGTAGCTGCCAGGAATTTTCCCACCATCCCAAAAGCCAGCAGTGCTAAGCTTTCAGGGGAAAGATGCCTTTTAAAAAAGGGACAAGGCAAAGCAGTCAGCTCTCAGCTCTCCACATTCAACAGAAGCTAGTCACCCGAGTTTCCTGTGCCGTCCACTTTCCACTAGACGGAGCAGTATGGCACGGTCACGAATCCAAATCCAGAACTGTGTGAAGTATACAGTGAGGTCCATAAATATTTGGACAGAGGCAACATTTTTCTAATTTTGGTTCTGTACATTACCACAATGAATTGTGAACAAAATTCAGATGCAGTTCAGACTTTCAGCTTTAATTCAGTGGGTTGAACAAAATGATTGCATAAAAAGGTGAGGAACTAAAGCATTTTTTAAAAACACAATCCCTTCATTTCAGGGGCTCAAAAGTAATTGGACAAATTAAATAAATTGTAAATAAAATGCTCATTTCTAATACTTGGTTGAAAACCCTTTGTTGGCAATGACTGCCTGAAGTCTTGAACTCATGGGCATCACCAGACGCTGTGTTTCCTCCTTTTTAATGCTCTGCCAGGCCTTTACTGCAGCGGTTTTCAGTTGCTGTTTGTTTGTGGGCCTTTCTGTCTGAAGTTTAGTCTTTAACAAGTGAAATGCATGCTCAATTGGGTTGAGATCAGGTGACTGACTTGGCCATTCAAGAATATTCCACTTCTTTGCTTTAATAAACTCCTGGGTTGCTTTGGCTTTATGTTTTGGGTCATTGTCCATCTGTATTATGAAACACCGACCAATCAGTTTGGCTGGATTTGAGCACACAGTATGTCTCTGAATACCTCAGAATTAATCCGGCTGCTTCTGTCCTGTGTCACATCATCAATAAACACTAGTGACCCAGTGCCACTGGCAGCCATGCATGCCCAAGCCATCACACTGCCTCCGCCGTGTTTTACAGATGTGGTATGCTTTGGATCATGAGCTGTACCATGCCTTTGCCATACTTTTTTCTTTCCATCATTCTGGTAGAGGTTGATCTTGGTTTCATCTGTCCAAAGAATGTTCTTCCAGAACTGTTCTGGCTTTTTTAAGATGTTTTTTAGCAAAGTCCAATCTAGCCTTTTTATTCTTGAGGCTTATGAGTGGCTTGCACCGTGCAGTGAACCCTCTGCATTTACTTTCATGCAGTCTTCTCTTTATGGTAGATTTGGATATTGATACGCCTACCTCCTGGAGAGTGTTGTTCACTTGGTTGGGGGTTGTGAAGGGGTTTCTCTTCACCATGGAAATTATTCTGCGATCATCCACTACTGTTGTTTTCTGTGAGTGTCCAGGTCTTTTTGCATTGATGAGTTCACCAATGCTTTCTTTCTTTCTTTCTTTCTTTCTCAGGATGTACCAAACTGTAGATTTTGCCACTCCTAATATTGTAGCAATTTCTCGGATGGGATTTTTTCTGTTTTTGCAGCTTAAGGATGGCTTGTTTCACCTGCATGGAGAGCTCCTTTGACCGCATGTTTTCTTCACAGCAAAATCTTCCAAATGCAAGCACCACACCTCAAATCAACTCCAGGCCTTTTATCTGCTTAATTGAGAATGACATAACGAAGGAATTGCCCACACCTGCCCATGAAATAGCCTTTGAGTCAATTGTCCAATTACTTTTGGTCCCTTTAACCTCCTAGGGCCTAGCGGTCACATACGTGGACAGCACTTTTTAGAAATTCAGAACAAGAATCCACATATGTGGACATACTTTTTCTCAAAAAGTACATCTTATCAAAGATGATGCTTAGTTTTTATTCTAATCAGGTTCTAATAAGCCCAAATAGCAAAAAGAAATAAAAAATGCATGTAAAAAAAACAGCTTGGGTCTTAGGAGGTTAAAAACAGGGTGGCACATGTAGATTTTAGATGAAGGGTTTAGGAGCTGAAACTCCTAAACCCTTCATCCAATTTTAATGTAGATACCCTCAAATGAAAGCTGAAAGTCTGGACTTTATGTCCATGTCCATTATATAACTACAACTTGAATATGTTTCAGTAAACAGGCAAAAAAACCAAACTTTGTGTCAGTGTCCAAATATATATGGACCTAACTGTATGTGGGTTTCCCGTCGCATTACAATACCCATAAAAGTTGCCAAATTTACATTTTGCTTTCCATTCGTAGCCTGCTATGTTGGCGTCAGAGTGGAAGTTCCTCAACCTCAGCTACATCACTTGAGTTAATAATTAGTCTCAGTGAGAGATGTGTGCAGGATTAGGGTTTTTTTTAATCCCATTTGCACAGGTATTATTTTTGTTTATGCCCGTCTGTAATATTTCCAAAAATTTCATTTCCAAATATAAACAAACTAATGGTCTAATATAAACCAAACACCACCCTGACCAGGCAGTTACTAAAGATGCTATAAATGCATAACAGTGCCGTGTCACGTGCATGTTAATGAACGTGGTCTTTGTCCCAAGAGCTTCACATGTAGCTGCTTGCACATACATACATGAAAGTAAAACTGCATCCTGCAAGATCAAATTCTGATGCATATCTTTATTCAAGCACCATCACCACCTGGCTGCCAATGTTGGGCCCTTGACGAAGGCCCTTTCTGCTGCAGGGACACCATATCATGACTGACCCTGCACTCTGATCCCAACTTCCTAACAAGCTGGGATATAATAATAATAATAATAATAATAATATGCCATTATGTACACTGTACAATGTACAGACAAAGACGACTTCTACCTCCTGCTCTTCTTCTATTCAGTTAAATTACGAAAAGTCATTTATTATTGTCCCATACTTCACTGTGTGATACAAAAAAAAAAAATGCTGTCTGTTCACCTGTCTTCCTTTTGTTCCCCATCTCTCTGACGCATGTTCCCTGTGCGAAACATTGCGCATCAGGTTTAGAGAACTGAAAGCTATTGCACATTCAAAAGTTACACATAAAGGGGCGAGAGCCTGTTGCCATAGGAACTGTGGATATTCCCAGTATGTGTGTGTTCTAATCCCTTCAGACAGTCACAGTGCTCACACATACGCTGTCTGATCTAAACAGTGAAAGGGCCCATGTGCATATTGTCAACAAGCACATGAAAGTGCTGCGAGTGCATTTTTTCACAGTTGAGGTAAATGTGTATGTTGGTGACAAACTCCCTGTTGACCATGCATGCAGAAGCAGACATACGCTCATGCTAAAAAGAGCAATAGCCATTCGAGAAGCAATAGCCTATCCTCTGTGATTCGTCTTCCTACCAAAATGGACCTCCCCTCGCTGTTCTGCCTGGTAACCAAGCGCGCACCCGTGTGCACGCACACACAATCAACCTGCTTGCACACCCCCTGCTGCCTCGAGTCTGACTCTGCAGCAAGCACTAGGCTACTTTGTTAGATCAGTTTCTAAAAATCTCCCACACTCAGAGCTCAGAAAGAAGAGAGTAGCACAGAACATGTACGTGAGATTGAAAAAAAGTCAGAAAAAGAAAAATGGCTGCTTTAAAAATGTTGCGTGTGCCCAACTAAAGGTGTAAAGTGGGCAAAAATACTGGTGCTTTTGATTTCCAAAACTGAGCACTTGAGCACCGCATACTGTAGATGTAGGTGTGTGTAATATTATACAGTTAGGTCCATAAATATTTGGACAGAGGCAACATTTTTCTAATTTTGGTTCTGTACATTACCACAATGAATTTTGAACAAAATAATTCAGATGTGGGGCAGCACGGTGGTGTAGTGGTTAGCGCTGTCGCCTCACAGCAAGAAGGTCCGGGTTCGAGCCCCGTGGCCGGCGAGGGCCTTTCTGTGCGGAGTTTGCATGTTCTCCCCGTGTCCGCATGGGTTTCCTCCGGGTGCTCCGGTTTCCCCCACAGTCCAAAGACATGCAGGTTAGGTTAACTGGTGACTCTAAATTGACCGTAGGTGTGAATGTGAGTGTGAATGGTTGTCTGTATTTATGTGTCAGCCCTGTGATGACCTGGCGACTTGTCCAGGGTGTACCCCGCCTTTCGCCCGTAGTCAGCTGGGATAGGCTCCAGCTTGCCTGCGACCCTGTAGAACAGGATAAAGCGGCTAAAGATAATGAGATGAGATGAATGAGACAATTCAGATGCAGTTGAAGTTCAGACTTTCAGCTTTAATTCAGTGGGTTGAACAAAATGATTGCATAAAAATGTGAGGAACTAAAGCATTTTTTAAACACAATCCCTTCATTTCAGGGGCTCAAAAGTAATTGGACAAATTCAATAATTGTAAATAAAATGTTCATTTCTAATACTTGATTGAAGACCCTTTGTTGGCAATGACTGCCTGAAGTCTTGAACTCATGGACATCACCAGACGCTGTGTTTCCTCCTTTTTAATGCTCTGCCAGGCCTTTACTGCAGCGGTTTTCAGTTGCTGTCCGTTTGTGGGCCTTTCTGTCTGAAGTTTAGTCTTTAACAAGTGAAATGCATGCTCAATTGGGTTGAGATCAGGTGACTGACTTGGCCATTCAAGAATATTCCACTTCTTTGCTTTAATAAACTCCTGGGTTGCTTTGGCTTTATGTTTTGGGTCATTGTCCATCTGTATTATGAAACGCCGACCAATCAGTTTGGCTGGATTTGAGCACACAGTACGTCTCGGAATACCTCAGAATTAATCCGGCTGCTTCTGTCCTGTGTCACATCATCAATAAACACTAGTGACCCAGTGCCACTGGCAGCCATGCATGCCCAAGCCATCACACTGCCTCCGCCGTGTTTTACAGATGATGTGGTATGCTTTGGATCATGAGCTGTACCATGCCTTCGCCATACTTTTTTCTTTCCATCATTCTGGTAAAGGTTGATCTTGGTTTCATCTGTCCAAAGAATGTTCTTCCAGAACTGTGCTGGCTTTTTTAGATGTTTTTTAGCAAAGTCCAATCTAGCCTTTTTATTCTTGAGGCTTATGAGTGGCTTGCACCGTGCCGTGAACCCTCTGTATTTACTTTCATGCAGTCTTCTCTTTATGGTAGATTTGGATATTGATGCACCTACCTCCTGGAGAGTGTTGTTCACTTGGTTGGCTGTTGTGAAGGGGTTTCTCTTCACCATGGAAATTATTCTGCGATCATCCACTACTGTTGTCTTCTGTGAGTGTCCAGGTCTTTTTGCATTGATGAGTTCACCAGTGCTTTCTTTCTTTCTCAGGATGTACCAAACTGTAGATTTTGCCACTCCTAATATTGTAGCAATTTCTCGGATGGGTTTTTTCTGTTTTCGCAGCTTAAGGGTGGCTTGTTTCACCTGCATGGAGAGCTCCTTTGACCGCATGTTTTCTTCACAGCAAAATCTTCCAAATGCAAGCACCACACCTCAAATCAACTCCAGGCCTTTTATCTGCTTAATTGAGAATGGCATAACGAAGGAATTGCCCACACCTGCCCATGAAATAGCCTTTGAGTCAATTGTCCAATTACTTTTGGTCCCTTTAAAAACAGGGTGGCACATGTTAAGTTGCTGAAACTCCTAAACCCTTCATCCAATTTTAATGTGGATACCCTCAAATGAAAGCTGAAAGTCTGGACTTTATGTCCATGTCCATTATATAACTACAACTTGAATATATGTTTCAGTAAACAGGTAAAAAAGCAAAATTTGTGTCAGTGTCCAAATATATATGGACCTAACTGTATATGACAGACGTGTGTGCACAGCTATCCACGTCATTAGTTGATGCATTAAACAATCAATGTAGGACAGTACAGTATAGTGGCACAACAGAATTACTATCTTAAACATGCACGCAAGACATTACTGAAATGTTTTACATCTGATGGAGCTGCAGGTTTGCTCCAGAGGCTGATGAGGTCAATGCACCAAAAAATAAAAAAAAAAGTTAACAATTTACTCACACATCTGTAAATTCCTCGAGGGTGGTGGAGGGTGTGAACACATCCAACAAGCCAATCACCTGCAAGAAATTTGACATTCAGAGGTTCAGACAATGCAAATCAGTTTGCATGCAGCGTGTGTTTAGAAAGCAAGTGCAACAACAAAAACTAGTCTCACACAAGTGCACATTTAAAGTGTGTGGGCTTCATTTTTAGCCTCTTCAATGCAATTATTAACCACTGATCTTTACAGCTCAAAATCATCCATTATAAAAAGTTAACATAATTTAGCACTTTATCAATCGCGTCAAAATTTGTATCGAGTGCTAAAGTTCGTATACACTTTGGACAAAATTATTGCAACCAGGTCATCCAGTGTGTCAGAAAAAGGTCAAATAGTGAATGTTAAGATATAAATGGTGGGGAAAGCAATGACATCAGGTTAATTAATCTACCTTTCAAAAGTCACGGCCTAAAGGTTAGAGAAGCAGCTTTGGGACTAAAAGGTCTCCAGTTCGATTCCCTGGACCAGCAGGAATGGCTTAAGTGCCCTTGAGCAAGGCACCTAACCCCCACTTGCTGCCTGGGCGCTGTAGTATTGACCCATCCCACGTGACGTCACGACAAATGCGGCTGCCATTTTGGACATGAACTACCAGTAGTCTACCACAGCCAACAACGAGGAACAACGGCGAAGCATCGAAAGGAATATAGCCATCAAAGAAAGTTTTTACTTTCAGCAAGACTTCCATCATGCCATTATATTGTTGTGCACCTGGATGTAGTAACCATCAACACACAAGGCAAGATTTATCATTTTATCGGATCCCGACAGATGCTGACCGACGGAGAAGATGGATGGTCTCTAAAATATTGGCAAAATGATGTTTATTGACATAGCAATCGTGTGTAACGGGACACATTTGCATATCCGAAGTGTTGTGTTTACATCAAAGATAAAATAAACCGATATGACAAAGACTGCTGCTGCCAGGTTGGGGACACAAACTAGTAGAAAGGAAGTGTGCCAACAGTGCCAACACACTTCCTTTGTGGTCGATTCTGCTTTAAGGTAAGATGCATTTAATTATTCGTCTGCTGTGGGTTTGGAATCGGTAGCCTGACCGATTCGTTCATGTTTGTGGTGCCATTTGTTTGTTGACGCGTGTTGAAATGGAAGATTGGTTGTTGACATGATTTCCAGTGATGCTTTGGTGCTGCTGTGGATCAGATGTGTTGAGTAGCCTGACTGTTTTTTTTTCTTGCGTGTGGTATCATTGTTGACGCGAGGTTGTTTTTTGAACATGCCAATGCGGACACGATTTCCCCTGATGAGTTATGACTTCAGACGCGATGCGTGTGTGGAGTCCGCGTGATGTGCGTAAGATAGGCTTCTCATGTGTTTGGAGATCCGCGCTCTGAGACAAGCGCAAGCACCCCCCCCAAGGGAAAAAAAGGGACCCCCCGAAAATATCGGCATAGTTCGAACACTGGGTTGGAGAAAGTAATGGCAAATAGTGAGTGCACAAACCATAGAAGGTAAACTGTACACAGCGCCAGGGCAGTGTGATGCTATGTCTACTTTTAGATTGTGTTAGCTCATCAATGAACACACTCGTCACTCGACGAGTTTCACGTCTTTACGACGGATACTTAAATGTGTGTTAGGTATTATTGTTGCAGTCTAAGCAGTCATTGTAGCAGCTAGATGAGCGAGAACCGAAAGGGTCTGTGCCATAAACCGTTATTTCTTCATGTCTAAAATGGCGGTCGCGTTTACGAAGGTCACGTGAGTGGGAAGGGTCAATAGCTGCCCCCTGCTCTGGGTATGTGTGTACGCTCACGTGTGCATGCCTTCACTGCTTCAGATGGCTTAAATGCAGAGGAGGAATTTCACTATGCTTGAGTGTACATGTGACAAAAATAAAGACTACTTCTAAAAAAAATGTGATCTGAATATTCTATTTCAACTACTTCTTTGCCTTCTTAACTGGCTCCATCTTCTACCCTCTGAGCAGCTGTTCAGATTTGTTACTAACCTTCATTTTGGGTGACCCGATCACAAGTGAACAGCAGAGACAAATCATTTACACCGGGCTTTTTCAAGCATCTAAAACCTCAAAACCTGCAATTTCTTGAGTCTCATGAGGCAGGTAAATATCAAGGACTTGCCGAGGAACATCTGTCAGTGTGTTCATTCTACAAAATATGACCCTGACCACCTTAAAAATGGATTTGAACAAGGTCACCAAGACATGTTCACATCTGTACTGCATGCTTTATGAGATCAACAGAGCTCTGAACAGGACGGGGGGGGGAGGGGGGGGGGGGGAGTAGAAGAGTGTAAACGGTTTTCTTGATACGGACAGAAACCTTTGATTGAGTTGCGTCATAACAACCAACAGCAGGACAAAAAAACTCTTGGACCAGATGCTCTTCATCTCCTGAAAATAGGGCGAAACCTTAGCTACTCGGGAGTCCACCCATTTTAGGATCTCTTCTTTCCACGGAGATGTCAGTTGATGAACAGCCTCTGAGATCATCCTCGTAACTGCAGCTATGATACACCGTCACCCCATGAGTCGTCCCAGCTTTTCTGGGCTCAGTGGGATTGGGAACCCCTCTCCATGACCTCTGTGTGACTGTCTGAATCACTGAGCTGCTCTATAATGATGACTCTGCTCATGTTACACATTTTATGTCACGCTAGAACGTTGAGCATCAATTAGGTCACGAGAAGATCAGTTGGCAGCCATTACAGCACTGTTGAAGATGAAGGATTAGTTTAAAAATAAATAAATAAAAACAAAACAAAACCAAAAAAAAAAGCAAAACCCACACATGTTCAGGGATGAGAAGTGTACCAAGCACATATCAAAAAGCTGATCTGGACGAGAGAAAAAAAAAAAAAGGGAGGAAGTGGCAGTGCGTACAAATGTGTGATAAGCCTGTGGGGTGTGTGTGTGTGTGGCAAAGGCCCAAAACAGTGTTTCACCCACACACACCTACTCTAGAAGAAAGAGAAGAAAAAAGAAGCAGTTGGTTTTCATATGTGCACGCCAACTAAGCCGAGAAACACTCAGGAAAGGCTTCAATACTTAACACCGGCTGACTGCCTAATTTTACGCATCACAGCTTCTTCTTTTAGTCTCCGTCCTACTTTAACTTACTGTCATTCATGTGTATTTAAATATTCTTACTGAGACTTAAGAAAAAGTCCCAAATACCACAATGCACAAAATTCCAGGTCGCGTTCACAATAATGCTTAAAATAATAATCACGATTGCACCACAATGCTACTGAATTCTCCATTCTGATTGGTCAAAATGTGTCGATTAATTTTCTGGAACAGCAGCCCTGTAAGTAGTTCTGCTCTTTCGAACATTTCTGTAGTACCACCTTACACAATCTCGTCTATATGACGGATGGTCTGAATTAATAAAACGTGTGCACTTGCTGATAAATATTTTCCTTGTGAAAGCTTATTTAACATTTCTGGAAGGAGTCTCCAGCGTTAGTGCTGTGTAACAGTCAGAGGTAAAACTGTAACTGAACATTTTCCACAACACAAAAGGTTACACTATGGTAAAAAAAAAATAAAATAATAATTAACCATTGAACAATACTGGTTTATAATCTGAATAGAATATTAGCACCAAAAAAAAACCTGCTAAACAATGAAGCTGAGAGTGCATTTGCAATCAGCAAATACATTTTCTGATTTTAGCATTAAGCTACAGATCTCTTCGACATCATGCAATTTAAAGCAAGTCTCCATGTTAAATAATTATCAAGCAATACATCATGTCAATGCACCCTTTCCAACTCAGATATAAAGTATACACACATACAATCTGCAAAAGTGAGCTACTGATCAATTATGTTGCATAAGAAATGCATGCAACATATGAGTCGGGGTTCATCCTCCGTCAAACAGAGGATGTTTACGTTTAGCTGGTTTTGTTGGTGTGATAAAAGGAAGAAAACACTTGTATAGTGGTCTAAGTGAGAGTAAAAGATGAGGCTCAGTTCACCATGACAGAAGCTCAATTCACATTCTATGGATGTGTGTGAGAATTGTTTAAAACATTCATATTATCAGAGCCAGAGAGTAAACACTGCATAAAAAAATAAAGTCTGTTTTTTGAGTGCATGCGCCTAAACTGCTACTATTTTTAACTCTGCAGATCACTCTGACCCGGTTACATTTCCACTTCTGTAATTATGGTGAGTAGTACAACTCACATTCTCATGTTTCATGTGCTTGAGCAACCGCAGTTCTCGGTAGGTGCGCTTGGCGTGGATGATGGACTGGAAAGGTCGCGACAGCTTCTTCACAGCGACCTTCAGGCCCGTCCTTACATCATACGCCGAGCTGCAGAGAAGAACACATCATCACCGCTACAAATCAGGACGAGCAAACAATTTGTGCAGCGCACTGAGGACTGTGTGTTTACTCTGGAAGGGCAGAGACAAAAGATGAGTCATGTCCAAAAGGTAGAGTTTTCAAAACTGCTAAGGACCGTACACTCGGGTTCCTGGAGAACATATGGAAAGATCTTTTAGTAATGAAGGGATGGATGGGACACCTGGGAAATCTGTCATTTTAAACCAATCTATTTAGAATAACACAGCGTTTAATATATTTTGCTTTATGCTTAAAGCATTACAAAACTGGCATAGGAACACATCTCGACCTGCCAAGGACTGTGAATATACTGTACATGACTTGTAATTTGCAAAGTACTCCCTTCCTATCCAAAATGGCTAACTGGAAGTTTAACCCAAAGCAAACTTGCATGTTACAGCTTGACGCAAATGTGATTTTAGTATCGGAGTCTCAATTTGTATCGTCATACTCTCATTCATTTACATATCTAACCAGGTAAAATGTACATCATCAACCAAAACTCTTTTAGTTTAGCTGAATTAGCTCGTTAGCTAGCTAAGTGCACATGTTCTGCAGCTTTTGGTGCTTTAAAAGTGAATAAATGATCCACAACATAAGTACATGGTTGCTAGACAACAGAGAAATGAACACCAAGTGTAAACTAGTCAGTAACTAAAGCGAATTATTTTGTTCGCTAACACCAGAGACACTTTAAATAGAGACTAGCCAGTGCTAAAATATGAATGGAGAAATGTGTAACACTCAACATGGCAGCTGTATTACATAAGTCCCACCTATCCCGTAAGAAGAGACAACTGGTTTGTTGGTTAAAACATTACCAGAAAACTAAGAAGAAATAGGGCACTGCAATATTTTTTTTTCATGCTATTTTAGCCTACAGACCAGAAGTTTTAATCAGTAGTTTAGTTAGAAACACTTCATATCTGTTATGCAAACTTTGTCCTTACAAACCTGAAAACATTGCTAAGATGGCCACCAACTGAACAGACTTTGCTCGAAGGACTCTTGATACTCGACCCTAAAAACATGCTATGATATGGACAATGTGAAGGCTGAATTGTCTGAAAAATGACACATACCCCTTTTCCACCAAATCAGTTCCAGGGCTGGTTCGGGGCCAGTGCTGGTGCTGGTTCACAACTCGTTCAACTTGCGAGCCAACTGAGAACCAGCTTGCTTTTCCATAGCTCGCAGTGCTAAAGGAAGCCACATCATTACGTCGCTGTATACGTCAGTTACGTCGCTGTATACGTCATTACGTCGCTGTATACGTCATTACGTCGCTGTATACGTCATTACGTCGCTGTATACGTCAGTTACGTCGCTACGTTTGCATAAACCTTGGCGCGAATATCGAAGCAAAAACAACGCGGAAGAAGCAGCAACAACAACAATAATAGATGACTTTGCGTTTGTACAGCTGCGGCTTCTCGTCGCTTAAAAATGGCGATCTTTAGCGGTCTTGTTATTGTTGTTGGTCTTAACAACTCCGCCCCCCCCCGCTGACGTAAGCGGTTCTTTCCTCTGGCCCAGCAGAGAGTTGGTGCTAGCCTGGAACCGTTTTTTCTGGCCCCAGACCCAGTTCTTTGTCAGTGGAAACAGAAAACCCGGTTCCAAACTAAGCACTGGCCCCGAACCAGCCCTGGAACTGCTTTGGTGGAAAAGGGGCAACAGATCTGTCAGGAATATCAACATTTCTCTCAGATATGTTGTTAAATAACTAAGATATGGCCTTTTTATCATTAAAATTTCACTTTAATTATACTTAGCATCAGTCGCTAACAATATCCATGAACACCACCACACTGAAAGTTTACTTCACCACTCAGAGTAAACAGCACAAGGCCGAGTTATTTATATGAAATAAAAATAGTGAACATGACCCTATTTAAAACACGGCACAATCTCCCAATTACCACATTGTCCTCTTTGCATAATAAATCATGACCGGCTTCGGCGCGTGAGCCTAGTTTTGTGATATCAGAAAACGAGCACATTTATGGAATTACAGTGAAAGTACTGAGGGGGGAGAAAAAGTACTGGGAAAAAATATTTTGTGCTAATCAGAATATAACGAGTTGTTCATCTTTTTTAATAAAGAAAGAAAAAAAAAAAAAAAGAAGCATGTTTTAATGGCCTGGGCGCTTTCCAGCACTGTCGTCTTACTTTTACAACTTCCTTTAAGGTGAAATTAAACTGGTGCAAAGCTAATTGTAGGTGGAATCCATGCAAAGCTGATCATCTGTGATCTTTGGGAACAATGGCTTTAAAAGTCACAATTGCACTTTGCTCTGGCGTACTCCAATAGTGAGCCAGTAAGGATTCCAGGAAGTGTAACTAGGCCAAGCTTGTACAGATGGAGGAGACAAAAAAGGTACAGCAGTGCCCAAAGAGTACACTTCACCACACAGTCACCTCACTGATAGAATTATTTGGAAAGCTAAGCGAGAAAGCATTGGCGAGTAAACCACAGGAAACAATAACAAAGCATCTGTATACTTGAGATGTCCAAGTCCGCATGATATAAATTGCATCATCTGTACAAGTATGAGGTTGGGCGGCTGAGATTATACCACAGCACAACTGAATTCTTGATCCTGTCTGTTCAGAAGGTGTTGATTAATTTTCTATAAAAGCAGCTCTGTAGCAAGGAAGGTTTATAGCATTCAACGATTAATGCACTCGTCCTAATACGTTACGGTTTTATAGTGACAACTCAGACAGGATCTTTGATGATCAAGGGGAAGAAAAAGAGACAGGATGGTGAGGGAATGATGATTTACAGCTCCCATAATGGACCCGCTAACAGGAAGCAACTTGTCTAACGGATGTTCTACAGCATTAAACATAACTACAAACAAATACAAAGCATGACATGTCGCACGTTAATACAGTTCTTGTATTTGTTGCCGCGTTGCTGTAGTACAAGAGGAATAACAACATGCTCACGCTTCAGGATGTTGTTTTGCTGCTCTACCTTCATCTTTACACCTTACATAAGAGTAAATGTGACTCAGATGGATCAGCCTAGCTGCACAGCCAAATCCCACTCAAACACACGGACTTAAAAGCATGAGCGTGCTCCACACAAAGCCTGCGCTGTTCAAACACTGTGCTAAGATTTTCAGCAGTTAGAGACGCCAGGCTATGACATATACCATCTGTGCACAAACGGTTTGGAAATTGTGACTCAGATTAAGATTGTGAAACTGGGAAACTACCAGGGCTTGAGGGACAGCTCCCATTTCCTTATCGAGGCACAGGAGACTTGAACACATTACTCGGTGCCCGACAAGGCCAAGGTTTTCGACCAGATATCTGTGCAGTACTAGTCAATTGAGGTATGTGAGCAATGCAACAGGAAGTATTTTTTCCAGCTCCTGTACATAAGGATTGTGGCAGCGTTCCTAAGAAGACGGCCACGCAAATGAGTGCATAAAGAACTTTGCACGTTAGACCGTCTCAGCAGAGCACATTTAAAAAAATAAAAAAAAAAAAAAGCACGAACAACTCCCAGTGTACTCCAGGGAGCAACAAGTTGCAAGAGAACAAAGTCAAAAATCCCCTGAAGTTCCTACAAACGACAGTGCAAACTCAGCCAGATGGCCTGGCCCCTGAACACGAGTAGCATTAATGCTGAATTTCCTGCCTGCTGGTGCCAGATCCAGAAAGACTGCGGTTAAATAAGAACAAACACTCAGCAGTGAAGAATGCTTCAAGCATCCTTCATGTGTTTTTTACGTCAGAAATGTTCTCAGTGATTCACACATGAATAAGCAGTAA
Organism: Neoarius graeffei; assembly: GCF_027579695.1. Taxonomy (NCBI): domain Eukaryota; kingdom Metazoa; phylum Chordata; class Actinopteri; order Siluriformes; family Ariidae; genus Neoarius; species Neoarius graeffei. Next base: position 44,158,234 of record NC_083594.1, read on the forward strand.
TACTTGTTTCTTGTTCAAGACAAGAAACACCTGTACCTGTGCCCACCTTCTGTACATTTGCATTCAGAAAACATTCCAGAAGCTTCACAAGCATACAGGAAGTGGAACGCGTGTCACGGCACACTTCATCCTCAAGCTTCGGCAAGCCTGAGAGAAATTACCCACAGAATTTTCCTTTCATCTCAACTGGAAAAAGAGCCACGCAAACAATAGCCCACGCTTGCCCACCAACAACAGAGTGAAACGAGAACAGAAGAGCACATGTCGCTGAAAACCGTACGTAATTACCCTCACGGGTTTACACGAAGTTGCATTTATTCTGCAGGTGGCTTGCTGAAGGCTACAAAACTGCAGCAGTGCAAGCAGAAAGCCCTGAACCATTCAACCACAGCCATAGAGACTGATTTACCAAGCTGGCATTTATATGACAGGGCACAGTGATCTATTTATGCTCCGAGCACGCTGGAACAAGACGCTCCTGCACTTCTAATCCAAGCCTGACACTTTAGACGAATGGAACAGAACAGATTCCTAATATCTGAACACGGTACTGTGGTCTGCTTCCAAACAGCAGCTACATTGTAACACCAGAGTCGCGCAGACTTTTCCACAATGCTAGGAGCAATAAACAAACCAAAACCCTTGCTGCGCTCACATCCAGCTTAACTGAGCTCAAATTGTGCTTAAAGCAGCAGTTTGTAATTTTACAACCTTTTACCACAGAGGCAAATTACAACTAACAATGTGATAAGCCTCCACCCTCACACAAACCTCATACCTAGGCCTTCATGAGTCACCTATTTACCGAACAGCTGTTTTACAGTTGAGGGCGGGGTCTATTTCTGGACCGGAAAAACAACCCCTGGTTATAATACACACAATACATAAGGAACAAAATACTTTAGTGCGTGCTGTTATAAGGAAACAAATCAACAACTGGGTAGCATCATGCAGCTAGACATGAAGTTAACATCCTGAAGATAATTATTTTCCAAGAACATCATGAACCAAAGTGTTTTATTCCACTTATACTACCGCACTCACCAACGAATAAAATTTATTTATTAATGAATGCTAATAGTTCTCGGAACATTGAAAGTTGTGGAAAGTCAGACAGGTTATTTCCTGTTCGCAGTTATGTTACAGCAGCTTTAAAAAGTTGTTCCTTCATCATCCTCTCTCTTCTTTTAAGTAATAACTATTTTGAGGAATCAAATATGAGAATTCATACCACAGACCTGTTGAATATCGAGTTCTACCAATTAAATGACAAAATTCAAGTATCCCACCTCTAAACCTGCCTCTTAGTCTTTTTACTATGTTACTCCTCCTTCTCCTCCACCCTTGACTCTGTTTCACTCAGAAATAAATCAGAAGAAAAGACCTTCATTTCATAGTCATTAAAGAACCGGTTTGCAAGTTGTAGAACATTCTGCTGTCTGAATGAATTTTTTTAAAAAAAAAATAAATAAATAAAAATTGGCAAGCCATACCCTTCCCCTCAACTGACCCCACTCCTACTGAAATGACCCAAACCTTGTCTTGATTTTTTTTCTGGGCCAGAAAAACAAACAGACGCTTTAAATAAAGAGCAAAAGATACAGATATATTCTATTGTGTGAGACAGGATTTCTCTGGTATGTTAGAAGTTATGTGAGGAAAGGAAGAGTTGCATTACATTAATGGAAAAGAGGATTGCATTCATGCAAAACACCCACAGACATTCTGAGCACACCACTCTGCTGGGCAGAGAGATCTGTCACGATTACAATGATTTCAAGATCTTTTTGCCATGTAATACATCACACATCCCTGAAGGATTGGAAGCCCCTATCAAACATGAGTCATTAGAGCAGCAGTTAGGAGACCACCTAATCCTGGAAGTGTGAGTCAGAGACATGCTGGGTGACATCATCCTGTCCAGCACTGCATAGCATGTGTCTTAGAAAAATGTCCATCTTACTCAGAACAAATACACATAAAGGTGCAACCGGGCTTTTTAAAATGATCCTGAATAACTTGTGCAAACTACTATTCAGACAGAGATGAGCAGATTCCATGGATTTAGAAGCATGCATAAACAAACAAACCAACCAGTGAAGATTAAAATACATGTTAATGCATGAGAGTATGACTTTTTCCTTGCAAATGATAAACAGGCTGACAGGGATGTCGATGCCTGAAGTGTTGTGTGTTTGCGATTTGCACAAAATCTACTGGAGCAACTTTGAGCCAAGTGTGCAAAAGATACAGATACAGATATATTCTATTGTGTGAGACAGGATTTCTCTGGTATGTTCGAAGTTATGTGAGGAAAGGAAGAGTTGCATTACATTAATGGAAAAGAGGATTGCGTTCATGCAAAACACCCACGGACATTCTGAGCGCACCACTCTGAGCACACTACTCTACTGGAGCAACTTTGAGCCAAGTGTGCACGCGCATACTAAAGACTTGCACGAGCTCAGCTCAGTTGTGCAACGCCAAGCACTAAAATGCACCAAAGGAAACTGAGTTATAGTTACCATACGGATCCATAAGCACCAGAACCGACCGGAGTGAGGTGCTGGTATATCTCAGGTACCTCCCATATGGTTTTATTAAGCTCTTGTCGGTAGAAAGCGGGTCTCTTCTTCTGGGACATTCCTACCGATCCTCGGCCCCCCTTCCTCTCCAACAGCACGAGCTCAGTCCGGCTGAAAAACTTCTGCTCCTCCTTCCTTCCTTCCTTCCTTGATAGTTCTTGCTTCCTGAATCGACGACTCAGAAAACAACAAAACCTCCAGAAACACTATCAGTGCATGGATCTCTGCTGCAGGTGCAGTTTGTGGTCGTGCGCCCGCACTCCGGCTCGCGCTGAATCGCCTGCTAACTTACTGCACGTCTTGTTCTGTTCTCGTGAGTGTTTGCTGGAGGAGATTTTTCCTGATTCGGTGCAGCGTTCAATAAACACACTGTCACCTACCGTTTTCAACATTTCAGTGTATGTGACATATTAAGCCAGGGCTTTTCAAAGTGTAGGGCGCGCCTCCCCTAGGGGGCGCCAGAGTTCTTCAGGGGGGCGCAACGTGAGGAAGCTAGCCTTTACCAGATCGATTTTTAGTACCTAAAGCTACAGTGAGTGAGGAGATGGCAATACAGTGGGTTGAACAGATACAGAATCAGAAAGTACTGATAGATTAGATTAGATTAGATTAACCTTTATTATCTCTACTTGAGGCGGCACGGTGGTGTAGTGGTTAGCGCTGTCGCCTCACAACAAGAAGGTCCTGGGTTTGGGGGCCGGCGAGGGCCTTTCTGTGTGGAGTTTGCATGTTCTCCCCGTGTCCGCGTGGGTTTCCTCTGGGTGCTCCGGTTTCCCCCACAGTCCAAAGACATGCAGGTTAGGTTAACTGGTGACTCTAAATTGAGCGTAGGTGTGAATGTGAGTGTGAATGGTTGTCTGTGTCTATGTGTCAGCCCTGTGATGACCTGGCGACTTGTCCAGGGTGTACCCCGCCTTTCGCCCGTAGTCAGCTGGGATAGGCTCCAGCTTGCCTGCGACCCTGTAGAAGGATAAAGCGGCTAGAGATAATGAGATGAGATGAGATCTCTACTTGAGAGAAATTTGTTTTGGGCAAACAAGAGAGTGTGATTTTACAGAACCATATAACATAAATGTAGCATACTAAACTAATTAACAACTAAACAAGTAACACTAAACAAGTAACATGCAAACATAAATACATCCTAGTTCATCTGCCTCCACACACCCCCAAACAGACAGCCCCTTGTATTACAGTCCATAGGTATTGCACACAGCCATTTCCCTGAGCTACTTAACACAAACATTGGTCAGAGAGATATCATTATAATAAAAATATCTCATCTCATTATCTCTAGCCGCTTTATCCTTCTACAGGGTCGCAGGCAAGCTGGAGCCTATCCCAGCTGACTACGGGCGAAAGGCGGGGTACACCCTGGACAAGTCGCCAGGTCATCACAGGGCTGACACATAGACACAGACAACCATTCACACTCACATTCACACCTACGGTCAATTTAGAGTCACCAGTTAACCTAACCTGCATGTCTTTGGACTGTGGGGGAAACCGGAGCACCCGGAGGAAACCCACACAGACACGGGGAGAACATGCAAACTCCACACAGAAAGGCCCTCGCCGGCCCTGCGGCTCGAACCCAGGACCTTCTTGCTGTGAGGCGACAGCGCTAACCACTACACCACCGTGCCGCCCTATAATAAAAATATTACACATAAAACAATATGATTGCATAGAATTACACCACAACCTAAAAATAATACCCCCCCAACTCGCACCACACTAAGACCTACTATTAAGTAGTTTAATTGACCAAGGAACCATTGAGAGTTTGAACCTATTTGTTTTACAGTTTGGGAGCCTATATCTCCTTCCTGAGGGTAACATTTCATATTCGCCATGCAAAATATGTTCCTCATCCACTGAGATTGTCAATCCCTGTCTCCTTACTGCTTCATCAAATAAAGCTTGCAATGATGTAGGAGGGGGCATACCCATAATTTTCCCAGCTCTCTTAATAAGGGTATGCAGTTGAGCTTTCAGTTTACAGTTGATATGTAGTGACTCTGTGTCATCTGTTAGTTGCATTGGAAAAGGTTCGTCAAAAAGCAGACAGGATCTCATTTATGAGATTTTACTGATAAGAGGTGTCGTTTATATGGGTCCCAGCTCATGTAGGTGTCACATCTAATGAAAAAGTGGATAAATTAGCCAAGAAAGCTTGTCAAAGAGAGTCCATAGATGTAAATATAAAGTTATCAAAATCAGAGGGCAAAAGTATTGTGTGGCAAGAAACAATTTTAAAATGGCAACAGAGTTGGCAACAAGAAACAAAGGGTAGGCATCTATTCTCAATTTCTAGTAGAGTAACTGACTCGGTTGGTTGTAAAAGAGGGAGTAATCGAAAGGAGGAAGTTATTTTTTCAAGGTTGAGAATTGGGCATACATTTTTAAATAGCACTTTGTTTTTATTGGGAAAGCATCAGAATGGTCTGTGTTCTTGTCAGGAATCTGAGACAGTTCATCATGTCATACTCTTTTGCAGAAATTATGACAGTCAAAGACAGGAACTGCTCGCACAGTTGCGTGGACTTGGTTTGGAAGAGGTGACGTTGAAAAGTATTTTAGAAATAGGATCAAGTGGAAAGGGAAGACGATTTTTCTTAAAGTTTTTATTGGACACTGGGCTATATAGTAGGATATAGTGTAATTGGGCCTTAAGTAGGCATCAATCCTGTAGATGGTAGCAATGCAACTATTTGGATGCCGGCTGCCGTAAAACTCCAAAGAATAATAATAAGAAGAAGTGAGTGAGGAGACAGAGTCTGGGCCAAGCAAAAAAAAAAGAAGGAAATACACTACCGTTCAAAAGTTTGGGGTCACCCAGACAATTTTGTGTTTTCCATGAAAAGTCACACTTTTATTTACCACCATAAGTTGTAAAATGAATAGAAAAAATAGTCAAGACATTTTTCTGGCCATTTTGAGCATTTAATCGACCCCACAAATGCGATGCTCCAGAAACTCAATCTGCTCAAAGGAAGGTCAGTTTTATAGCTTCTCTAAAGAGCTCAACTGTTTTCAGCTGTGCTAACATGATTGTACAAGGGTTTTCTAATCATCCATTAGCCTTCTGAGGCAATGAGCAAACACATTGTACCATTAGAACACTGGAGTGAGAGTTGCTGGAAATGGGCCTCTATACACCTATGGAGATATTGCACCAAAAACCAGACATTTGCAGCTAGAATAGTCATTTACCACATTAGCAATGTATAGAGTGTATTTCTGATTAGTTTAAAGTGATCTTCATTGAAAAGAACAGGGCTTTTCTTTCAAAAATAAGGACATTTCAAAGTGACCCCAAACTTTTGAACGGTAGTGTATGACCACGATTATTTAAAGTTTGGATTTTCATGGACTGGATCTGAAGATGCTCCACTGCCACAGTGTGTTGTCTGCCAAGAGGTGCTAGCTAACGATGCTATGAGATGTTTAAAATGTGTAAAACAAGATGTATTTAAAAAAAAGCACAGATGTTTAAAATGTGTAAAAAAATATTTTAAAAAGTACAGATGTTTAAAATGTGTTTAAAAAAGAGGTTTTAAAAAAAGCTCACGTTTTAAATGTGTAAAAAAAGATGTTTTCAAAAAGCACAGATGTTTAAAATGTGTAAAAGAAAAAAATAAAAATGTGTACAACAACCATTTTTTAAAAATACGAATGGAACATTAAGTATAGCAACAACAAAAATTGTGGTGGGGGGGTGCTGTTGTTTATTTGCTGTCTGAGGGGGGGCTGACTCTCCCACACTTTGAAAAACCCTGCATTAAGCTTTTCTGTATGTACATAACTTCAATGGTACTTTATTTCTAACTATCTACAAGATTTAGATTTTTTTAAAATATTACTTTTCTATATTTCAGGCAGCAGTACGGTCGTCTCAGAGCAAGAAGGTTCTGGGTTCGCAGCCAGCGGGGGCCTTTCTGTGTAGAGTTTGCATATTGTCTGCGTGGGTTTCCTCCAACAGTCCAAGGACATGCAGTTAGGTTATATTAGTTACTCTTAATTGCCCATGTATGAGCGTGCAGAAAGGAACCAACCACCCTATTGCTGCAATTCTGGCCAAGTCAACCAAACATGGTTTGTCTCAAGCCTGGATCGGGTTCAGCAGTGATGATGATTGCTGCCATATACTGATGAAAATTACATTTGCTTCTGATATGAAACCAGAGTGGGGCGGCACGGTGGTGTAGTGGTTAGCGCTGTCGCCTCACAGCAAGAAGGTCCTGGGTTCGAGCCCCGGGGCCGGCGAGGGCCTTTCTGTGCGGAGTTTGCATGTTCTCCCCGTGTCCGCGTGGGTTTCCTCCGGGTGCTCCGGTTTCCCCCACAGTCCAAAGACATGCAGGTTAGGTTAACTGGTGACTCTAAATTGACCGTAGGTGTGAATGTGAGTGTGAATGGTTGTCTGTGTCTATGTGTCAGCCCTGTGATGACCTGGCGACTTGTCCAGGGTGTACCCCGCCTTTCGCCCGTAGTCAGCTGGGATAGGCTCCAGCTTGCCTGCGACCCTGTAGAACAGGATAAAGCGGCTAGAGATAATGAGATGAGAATAAAGCGAGTCCAAAGACATGCGGTTAAGTTAATATGGGATGGCCTTGGACTGAGGTGCCCTTGAGCGAGGCACCTAACTCCCAACTGCTCTCCGGGTGCTGTTAGCATGGCTGCCCACTGCTCTCTGTGTGTGTGTGTGTGTGTGCGCGCTCATTGCTCACGTGTGTGTTCACTGCTTCAGATGGGTTAAATGCAGAGAGGAATTTCACAAGTATGTGATGAATAAAGTTGTACTTTCTTTCTATCATACCATTATACACGAACCCTTAGATCCTCCACAGCTGGTTTACAAAATGTCCCAATAATCCTCTAAAACAAAATCGCAGAAGCAGCCTTTGTCCACTATGCATCCAAATTGTGGAATAATTTACCAGAAAGGCAGACTCTGTAAATATCTTTAAACGTCGGTTAAAAAAAAAAATTCCTTTTTAATTTAGCATACAGCTAGTTGTTTCTCTACAATCTTTATCTTTTTTTCACTGTAATAATTACTTTTTCTTTACTTCCATTTTGTCAATGTTGGTTTTTAAAAAATATATATTTACATTGTGTCCACTTTATATTTTTTGTCTTATCTTTTAGGGTGGGCGGCACGGTGGTGTAGTGGTTAGCGCTGTCGCCTCACAGCAAGAAGGTCCTGGGTTCGAGCCCTGTGGCCGGCGAGGGCCTTTCTGTGCGGAGTTTGCATGTTCTCCCCGTGTCCGCGTGGGTTTCCTCCGGGTGCTCCGGTTTCCCCCACAGTCCAAAGACATGCAGGTTAGGTTAACTGGTGACTCTAAATTGACCGTAGGTGTGAATGTGAGTGTGAATGGTTGTCTGTGTCTATGTGTCAGCCCTGTGATGACCTGGCGACTTGTCCAGGGTGTACCCCGCCTTTCACCCGTAGTCAGCTGGGATAGGCTCCAGCTTGCCTGTGACCCTGTAGAACAGGATAAAGCGGCTAGAGATAACGAGATGAGATGAGATGAGATCTTTTAGTGTAAAGCACTTTGAGTTGCAGTATCTGTATGAAAAGTACTATATAAATAACAATTGTTGTTGTTTAAGCTACATAGCACACGTTTTTCCCTCTAGATTGTCTGTTTGTTGTCCTTTGTTTGTTTATAATGTCTTTATTTTCCCTGTAATTATTTAATAATACTCAAACATTATGCTACAAGTTCAACTGTTTTTGTACCGTTTTGTGAAAAGTCGCCCATAAAGTGCGATAAACAAAACACGAACCTTCTTAAACAATATCAATATACTGGGATAACTCCAGTCTGTTTAACCTTTCAAACTTGTTCCTTAAATTTTCATTCAGTAATGAAACCCATTTAAAAAAAAAATCTAAAACAGTTTGAAACGTTTCGTGTCATTGAACGCTGCACGCGTCCTCCTGTTTGTCGTCATTTGTGTGAGCGCGCACGCGATTTGCTCGATCTCGCGTGGATTGGGCGTGTGCGTTTGTGAACGCACAGAAAGGATGATAATATCTAAACAAAATACTTCTGGACTAACTGGGATGTAAACATGGTAGTAAATCGTGTATTAATGTTTAGTGTATCTTTACACACTTTTTGGTGCTAGAGTATGATTTTGAAAGCATGTTACTTCACCGTCTCTGATTAGTTACTTGTGTACGTCAGTGGTGCGTGTGTGGGTTAACAATTACAGCAGATAGATATCTTTGCATGAACTATTGCTTTGTCCTTGTTTGTCATCAGTTTTCTTCCCCACATGTCTTTGCCACACGTCACGTCTATCTTTACTTGGCCGCCCTCTTGTGGCAACTTTGGGTAATTGCACAGCATGCAATCTTTAAAAAAATAAATAAAAAATACAGACACGTCATAAATGTGGCGGTCCTGCTGTGAGTTGTAAACAGTGGCGGCTGGCCCATAGGGGGCGCTCGGGCACCGCCCTCCCAGATATGGAGGGGGAAAAATATTATATTTTATTTTTTTCGCGGTCCGAATCCTGCGCTCTGATTAGCTGGCGAGCGGGTCCGTATCCTACGATATGGACCCCAGTTACAGACCCCGGTTACGGACCTCTGGCGACTCGCTCATTCACAACAACAACAAACATAGTAGCATTTTTTGTCAACATTTTTTTTATAAGATTATCAAAAATCTTATAAATTTTTCCCAGCATTTCTCAGGAGAATAGCATTAATTTTACATCATGGATAGCGATAACGACAGTGTTCACAGCGAAAGCAAGTTTTACTACCCTGAGGAAGAAGAAATAAAATAAAATATTTCAGGAGAAAGCTAACGCCGAGCAAAAACATGGCTGAATCCTGAATGACTCAATTTTGTATAAATAGGGGACTACAAGTCAAAGTGTCCCATATACGTTTTCGTACGTACGTTGGGGAGTGCCTGTTGGAGAGCACACTCTATCTAGGCCGTCGGCATGGTGAGGTAGGGTGGCCAGTTCCTTTCCTCGCTGCCTTTAACTTCCCCAGTGTTTCCACCAGGTCCCCATTCACTGCTGGGTGGACAGGAGGCGAGTCCCAGATCACCGTCCGAGGCGAGGCTCGAACCGGGGACCGTTCGCTTGGCCACCTCACCTCATAGGGGACTACACAGGCGGCAAAGTGTAGTTTTTTTCCTGCCATGGAAGTGCACTTGTATACCAAGGAGGAAGCAATTTGCATTACAGCCGTGAATGAGGATTCAAAATGGTGGCTCGGTTTTCCCTTTCGGGCGCTCTCGTTTTCTGTTAGAATTTGGTAAAGAAAAAATATATTATTTCTCAGGAGAATAGCATTAATTTTACAGCATGGATAGCGATAACGACAGTGTTCACAGCGAAAGCGAGTTTTACTACCCTGAGGAAGAAATAAAATAAAACATCTCAGGAGAAAGCTAAAAACCTCTAACTTACTAACAGTTTGATCTCATTAGTTAATGAAGCCCATTCTGGACCATGTTATCCTAATACATAATATTACATTAGGTAAAAACTTTAAACCAGTACAATCTCTTCTTCAAAGTTTCACCAAATGGCTTTATTTATGCAATATAAAGGTCATAATACTGTATAACTTTGGTCGAGCAAAAATATGGCTGAATCCTGAATGACTGAATTTTGTATAAATAAGGGACTACACAGGCGGCAAAATGTAGTTTTTTTTCCTGCCATGGAAGTGCACTTGTATACCGAGGAGGAAGCCATTTACATTACAGCCGTGAATGAGGATTCAAAATGGCGGCTCAGATCGGTTTTCCCTTTCGGGCGCTCTCGTTTTCTGTTAGAATTTGGTAAAGAAAAAAAATATATTATTTACCAAATTAAGGTCGGTTCGTATGCTGAAATACCGTGGCCTCAGTCAGTACTTTCAAGACCTTGGTCACGGTATTTCACCATACGGACCTCCCAGCTGGTAAATAACATATACAAATTTTATTATCAATGTCAGTTTTACTTAATAGTGTGTACCTACATTAAATCTGAATTATTTAAACAACATTTCCACCAACTGACTCTCATTCAACAGTGAATTTCCACCGACAGACTCGAGTGCCCCAGAAGTGCAGCGAAATAGCCAATCGTGTATGGTTGCTAGGGAAAAATAATAAATATTTGGCCAATCAGCATCGCCAAATTTAATGGTTTTGGGGCCCTGGAAATTTCGCCCCTGCTACAGAAAATGTGAGAGTTTTGGTTGCTATGGTGATAAACTTGAGGTCTCAGATCAGAATCAGAACTTGTCTTTGTTATTAGGGCCCGAGCACCGTTCGGTGCGAAGACCCTATTGTTTTTCGAAGGATTATTATTTTTCTGTCGCGCTTGGCCTTTTTTGAGGCATTTCCCATGCACGAAAACTCATGAAATTTGATACACACATCAGTCATTGTAATCGCTTCTCAGCCACAGACGTTTGGCCCCGGGCATGGCCCAGGGACTTCATAGCGCCCCCTAATTGAAACAAAACCCTTTAGAACTTATGGCTAGAATCTTACTCAGAACCCTTAGATCAGTACAAAAATGACATGATAGTTGTCCTAGCAACCTCATAAGATCTTAAGAAGGGATTGGGCAACATGCACATCACCTTTTGAACATTTGATGAATATATGACATGTGACCGTTTTGTTGGGTGGCGGAATGTCCTGGGTTGCAGAACCACACGTGTGAGGGCCCGTCAAGGCCGCTAGCGGCTTTAATTATTGTTAGTTTTGGTTAGTGTTGTCTCTCAGTTCTGAACTGGAAAGTAACTTCAAATCCTTCACTCTCTCACACAGAAATCTTACCCTCATCTCAGAAACACACACACACACCACCTCTTTCTGTCTTTGGTTAGAGGTGATGTTCAAAACTAGACTTCTGGTTCATACTGGACAATAATCACACATCTTTCTTGTCATAGTTTGTATTCACAACAAGAGTGTCAACACTGTGTTTCACAGAAATGCAGTGGTGCTTGAAAGTTTGTGAACCCTTTAGAATTTTCTATATTTCTGCATAAGTATGACCTAAAACATCAGATTTTCACACAAGTCCTAAAAGTAGATAAAGAGAACCCAGGTAAACGAATGAGACAAAAATATTACACTTGGTCATTTATTTATTCAGGAAAATGATCCAATATTACATATCTGTGAGTGGCAAAAGTATGTGAACCTCTAGGATTAGCAGTTAATTTGAAGGTGAAATTAGAGTCAGGTGTTTTCAATCAATGGGATGACAGGTGTGAGTGGGCACCCTGTTTTATTTAAAGAACAGGGATCTATCAAAGTCTGATCTTCACAACACATGTTTGTGGAAGTGTATCATGGCACGAACAAAGGAGATTTCTGAGGACCTCAGAAAAAGCGTTGTTGATGCTCATCAAGCTGGAAAAGGTTACAAAACCATCTCTAAAGAGTTTGGACTCCACCAATCCACAGTCAGACAGATTGTGTACAAATGGAGGAAATTCAAGACCATTGTTACCCTCCCCAAGAGTGGTCGACCAACAAAGATCACTCCAAGAGCAAGGCGTGTAATAGTTGGCGAGGTCAAAGGACCCCAGGGTAACTTCTAACCAACTGAAGGCCTCTCTCACATTGGCTAATGTTAATGTTCATGAGTCCACCATCAGGAGAACACTGAACAACAATGGTGTGCATGGCAGGGTTGCAAGGAGAAAGCCACTGCTCTCCAAAAAGAACATTGCTGCTCGTCTGCAGTTTGCTAAAGATCACGTGGACAAGCCAGAAGGCTATTGGAAAAATGTTTTGTGGATGGATGAGACCAAAATAGAACTTTTTGGTTTAAATGAGAAGCGTTATGTTTGGAGAAAGGAAAAGACTGCATTCCAGCATAAGAACCTTATCCCATCTGTGAAACATGGTGGTGGTAGTATCATGGTTTGGGCCCGTTTTGCTGCATCTGGGCCAGGACAGCTTGCTATCATTGATGGAACAATGAATTCTGAATTATACCAGCGAATTCTAAAGGAAAATGTCAGGACATCTGTCCATGAAGTGAATCTCAAGACAAGGTGGGTCATGCAGCAAGACAACGACCCTAAGCACACAAGTCGTTCTACCAAAGAATGTTTTGGAATGGCCAAGTCAAAGTCCTGACTTTAATCCAATCGAAATGTTGTGGAAGGACCTGAAGCGAGCAGTTCATGTGAGGAAACCCACCAACATCCCAGAGTTGAAGCTGTTCTGTACGGAGGAACGGGCTAAAATTCCTCCAAGCCGGTGTGCAGGACTGATCAACAGTTACTGGAAACGTTTAGTTGCAGTTATTGCTGCACAAGGGGGTCACACCAGATACTGAAAGCAAAGGTTCACATACTTTTGCCACTCACATATGTAATATTGGATTATTTTCCTCAATAAATAAATGACCAAGTATAATATTTTTGTGTCATTTGTTTAACTGGGTTCTCTTTATCTACTTTTAGGACTTGTGTGAAAATCTGATGTTTTAGGTCATATTTATGCAGAAATGTAGAAAATTCTGAAGGGTTCACAAACTTTCAAGCACCACTGTACACCTAGTTCAGAACACACCTCATTTCATAGGCACTCTCTCACACAGAACTCTTACACTCACCTTAGAATCACACACACACCACCACCTCTCTCTCTTTCTTTTCATACGATCACTCAGTCCCCCCCTCTCTCATTCATTCACACACACTGATTTGTATAGATTCAGCTGAAATCATACCCTTACTGTAAACTTCTCTCAAGAACTTGAGTATTGTATTTGATACCGTTCCTTTCCAAAGCATAAATGGAGCCTAATAAAGCTGTAAATTGTTAATTTACTTTATCTGTGAAATTGCTGATTTTGAGAAAGAAATAAAATTATTGTGGAATTGTCATTTTCTGACTGTTCATTTGAATGCTTATACTGGACTAGATAGGGAAATCTATTGGCACACCAGCCGCCACTGGTTGTAAATCTTTTTAGTCACACTTAACACTCCTCATTATGTGACTGAGGGTTCAGTACGGTTGGGATCTGATTACAATCACGGCCCCAGTGCAGTTTAGAGCTGTGCTTGAACAGTGATTGCATTTCACTGTAGCACTGAATTGTCCAATTAATTAATCACATATGAACACTTTTGATGAAAAGGAAGTGATAATAATAAATAGCTTTAATCCTCTTAGACCACAGTATCTTTCTTCATCAATGACATGTCCTAATTTTTTTTTTTATCCATTTCTACTTACATTTAATATTATGGAACATCCATGAAACAAGTTACTTCCTGTCATCACTTGCATTATAAGTCTCATCTCATTATCTCTAGCCGCTTTATCCTGTTCTACAGGGTCGCAGGCAAGCTGGAGCCTATCCCAGCTGACTACGGGCGAAAGGCGGGGTACACCCTGGACAAGTCGCCAGGTCATCACAGGGCTGACACAGACAACCATTCACACTCACATTCACACCTACGGTCAATTTAGAGTCACCAGTTAACCTAACCTGCATGTCTTTGGACTGTGGGGGAAACCGGAGCACCCGGAGGAAACCCACGCGGACACAGGGAGAACATGCAAACTCCACACAGAAAGGCCCTCGCCGGCCACGGGGCTCGAACCCGGACCTTCTTGCCGTGAGGCGACAGCGCTAACCACTACACCACCGTGCCGCCCGCATTATAAGTCATAAAAGTAATTTCCTCATGTTAACTAGGGGAAAAAATGTAACTTATCAAGAAATCGCAAAACACATCCTTTGTCTATCTTGACATTTTGCTGCAGCTGCAAACTTAAAAAAAGCAGTTTTGCCTCTATTACAAAGTGCTGACACTGGAGACTCCGATAATATTTAAATAAAGTCCTCACAATATTAGCGATTATACAGTTTTTCTTTGATAAAAGTTTTTTTTTCTTTAGTCCTTGTTATAGCTTGTGACTTCTTGTACAGCTGACCCTACTGCAGGAGCTGCTGTCATGGAAAATTAATCAAACATCAACCTTTATGACCATCAGAAGCAAGATTTCAACAGCACTGTGGTATAATACAATGCATTATGCAAACAGGTAAAGGGTTTACAGTATACACTTTATTTAATTCAATTTAAATACAAAAAGAATACAGATACCAAAACCTTTTGCTTAACAACCAGCATTGACGCTCCATACAGACAACAGTGTGCAGAAAGTCAGGAACAGATGTACACTTGGATACAAAGTGACTTATTTAGCTGACGATAAGCTGTACGTCTGAGGGTCGGATCTGTACAACAATATTAAAACCACGGCCAATTTGGCATCGACTACGTTAGGAGTACTGTACTGCGTCAGCGAGTATTCGATCACAAATCTCAGATTCGCAATTGAGTAAATAAGACTTACTTGGAAGATTTCTTCCAGCTTAGTGTTCCTTATTGCTTTAGAAAAGAAAATCCCATCCCAATTGTAAGACATATTTTTATATTATACTATCTGAGTATCTTTACAAATATCAACCTCCAACCCTTCACATGGTACTGATGTTGCTGTACTGTAGAATCTCTCTATATTACAATATGATATTCACATTACAGAATCAAATCAGATTTGGTTGCGCTAAGACAATCCAGCTGAAACTGAAGCATTAACAGGCATCTTAATGTAACATGCACACCCAAAAGCAAAGCCAGTGAGGACAAAGTGGATGAATTGTGACTTTTTGTAACCTCTCGGGTCCTAAATGACTGCATCGTCAAAGCCTCAATTTGAAATTCAGTTTAACTGTGTTATCAGAAAGCAAAATGGACCACTGAAAAGGACTGGCATGTCCTGGTACGTCATGCTGAAACTACTGCCACTGATGAGAAATATTAGGCTATATTTATGACCAATTTGAATTAAAAACCGTACTAAATTGTGCAGCCTTAATATAGCGACAGCCATATTAAGTACTTTGCATCTACAAAAATGAATCAAGTGAATGCAAATAATTTCGAGATGGGGGGGGAAAAAAAAAAAGTCTTTTTTGCAACTTCTACACCACTTCATATTCAACCATGACAACAACCTTAAACCACCAAGTAAAGGCTAAATGTTCATACAAGTCAGTTGTCCTTAATCTTATCTTAATGTTTCTTCCTTTATGCCGATTTAGATGCATCGCTCTCCAGCTCGAGTCGAAGACAAATCATCAAAAGAGAAAACAAAGGACAAGATGGTTACAACTCTAGGAGCAGGTAGGAAACAGGAACATGGAGCAGCGTCTGTGTGTGTCCTGACGGTAGGATCCGCCTGTACGGCGTTTCCGATGGCACTCCAGGCCTCAACGTCCAAACAGAGTCCATGAGGTGGCTGCATCAGTGTCATTTCAAGAAGATCAGGTAGAACGCCATACACAAACAGGAGAGCGCCACGGCAATATGAAGCCGGGTCCCGATTACTGCCGCTGTTAAAGGGAAAAAAAATAAATCAGCAGGTTAACATACACACCTGAATATGATCAATATGATAATGTATGGCACATTCCAAGAACACAACACTGTGCTCCCATCAACTCTGAGAAATTTGAAAACATCCTGTTAAAAGTATTTGGAGTCATATTAACATTTTCATCATGTTTTAGTTATGAAAAGCTCCTTGATTTAAAAAGGATGAAAGTAGAAACCAGTAAGAACCAATAATAATAATAATATACAGACAGCAATGCCTGCCTTCTCCTGGCCTCCAATTATAACCACGTTCGGAAGTATAGCTTAAAGCTGTGATTAGACAGTGTGACATTATTGCAACACATAGCTGAAAGCGAATAGGGAAGGGTCACATGTACACTTGAACATAGTGAAATTCCTCCTCTGCATTTAACCCATCTGAAGCAGTGAACACACACATGTACACGCAAGTGAGCAATGAGCATATACACATACCCAGAGCAGTGGGCAGCTATGCTACAACACCTGGGGGTTCGGTACCTTGCTCAAAGGCACTTCAGCCATGATGCAGAAGTGCTGTTCATTCACTCAGCTCTCCTTAGATTTTTCCTGCTAACCATGGGAATCAAACCAGCAACCCTATGGGCCCAAATCTGCTTCTCTAACCTTCACGCCATGGCTGCCCCTATTACATTCCATTCCATTCAGTTCTAGCATGAAAGGAAGTCATGACCTAATGGTTAGAGAAGCAGCTTTGGGACCAAAAGGTCACCAGTTCTATTCCCTAGACCAGCAGGAATGGCTGAAGTGCCCTTAAGCAAGGCACCTAACCCCCCAACTGCTCCCCAGGTTGTACATTGTACGTCGCTCTGGATAAGAGCGTCTGCTAAACGCCTTTAATATAACGAAGACAGTGTTTAATAATCCCTGTTGATTGTATTACACTGAAGAGCTCAAGTGACCCAAGAGCAATGCATGACATTTTTTGTAGATCGTGAATGAAAAGCAGTATTGTTTCTGTATTTTATTTTATTCCCCACAAATGAAATGTAATACAGCAGCGTGGACCACATTCACACAAGTTTATCATTTAATTCTTAACTGATTTTCAGCACAGTACATTTTCTCCATGTTAGGGGCGACACTGTCGCCTCACAGTAAGAAGGTTCCGGGTTCGAATCGCACAGCTAATGGGGGACTTTCCGTATGGAGTTTGCATGTTCTCCCCACGTCTGCGTGGATTTCCTCCAGGTGTTTCCTCCATGTCAAAAACATGCAAATTTGGTTAAATACCCAGCCACTGGGGTAGTACAAGACAGTGCATACTTAGTCCCTGGATAGACTGAGGAGAGTTGCGTCAGGAAGGGCATCCGGTGTAAAACCTATGCCAAATCAAATACGTGGAACAGATCCGCTGTGGCAAACATACGGGAGCAGCCTTTGTGTGTATGTTTCTTCCATTGGTGTGCTCGCATTTCATGAACCTTCTCTTCGTCATGACTCCTTAGATCATAGATAGATAGATAGATATGTAGTGAAAGTTCATTATGTCTACCTATTGAAACTATTCTTTAAATTCGTTTCTTAATACAAGGATTTTTTAAGATGTTACCTTAACAGTTTCGGCGATAAACTTCCGCCTTCTTCAAAACAGGACTGTTTTGAAGAAGGCGGAAGTTTATCGCCGAAACTGTCAAGGTAACATCTTAAAAAATCCTTGTATTAAGAAACGAATTTAAAGAATAGATAGATAGATCCTTTAATAATCCTTTACAGGAAATTACAGTGTCACAGCAGCACAACATTCAGACATCACATCACACATTACCTCACCGCAAACTCTAATAATTGAATACTACTATTAATAGGTTAAAATAGATAAATAAATAATAATACTAAAGCAGAAGGAGTGCAGTTACTTTTGTGCATTATAGAACCTTATAGCAGCTGGTATAAAGGACTTCCTGAATCTCTGTTTTACATATTGGTGCAATCAGTCT
Source organism: Neoarius graeffei (assembly GCF_027579695.1). Classification (NCBI taxonomy): domain Eukaryota; kingdom Metazoa; phylum Chordata; class Actinopteri; order Siluriformes; family Ariidae; genus Neoarius; species Neoarius graeffei. The sequence goes on from NC_083594.1 coordinate 44,176,215, forward strand.
CTGACTGAAACTGCTATTGTTAACCACTTTCAGGCCATGGAGTGGGTGTTGAGAATTGTCCAAAACTGCCCTCAATTTACTCAGGGATCTGGCCTCCGTCACCTGCTGAACTGTTGGGAAAACAGTCCCTACCACTGATCCCGCCTTCCTGATTAGCTTGTCCAGTCTTTTGTTGTCAGCAGCACAGGCTCCCACACCCCAACATACAACAGCAAAGAAGAGGGCACTTGCCACCACTGAATGGTAGACACTGCATAGTAGGGGCTGACAGATATTAAAAGATCGCAGCCTTCTTAAAAAATAAAGTCGGCTTTGGCCCTTCCTATACACAGTCTCCATATGACTCCTCCAGTCCAGCCCACTATCCAGCTGCACTCCCAGGTACCTATGGTTGGCAACCACCTCCACCTCAGTGCCTCTGATGGTAATTGGTGTTGGTTGAGTCCTTTTCCTCCCCTTCCTGAAGTCCACAATAATCTCCTTGGTTTTTGTGGTGTTCAGCTGGAGGTGATTGTGTGCGCTCCATTCCACAAAGTCATCCAAAGTGGCTCTACACTCCGACTCATCGCCCCCTTTGATGAGGCCTACAACAGCAGTGTCATCTGAGAATTTCTGCATAAAGCAGCTGTTGGTGTTATATTGAAAATCTGCTGTATACACTGGAGATCAAAATTAGAGAACAACTTATAAAAACTTGAATAATTTTGAAATAATACCATCTTCACTGCTCAACAGTTAAATGACATTTTATTGTGTCCATATCATGGTTCAACAACATTTTTTTCACAAAATGACTAAAGGCATTTCACAAAAAAAAATATTTTTCAGAAAACGCACTGATCAAAATTAGAGAACAACAATCTGGAACAAAAATCTGAAGGTTACAACAGTCAGCAATTAGTAAGAAGTGTACAGGCCTCTGCTGTGAATGACTTCAGCACATCTGCGGCCACAGGATAGCACTAGTCTCTCACACTGCTCTGGTGTGATTTTGGTCCATTCTTCTTCCAGCCTCCTCCACAGTTCGGTGATTGTAGAGGGTTTCTTGACCATAACTTTGTCACCAAGGATTTTCCAGAGGTTCTCTATTGGGTTGAGATCAGGACTCTGGGCAGGCCATGCCATTAATTCAATGTTTTCACCTTCAAGGAAATTCTTTACCCGTTTTGCTGTGTGACATGGAGCATTGTCCTGCATAAAGACTGCAGGCTGATTGGGCGATGAACGCAAGTAAGGAACCATGTGCTGTTGAAGAAGGTTCTGATACACATTTGCATTCACTCGGCCATGTAGCTGTACAAGAGGCCCAACTCCCGCAGCAGAAAACATGCCCCAAACCATGACACTTCCTCCTCCACCTTTCACTGACTTCTTTACACACTTTGGGTTTAGTCTTTCTCCAATGTGTCGCCGAACATAATGCTTCCCATCAGACCCAAATAAATTAAATTTGCTTTCATCACTGAAGTGAACCCTGGACCAGTTCTCCTCTGTCCACACAACATGCTCCTCAGCAAAGCTCAGTCTAGCTTTTTGATTTTTTTTGCTAATGAGAGGTTTGGTCACTGCAGTGTGGGCCTTCAGTCCAAATGCTCTTAAACGGCGAGCCACTGTATGGCGAGACAGATCCTTACCATGTTCAGCACTGAACTGGCGAGCAATTCCACCTGCAGTATGGAAACGATTACCCATTGACATCCTTCGCAGTGACCTGTCCTCTCTTGCATTTGTCTTCCGTGGACGACCAGCCTTCTTGGGCGACTTGAATGAGTTTGTAGTTTTGTAAAGATTCAATATTCTTGAAATCACAGATTTGGAACGATCAACTTGTCTTGCTATGGCTGATAGGGTCATCCCTTTGGTTTTCATCTGGACAACCTGCTGCCGGAGGCTTTCAGTCACTTTAGAACGACCCACCATCTTGCAAAGTCAATGAAACTGGCAGTTAGAATGCCACTTAAATAGGGGTTGACTGATAATCAAGGAAATTAGCACCATGTGCTAGATTAGCACCATTAAGTGGGAGGCACCTGAAAGTGTTCTCTAATTTTGATCAGTGCATTTTTTGCAAAATGCAGGTTTTTTGTTGAAATGCGTTATCCATTTTGTGAAAAAGTGTTGTTGTAGCATGGTATAGACACAACAAAATGTCCTTAAACTGTTGAGCAGTGAAGATGGTATTATTTCAAAATTATTCAAGTTTTTATAAGTTGTTCTCTAATTTTGATCTCCAGTGTATATTGTAAACAGGGCGGCACGGTGGTGTAGTGGTTAGCGCTGTCGCCTCACAGCAAGAAGGTCCTGGGTTCGAGCCCCGGGGCCGGCGAGGGCCTTTCTGTGTGGAGTTTGCATGTTCTCCCCGTGGGTTTCCTCCGGTTTCCCCCACAGTCCAAAGACATGCAGGTTAGGTTAACTGGTGACTCTAAATTGACCGTAGGTGTGAATGTGAGTGTGAGTGGTTGTCTGTGTCTATGTGTCAGCCCTGTGATGACCTGGCGACTTGTCCAGGGTGTACCCCGCCTTTCACCCGTAGTCAGCTGGGATAGGCTCCAGCTTGCCTGCGACCCTGTAGAAGGATAAAGCGGCTAGAGATAATGAGATGAGAGATGAGATATTGTAAACAGAAATGGAGCCAGCACAGTTCCTTGTGGAGCCCCTGTGCTGCTCAAGATGGTACTGGAGACGGTCCTGCAGACGCACATACTGTGGTCTGAGGTGACAGTAGTGTATAAAAATTCGAAACCATATCAGGATGAACAGGACACTTACCTTTATAGAAGACGCCCCACACACCTTTTTTCTCAGATAAGAGCCAGCTGTTGAGACGAGGAACCTTCTTCAGGTATGCACAAGTACAAATGAAGAGAAGTCCAAACACAAGGATGCCGTCAAAGGAGTACACTGTGGGGGGGGAAAAAAACAATAAATGATGTAGACTTTTTTTTAAAAACTTTAATAAGATGGCAAATGCATTTATAGGCATTACATATAAATAAATCCAGACTGATAGCTGAGATTATTCAGATGGTGATAATAATAATAAATAATAATAATAATACATTATGATTAGTATTATAGCCATAATAATTACCCTACTACTCAGGTCTATCTGACTCACTACTAAATTAATAGTTATTTATTTCCTGATAACTTCCTGTTTAATTAACCAGGTTAGCTCTGTGTTTACACTGCTGCCCAAATGACGTCTTTGCTCACATCGACAGCTGGAGGAAAAACAATCTGTCGACTAAAAAAAAAAACCCGCTGATTTATTGTTTACTATCCGAGTTTATCCAGGAGTAAATATCAACACTATTTGCGTAAATAAAGGTCTAAATTCAGCCACGTCCACAACTGCGTTAGCTAACAGGCTAATATTAGCATGCTAGCATGCTAGCTCGTTAGCTGGTCTGTAGCTAGCCTGTCCTGTGGAAGTTTCTCAGCAGTGACAGCTGTTAAATCGATGATGTCGCGTTAGCGGAAGTACCATTTGTCATTATGGCAGCGTTTTATTCTCCTCTGAGGAAAAAATAAACAAATGAGATGCAAAAAAAAAAAAAACAGCTAAGTAGTTTCTATTTTCCACCCATAATAAGCGTCCATTCCAAATCACCAAAAGAAGCCTGGCTGGCACTTCCGGGAAGAACGGAATTATGGGAAAACTACTACTATGCGCCTGCTTCTTCTTCTTCTTCTTCTTCTTCAGTTTGAAGGCGGTTGATAAGCAACAGATTGGTGAATTAGCGCCACCGTCTGATATGGAGTGTTGGCCAGGCTGTTTACTCGTCTTGTTTATTCCTACAAAATTAAACGACTGACTTTCTTTAACTGTGTCTGTTCCACAGACCTTCTTGATAAATTATCTTTCAGGTTAGAAGATACATATGTTTGTCTTTCCATCCCCCCCACTCACTAGCTAGCTAAACGACAGGATTTTTTTTTGGCCTTCACCATGGGCGGCACGGTGGTGTAGTGGTTAGCGCTGTCGCCTCACAGCAAGAAGGTCCGGGTTCGAGCCCCGTGGCCGGCGAGGGCCTTTCTGTGTGGAGTTTGCATGTTCTCCCCGTGTCCACGTGGGTTTCCTCCGGGTGCTCCGGTTTCCCCCACAGTCCAAAGACATGCAGGTTAGGTTAACTGGTGACTCTAAATTGACCGTAGGTGTGAATGCGAGTGTGAATGGTTGTCTGTGTCTATGTGTCAGCCCTGTGATGACCTGGCGACTTGTCCAGGGTGTACCCCGCCTTTCGCCCGTAGTCAGCTGGGATAGGCTCCAGCTTGCCTGCGACCCTGTAGAACAGGATAAAGCGGCTAGAGATAATGAGATGAGAATAGACACGATGTCAGATTAATCAATCATAGTGCCATTATTCTTGCTGTGTTTTGGTAGGGAGACTGACAACACTACAAGTTTGACGCCGACCAATCATCATTCACATCCTTGCGTGTTTTTGAGGAGGAGGGTCAAGAAATTGTCACTCATGGCTATCGAGGAACACGTCGTAGGAGTCGTCAAACTAGGCGAGAAAATACAAAAAAATTCTGACATGATAGATTTTCCGTCACGGTGTTGTAGGGCGTCCCAGAAGCCACATCACTGTTCTTTGATTATGTCACGTTACAAGACATGTTTGTCGTTCCTGATGCTCATAATCCGGCCCGATGCTGGAAAATTTTTAGCCACGACAAAATTGTATCTAAATCCGACTTAATTCGTGTAGTATGATCCCAGTATCTGCACGAAGCCAGAGACCACATACTTTGGCTTCATGAATATACAAGTCAAAAGCTTCAGGTAACATTCACATGAAACATTCAAGAACCCCCATTCTTGAATGTGTGGGGAAGTGTGTTCTCAGTGACTTTGCCTGTGGCATGGTTGATAGTGCCAGACAGGTTGGTTTGGATATTTCTGGAATTGTTGATCTCCTTGGGATTTTCACAGACAGCAGTCTCAAGATTTTACACAGAATGGTGCAAAAAAAAACCAGGCAGTTCTTCTTCAGGCAGAAATGTCATTTTGATGACAAAGGTCAGAGGGGAATGGTGAGGCTGGCTCAAGCTGAAGGAAGTTTTACAACCATAGTGAGCAGAAAAGCATCAACATGTCAAACTTTGAGGCAGGTGGGATACAACAGCCAAAGAACATTGGGTTCCTTTCTTCAAGATTCAAGATTTTATCATCAGTGTACAAGTACAATGAGATGCCGTATGGAGCAAGCCTGTAGATGCCTAATTAAGTTAAACTTAAAAGCTAAAATAAAAGGGTGACAGTAAAAATAAAGCTATGAACAAATCTATACCAATAATACTATTAAGTAAACAAAATCTCATCTCATCTCATTATCTCTAGCCGCTTTATCCTGTTCTACAGGGTTGCAGGCAAGCTGGAGCCTATCCCAGCTGACTATGGGCGAAAGGCGGGGTACACCCTGGACAAGTCGCCAGGTCATCACAGGGCTGACACACAGACACAGACAACCATTCACACTCACATTCACACCTACGGTCAATTTAGAGTCACCAGTTAACCTAACCTGCATGTCTTTGGACTGTGGGGGAAACTGGAGCACCCGGAGGAAACCCACGCGGACACGGGGAGAACATGCAAACTCCACACAGAAAGGCCCTTGCCGGCCACGGGGCTCGAACCCGGACCTTCTTGCTGTCAGGCGACAGCGCTAACCACTACACCACCGTGCCGCCAGTAAACAAAATGTATATATAATATATATATATATATACACACGAGATGTCAGCCAAAAACAGGAATCTGAAGCTACAGTTGGCGTCGGCTCACCAAAACTGGACAGCTGCAGCTTGGAGAAATGCTGTCTGATTGGATCAATATGAATGTACAGGTGTTCCTATTAAAGTGGCCAGTGACTGTAGTCGCTCTGTGGTAAAACATGTCTCCGTTCACTTGTCTTTTTCTGTGTTTCTCTATCACTATAATACCAGCTGGTGCTGAAAAACATTATAAGGCCATCAGTACAACAATTAGTGGACTATCCTATAATTACATAGCACAATACTGTTATACAGCATGAAAATCACTGCAGCATGCAGCAGATACCCAACAAAACACAAAGCATTGAGTTCTCTTCCCTTCATGCTTAATCGTGCTTTAAGGACCTTGGCAACACCACAGAAAGCCTTCCTGGCATAAAGAAGATCACATACGGAGGATTCAGCTGTCGTCTGCTTGTTTTTGCAACCCGGTGTTTCAGTGTGTGGCAGTTTGCCCAGGTGTATCTGTGTTAGTCTGAGCTAGCTATGCACTGTACGTAAGAGCAAATCCAACATCCCTGCATTAAGTGCTCAGTGTAATTACCATATGTATACAGAGAGGCCTATAAAAGTAAAAAAGAAAAAAGTAACTATTGGTTATTATATACAGTATAATATCTCATCTCCTTATCTCTAGCCGCTTTATCCTGTTCTACAGGGTCGCAGGCAAGCTGGAGCCTATCCCAGCTGACTACGGGCGAAAGGCGGGGTACACCCTGGACAAGTCACCAGGTCATCACAGGGCTGACACATAGACACAGACAACCATTCACACTCACATTCACACCTACGGTCAATTTAGAGTCACCAGTTAACCTAACCTGCATGTCTTTGGACTGTGGGGGAAACCGGAGCACCCGGAGGAAACCCATGCGGACACGGGGAGAACATGCAAACTCCGCACAGAAAGGCCCTCGCCGGCCACGGGGCTCGAACCCGGACCTTCTTGCTGTGAGGCGACAGTGCTAACCACTACACCACCATGCCGCCCCATGATTGTATTAATAAACACAAAACTATTGGTTGTAATATTTAAAATAATGCGAAGTATTATTCTCTAAAATAGATCTGCAATCTACCAATCTATTTATAAATCCGTACATTTGATTTAGTGTCGAAAATATAAAGTCCACCTGAAGCTGACCATCTGTTCTGTCTTAAATCTGATCAAGACCTATTTCAGGCCCTGCCAGAGGTGTGATTAGATGGTTAATACCATGACGTGTGTCTGCTAAGTAAAATTTCTACTCAAAGCCTCTGTTGCATTTTCAGCAGGTGTGGGTGTGTGTGTGTGTGTGTACTTGTGTCTACATGTTTTTGAGAGTAACTAGCCCCTTACTGAAAAAGAATATGCTGCTTTACTACGTACCACAGGTAAGCCTGTTTATAACCCATGCTGACCTGGATTATGCAATGGAATTAAACAGGTGGTTAGAAGAAGAATACGTTTTGCTGAGAAGAAAATTTGATATCATGAGCATTTGTGTATCCGTGCGATAATTCAGCAGAGGAAATGAACTGACAACTGAATAATGAAAGAAATTTGAAGGCACGTAGTATTGTTTCTTGTCTCTGTTCACTTAGTTGAATTGGTTTGTATAAAGTAGCGAAACAAAATAACTTGTACATCCGTCAACTAATGTATATTTGATTTTGTAATAGATATGCTGTCATTAACCCCCCCTCTTTTTTTTCCAAGCAACCTGATATCTGATATTTTTCAAAGAACAAGTGTTTCATGTTTAGCAATTGGAAACAGCTAGGACTCACATTAGGACAGATTTTAGGTCTAGGTTTTAGAATTATTAAAGTAGAATTAATACTTTTACTTTGGTATTATTGAAATTGAATATATAATCTGACTTAATTCCATTAAAAACTGTTTACTCCTGATATTTTTTATTTCGACTTTCAAAATACTTGATATTATACATCGACAGTCTCATCTCCTCTCATCCAGTGACTGTTTTATCAATACAATGAAATCTTGCACATTTTATCTGAATTTTATTTATATTTATTTCTATGTAAAGCATGAAATCACATTCTTCAGCAGAGCAATAAAACCCACAAAGAATCGTGTGGATTTGTCATCTGCTGCGAATGACTTAATTTCATCATTTGTCATTTTCATTATTACTTAAATACTTTTACTTGTAGCAACTTACTGACTTTCAGAATCACATTTCTGACTTTTGGAGAATGAGATTTGATATTTTGGGATTTTTTTTTATCTCAAAAAGCTTTCCTTATTTTGAGGTACATGATCCTTTGAGATGAAATTCTCTCTTCTTTAGTAAAATACATTTTTTTTATTACTGACACAGCTTTTCCACTTCCGTATACCTACAGTGGGATCCGAAAGTCCAAGTCTGTTAGTGAAAACCCTTCTCCTTCTATTTTGCATTCTTTTCTAATTTAATACAAACCTACCTTTTCATTATAAATTACACTCCCTGGACGCTTTATTAGGAACACCCATACATCCACCTGCTGTTTTATGCACTTCTCTAATCAGCCAATCCTTTGACAGCAGTACGATGCATAAAATCATGCAGATACAAATCAAGAGCTTCAGTTAATGTTCACTTCAAACATCAGAATGAGAAAAATTGTGATCGCAAAGTGTGACTTTCTTTCACCGTGGCATGGGTGTTGGTTTGAGCCAGATGGACTGGTTTGAGTATTTCAGAAACTGCCGATCTCCTGGGGGTTTCACACACAGCAGTCTCTAGAGTTTACACAGAATGGTACGAAAAACAAAAAACATTGAGTGAGCAATGGCAGTCCTGTGGGTAGAAACAAACACCTTGTTGATAAGAGAGGTCAGAGGAAAATGGACAGATTAGTTCAAGGTGCCAGAAAGGATATGACAACTCATAGCAACTCTTTACAACTGTGGTGAGCAGAAAAGCATCTCAGCATGCAACAGCAGAAGACCACATTCGGTTCCACTCCTGCAGCCAAGAACAGGAATCTTAGAATCTCGTCAGCAGTAACTTGAGTGATAAATAAAATCTCCAGAATATTTTCAAGGATTTCAGAAGTTCTTAATTGGTATATCCAACTTTAATGACAATGTTCACTTGAACTGGCATGGACTCCACAAATTTGCACAAAACCTGATGATCCTTGTGAGATCTAGGGTTAGAGTCTGGACACGTGTTTCTAAGGAAAGGATAAAACTCGTGGAAAATCTGATCTTTTGTACAAAGTAATTAATGTAGTTCATATCACAAATTTGTTTAAATAGGGACCTTAGATATCATGCAGAAGCTTGTAAAGTGAATAACCGAGATAGACTTTTTCCTTTCTTTGGTTCAAAAATGTAAAAAAAAAAATTCAATTCTAAAACTGTTTATTTTCAGTTTTAAGTTGGGAAAGAAATCCCAGATTTTCAATGTGGTCTCAGACTTTGTATATAATTGAAATATTACATGGTATCCTATTGATTTGTGTTATTACTGCATAGTTTTTGTGTTACCGCGGGGGAAATCACAATGTCTAATTACCAAAGTTATTATATTTAGGGGTCCAAGCACCAAAGTCAACTCAGACCTCAATGGAAACATCAGGAATAAACATTCTCTGGTTCCAAAGAATATATATATATATTTTTTAAATGTTAATAATTTTCATGGAATAAATCTATACTGTGGGGGTCTGTGGAATTTATTTTATAGTTTGGCTCCAAAAAGTTGACTAAAGAACCATTGCTTTAGTCAGGCTTTATAAACAAGCTTCACATTCAAGGTAAAAGGAAACAGTAGATTAATTTCTGGATAGAAAACTTACGCAGGAGTAATTTGCCTTTTGAAATTAATATGAAGTTTTTATTTTCTGTCCCCCATCTGAAGATGGTTTCACCAAGAAGTATAGAGAGAAATTATCATGCAGGTATTTTTTTAGCTTTAAATTCTATCTAAATTCACTGACAACTTTAACAACACCAATAAATTAAGATATAGATGAATTAACCATCGATTTGAATTTATTTATTGATTTATTTTTTTAATGTTAGAAAACTCCAGGTCTGAAACTGTAGCTCAGCAGCAGATAATGGAAAATCAGGATCATCTGATTCGGCCGAAGAAACTGTTGAACCCTGTTCTAGAGTCGCCAAGCCACCGAATGCTGCACCGAGAACTTCGGGTCAGCCAGAGATGGTGAGCTAATAGTTTTAATATCCACTAAACATTAATATACTGTACATACTATTATAAAGTGTCATATTCGGATCTCCATCAGTCCTTATGATACACTGTTAAGCAATGTTTATTTTATTAATAAATGCATGCCCCACATTAGAGGTATTACACTGTGTCAAATTAATATACTGAAACAGTTATATTATGTACAATATATACTTCATTTTATTCTATCCACATTCACTAGATATGAGCAGTCGCGCACTCTGATTGGCTACACTACTACTAGGACATCAACTCATATACTGTGAGTAGAGAAAAACAAAATGGCGGCGCGTGTTGCTGAACCAACCGAGGACGAAATAAAAACTTGACTCGAAAACAAAACCCCAAAAAAGCAACAAAATATGGAATAAAAGTATTTGATGATAAGAATGTATCTTTTATATTTTTCAAGAATTATTATTATAGCATTTTTCACAAATTGTTCCTGTCATTTCGCTGGTTTGTTTACATTGTAAGCGGAAATAATTTTGTCGGATGTTTTGTACAAAGTTTTTATTTAATGAATTTGCAAAAAATAAAAATAAAAAATGCCCTGTTTCTCAAAACCCAGTGAATGTGGATAGAATAAAACAGTTATTCCACTCAATTCGTTGTACATGGCTTATAGTCAACTCGGAGCTACGCGCCTCATCGGCTATCAGCTTATTTACGACCTGATTTCATGGAATAACTGTTAAATGTTCTTGGCTTTGCAAAATCTCATCTCATCTCATTATCTCTAGCCACTTTTATCGCATATATTCAGCATTTCTTGTAGACACTTTGAGGCAGGATATAGTATATATTTGAGGCTCTTGTGTAGATCAGTGATTTGATAAGGAAGATTAACTAAGAAGGTCTGATCTGGTGTTTTGTTGACCTGCCTAAATCCTCAGAACATATAACTATAAGGGATGGCCTCTTCACCAGGGCATGACTTCTAATCTGGGGTGAAGCGAATAGCCTGTCTGAGCTGCTTTAGCTGTGGAGAAATTAGCCAGTGAGCCTGACTACAACACTTACGCATCCCTGAGGGAGAGCAAAGCCAAACAGCTTATCATTTAGGAAGCTGGCTTGTGTTTCCGATCGACTGCTAAACACAACCCCAATTCCAAAAAAGTTTGGACAATGTGTAAAACATAAATAAAAACATAATGTGATGATTTGCAAATCATGGAAACCCTATATTTAATTTTAGAATAATAGTGCAAAGACAATATATCAAATGTTGAAACTGAGACATTTTATTCCATCCATCCAACCATTATCCATAACCGCTTATTCTGTGTATGGTTGCGGGTAAACTGGAGCCTATCCCAGCTAACTATGTGCGAGAGGCGGGGTACACCCTGGACAAGTCGCCAGATCATCACAGGGCTGACACATAGAAACAAACAACCATTCACACTCACGGTCAATTTAGAACCACCAATTAGCCTAACCTGCATGTCTTTGGACTGTGGGGGGAAAACAGAGCACCTGGAGGAAACCCACTCATGCCTCTTTTCCACCAAAGCAGTTCCAGGGCTGGTTCGGGGCCAGTGCTTAGTTTGGAACCGGGTTTTCTGTTTCCACTGGCAAAGAACTGGCTCTGGGGCCAGAAAAACTGGTTCCAGGCTAGCACCAACTCTCTGCTGGGCCAGAGGAAAGAACCGCTTACGTCAGCGGGGGGGCGGAGTTGTTAAGACCAACAACAATAACAAGACCGCGAAAAATCGCCATTTTTAAGCGACGAGAAGCAGCAGCTGTACAAATGCGAAGTCATCCATTATTATTGTTGTTGTTGTTGCTGCCGCTGCTGCTTCCGTGTTGTTTTTGCTTCGATATTCGCGCTAAGGTTTATGCAAACGTAGCAAAGTAACTGACGTATACAGCGATGTAATGACATGTCTCCTCTTAGCACTGCGAGCTATGGAAAAGCAAACTGGTTCTCAGCTGGCTCGCGAGTTGAACGAGTTGTGAACCAGCACCAGCACTGGCCCCGAACCAGCCCTGGAACTGATTTGGTGGAAAAGGGGTATCAGACACGGAGAGAACATGCAAACTCCACACAGAAAGGCCCCTGTCGGCCACTGGACTCGAGCACAGAACCTTCCTTCTGTGAGGCGACAGTGCTAACCACTACACCACCGTGCTGCCTTATGCAGTTTTCTAATCAGCCAATCCTTTGACAGCAGCACAATGCATCAAATCATGCAGATACCAATCAAGCGCTTCAGTTAATGTTCACTTCAAACATCAGAATGGGAAAAAATTGTGATCTCAAAGTGTGACTTGCTTTCTTTCACTGTGGCATGGGTGTTGGTTTGAGCCAGCTGGACTGGTTTGAGTATTTCAGAAACTGCTGATCTCCTGGGGTTTTCACACACACAGCAGTCTCACAGAATGGTGCGAAAAGCAACAAAAAAAAACATTTAGTTGAGTGAGTGACAGTTCTGGGCGGCACGGTGGTGTAGTGGTTAGCACTGTCGCCTCACAGCAAGAAGGTCCTGGTTTGAGCCCCGTGGCCGGCAAGGGCCTTTACGTGCGGAGTTTGCATGTTCTCCCCGTGTCCGCGTGGGTTTCCTCCACAGTCCAAAGACATGCAGGTTAGGCTAACTGGTGACTCTAAATTGACCGTAGGTGTGAATGTGAGTGTGAATGGTTGTCTGTGTCTATGTGTCAGCCCTGTGATGACCTGGCGACTTGTCCAGGGTGTACCCTGCCTTTCGCCCGTAGTCAGCTGGGATAGGCTCCAGCTTGCCTGCGACCCTGTAGAACAGGATAAAGCGGCTAGAGATAATGAGATGAGAGGAGTGACAGTTCTGTGGGTGGAAACAAACACCTTGTTGATAAGAGAGGTCTGAGGAAAATGGACAGATTGATTCGAGCTGCCAGAAAGGATATAGTAACTCATTTAATTACTCTTTACAACCGTAGTGAGCAGAAAAGCATCTCAGCATGCAACAGCAGAAGACCACATTGGGTTCCAGTCCTGCAGCCAAGAACAGGAATCTTAGAATCAAGAATAAGTTCCTATTAAGGTGGCCAGTGAGTTTATAGCATATTGAATACAACAACTTCTTTAAAGGAAAAGGCAACTTTTGTACAAAATCACCACAAATAGATAGATAAATATATAAAGTAATCGATCATGGAATTTATAGAGAAAGAACAGACCGCGTAACAGTATCTTTTAACTTTTAATAATATGGGCTTGCGCTGAGCTCAGCGAAGATGCGTTCCGCCATATTGATCTACTGCGTGACGTCATGCGGCCCACCACTGAAAAGAACTCTTCAGTGCTTCATGGTAATAAGGTAAAAAACCAGTACAATCGCTTCTTCAAAGTTTCACCAAATGGTTTTATTTATGCAACTTAAAGCTCATAATACTGTATAACTTTGGTTGAGTAAAAACACGGAGCAAAAACATGGCTGAATCCTGAATGACTCCTATTTGGATTTGTCCTACCAAGCCTACTGCACATGCGTGAAGCGGCTCGGCTCGGTTTTCCCTTTCGGGCGCTCTCGTTTTCTGTTAGAATTTGGTAAAGGAAAAAAATATATATTATTTACCAGCTTACCGGGTCCATGAACATAAATCTGACAGCTGACAAGGTCGGGATATAAACGAATCGAATACAAGCCACCCGCCGGGACTCCTAATCACAGTGATCTGCTTGTAAAAACTGTTTTCATGGGCCCAGTGATGTCACAGATCAGAGGGAGGCGCATTAACGAAAGATTCTGATTGGTTTATAGTTGCCCACAATCTCAAAATGGCTGACTCCTCCAACTTCGACTCCTCGTGTCAATTCATGATTTCAAAGTTAAAAATATTTTTTCATGTTCGATATATAATGGAAATAATTAACGGAATTGATTACGTATATGTTTTTCTCCTATTACACACCTGGTTTTGTACAAAAGTTGCCTTTTCCTTTAAAGGGGACATGTTATGAAAAACTCACCTTGTCAGTGCTTGTGCACATACAGTACATTTGGGTATCTAGAGTGCCTGGCAACTCATAAACTCTGAAACAAGACACCCGGTCCGCTTCTTTTGTTCTGCCAATTTCAGAAAACATGAGCTTCAACAAGCCCTTCAGATTTGGCTCTCATTTCTGTGTCATAAGCAGAGCTCATTAAGGATTATACCACCTCTTCATCTGAGCATCTCCAGTCATGGCTTGAGAACTGCCTTTCTAAATGAATATTCATGACAAAAGCGCTACCTGATTGGCTGGCGGAAGAGGGGGTGGGGTGAGCAGTGGCTCATTATCATTTAAAGGAACATAGACTCAAATCGGCCGTTTTGATCAGAGCTGTTTAGACAGGGTAAGAAGGACGCTGTGGTGTTTTATCCTTGTGGTATTTTGACCAAAGCATGTCACAGACATTTCATTTTGACCCCAGGGGACAGTGTCAGCATGTGAAAAAGGGGTGTAATAGGTTACCTTTAATGAACCAATTCTCAAGCTGGTGAGGATCTAAACATTACAGAAATTGAAGTGATTGAACATGGGCACACAGAACCACTTGAGCAAAGCTTTCTGTATGAATTGGCTTCCAAGTGACCGCAAAGATACACTGGTGTGTATGAATCTTATCTTAGGGTGTATTCAGACCAGAATAGTTCGATAGTTCACTTGCTTTGGTCCAAACCAAATGTTTTTTTTATTTTTTCATTTTGGTGCGGTTCGCTTTCACACTGTACATTTTAGTAAGCGGACCAAAATCTGTCAACAAAGCCACGCGCCCTGAGGTCGTTCAGCTATTGGTCAGAGACGACACGCGCACAAAGCGTTAAGTTCAAAAGTAGTCATGGAGGCTTTCCGTGCTGTTATTCTTTTTAATGTCATCAAAGCTATATGTTTTTTCCAGTTTTTACTGTTTTCACAATTGTGCGATTACTATGCTGTTGTACAAGTAATTTATCAACGACGACGACAAAGGGCAAGGCGGCTACGGAGGATAGCGCTGATGAGCGCACATCATGTTGTGACAGTTCTGGCTCTTCACGCAGTAGATGAATTTCTTTTTTGCGTCGCTAGTACCGCCACTTTTTGAAAGAATGTCCCTGATTTTAATGTAGGTCTGACGGAGTTTCTTCACTTTTAGCCGACATTGTTCTGGGGAGCGCGTGAACCCCTTCTCCTTCATTTTCTCACTGAATACAGCAAACATGTCGGCATTTTTGTGTGTTCTCTCCAAAAGCTCAGATATGTGGACATCTGCCCATATATCCACAAGGGTACGTGTTTCTTCCTCGGCCCACGTTTGCCCCCTACTCATTTTTTGTACTCTGTAGTCTAGCCTACCACTGGTCTGAATGACTGAACAACTGTTGTAAGGTTCCCTTGACAACCGAAACAGTGTTTGCACTTTGCGGTGGAGCGCCAAGACTCTGTTTCCCATAATGCTCGACAAACGACAGAAGCTCCCGAGGTACAAAAAAGCAAAACTGTCGGATTAGGTCCGGTCTGCTTTCACACCTCCAAAAGATCTGCACCAGGGTTCCTTTGGTCCAGACTGAGTCCGACCTTGCAGCTCGGTCTCGGTCCGCTTGTTTGGTCCGGACCAGAGTTCGGTGGTTTGTATTCAGACCAACCCAAAAGGTCCGGACCAAGGGAAATTTGGTTCGTTTGGTCCGGACCAAACAACGTAGGTGTGAATACGCCATTAGGCTCAGTTTAACTGCTTTTAAGCATTGAACTGCACCTACACTATATGGCCAAAAGCTTGCGGACACCTAACCGTCATACCCATCCATCCATCCGTTATCTGTAGCCGCTTATCCTGTCCTACAGGGTCGCAGCCTATCCCAATTGACTATGGGCGAGAAGTGGGGTACACCCTGGACAAGTCACCAGGTCATCGCAGGGCTGACACATAGACAACCATTCACACTCACATTCACACCTACGGTCAATTTAGAGCTACCAATTAGCCTGCATGTATTTGGACTGTAGAGGAAAACGGAGCACCCGGAGGAAACCCACACAGACACGGGGAGAACATGCAAACTCCACATAGAAAGGCCCTCGTCGGCCACTGGGCCCGAACCCAGGACCTTCTTGCTGTGAGGGGACAGTGCTAACCACTACACCACCGTGCCGCCCCATCATACCCATATATGTTTTTTTGCCAATTTTTTTTTTTTTTAATGACGCTACTTGTTTTAAGAACTTTTTTAGAAAGCTTGATGAAAAGTTATTCTTCTTGTGCGATGATGTGCTGAGTTTGCAGGGGGCTGTTGCCTGCTGAGAAGTGTGAGCTGCAGAGGGTGATGGAGCAGAGGAGGCTGGCACAGCAGAGGGAGAGAGAACAGGCTCAGAAACCCCTCAGTGATCTGGAGCAGGAACTGAGCAAGAGACGACAGAGATTACTCATGGTACGAAGACTTCTCACTGAATCCAAGCGTACGAGAGCTTACTCAGTCAATATTTTTACTGTTCCAGGTCCTGACACTTAAGGAAATTCCAGATGAAGGTTCACTTTAAATCAAATCAACATATTGAACCACAAGTTGATTATTTACTAAAACCCTACAGTTTTTGATCCAAACTGCATCTTCAATGTGATCATAGATAGCACTCAAATAGAAGCTTTTGCCCAATAATGGACTAATCTGTGATTATGCTCTTTCCTCAGTATGAACTGGAGGAACAGAAGAGACAAGATGATCTGCAGAACGTACCCGAGTTCGTGCACATAAAGGACAACCTGAGACATGTCCGTGTGTCGTGAATTGATCCCAATCATTTGGACTTTGCTCGCAATCGTCATAGATCTGATTAAGAAAACTTCTTTATTGTAAAAGTTCCTTAACAGAGGTTCAAATCAGCAGAGGTGGAATTTCATTAGAATTTTATTATAATAAAATAACGTGATCAAATGCACTGGGTAACAAAAACATTTGATAAAATAACATGGAGGTATAATCTGTGGTTCAGTAGTAACATTTGAGTGTGTTATTAATACAGTACACTGGGAAAACATCGAACGTACATAGTCCTGCCTGCTACAGTATTTTAGGGACAGAGCTAGCTGAAATAGAGATAATATTAGTGACGTGAGATTCATCTTGTCTGTTAAAACCCATTAAATTAA
The DNA here is from genome assembly GCF_027579695.1 of Neoarius graeffei. Taxonomy (NCBI): domain Eukaryota; kingdom Metazoa; phylum Chordata; class Actinopteri; order Siluriformes; family Ariidae; genus Neoarius; species Neoarius graeffei. The sequence goes on from NC_083594.1 coordinate 44,193,289, forward strand.
GAAAAGAGATGGAGGGGAGAAAGAAGGTATACAGCAGCTGAAATATTCAAATTTGTGAATCCATTTCTGTTGTCACTTTTATACTGCTGAGCTTTCTGACATCTGTTGTTCCGGTTATTTCTGCACAAATAATGTCTTGCTCATGGCATTGGTGCAATCCAAATAAATAATACATATTACATAAATGTAGGCCTTTTTTTTTTCTTATCCACAATGCTTGTTGTCCATTTTGAGTTGTCTCTGCAAATCCAGTCGGCGTCGAGCACTGCCATATTCACACCTGGATTTTAAAAGCGCTCCCCAAAGCTACAGAAGCGGACTCCAGGTAAGTCCAGGTAATCTGCTGGCTGGTCCAGTTCAAACCACAAATAAATAAATAACACTGAACGTGCGCGACAAGATCAAGGAAGTCAAGGGATACCGTCTTTGCGCTGGCAGCACTGTGATGGTGGAACGTTCCAGTCATAAATATATGACAGGCGGAGCTTCACTTCCTCCTTGCACAGATGTCCGTCCCTCTGGAGCGTCTGGTGCTTCTCGAGCATGTCCTCCAGACTCTGCTTGTGCGTGACCAAATACTTATTGCTGCACCCCCTCGACTTATACTCGGTATCGAAGCGTGGGTCGTGCAGCCGTTTCACATCGACGGGTGCGAGCCAGGCGCCCAGAGAGACGTCCTCGCTCTGCCACGTCTTCAGGTAAGCAGAGTTCAGGTGAACATAGCGCACTAGGTCTGCAGAGAGAACGTAGCCACCGCCTAAAGCGTACGGTATGTAATAGTCACACAACTCCCAGGCACTCTCTCTCCACTTCCCGGCTGTTTTCACACGGCCTCGGCCAGAGAAAAAGCCCCAGTAAAGGCGTCTGGGGTCCTTACTCTTCAGCTCTTCCCTGAGCAGATCCAGACGGGCAAACGTATCGTCGTCAGCCTTCAGGACGAACTTGAAGTCCAGTTTCTGATCGAGCCATGAGTAGGCGTGAATCAGCTTCAGCGTCAGGTTCTCATAGGAGTCACGGAGTTCAGGTAAGATAAGGAGGTCTCCGTAACGTGTCTGCTCCGCCTCTAGATTCCGCATGTCCTCGGACGGCAAGCCCTCGGTGCCAATGGCGAACAAAGCAAGCACATCAGGGTCAGTTTTGGAGAGCCAAGTGCTGCGAATGATGCTGCGTCGCTCTGTGTATTTTGGACCTGTAGTGATGAGGACCACCAGGAAAGCGGAGATCTCCTTGGTGTCAGAAGGTGAAGCCGGACGCCTGGGTCGGGGTCGGGTGTGCGGTGCAGAGCCAGGCGAGTCAGGAGGTTTTAACGTCTCTGAGGTGCACTTGGCGAGGAAGAGGAGGACGGTGGCAAAGAAGCACAAGACACCGAGCACCAGGGCAGTCTTGTGGCGGCACACGAGCCGGACAAAATTCATGGTGTTACAGCTGGACAGAAAGAGATGAGAACTCACTGAGTTACACGGCTGAAATTCATGCACTGTCTATGGTACAAAAACAACAAGATCTTGACGAGACATAATTTGGAGCAGATCATGAATAGAAGGAGCTCCCTCTGGATCAAGCTTCCGGTCAGTGACATTTCATACAATCCCCACAAGGTGTCCAAAACAAAATCATCATGAACTGAGAAAAAAAACGCATCAGTGATGCTGCAAAACAATATTTAAGATAAATTTACAGTCAAGATGTGCAAGCAGATGAACAACAACAAAAAAAAGGACAACTTCTATTCTTCCAAGTTTGCAGGTGGAAATAAAATCACACACAAAAGCGTTAACTTTTTGTTTGTTTGTTTACCCGGTGCACCGCTTTTTGACGCTTTTATGATGTTCTCTCGTGCATTGTTAGCTTGAGGCTAGCAATCTACCAAGGCACAGCTAGCATAGCTTAGTAAAGCTAAACAGCACAATAACACCGCCAGCCTTTTCCCCTCAGTACCCAGATTAATAACCTTGTCACGAAATAGCTCCAAGACCGAGCATGGAGTAATATTTCGGAAAACTTGTTCAGCCCGTCATTGTTTCTCCTCAGACTCTGTGCACAGCGGCGCACTGACAGGAGGCTGCTAGCTTTACATTAGTGATGACGCAGGCAGGAAGCGAGCGGGCGTCAGAAAGCGTGGACCGGCCACGAGCCTACTAAATAGTATGTAAGAACAGTACCAACCATACAGGCAATGCTGCATCCTACTGTACTAAACAGTATGGACAAATACATACACCACAATAAGCCCTCTACAGCATACTACCGTACTAAACAGTACGGACACATAATAATAAGCCCTCTAGAGCATACTAGACTACTAGACAGTATGTACAAATAATATACACCACAATAAGCACTCAGCATACTAGATTACTAAACAGTATGGACAAATAATATACACCATAATATGCACTCTACAACATACTAGACTACTAAACAGTATGGACAAACAATATACACCATAATAAGCACATACTAGACTACTAAACAGTATGTGGAAATAATATACACCACAATAAGCACTCTAGAGCATACTAGACTACTAAACAGTATGGACAAATAATATACACCACAATAAGCACTCTAGAGCATACTAGACTACAAAACAGTATGGACAAATAATATACACCACAATAAGCACTCTAGAGCATACTAGACTACTAGACAGTATGTACAAGTAATATACACCACAATAAGCACTCAGCATACTAGATTACTAAACAGTATGGACAAATAATATACACCATAATATGCACTCTACAACATACTAGACTACTAAACAGTATGGACAAACAATATACACCATAATAAGCACATACTAGACTACTAAACAGTATGTGGAAATAATATACACCACAATAAGCACTCTAGAGCATACTAGACTACTAAACAGTATGGACAAATAATATACACCACAATAAGCATACTGTTTAGTAGTCTAGTATGCTCTAGAGTGCTTATTGTGGTGTATATTATTTCCACATACTGTTTAGTAGTTTAGTATGTGCTTATTATGGTGTATATTGTTTGTCCATACTGTTTAGTAATCTAGTATGCTGAGTGCTTATTGTGGTGTATATTACTTGTACATACTGTCTAGTAGTCTAGTATGCTCTAGAGTGCTTATTGTGGTGTATATTATTTTGTCCTTACTGTTTTGTAGTCTAGTATGCTCTAGAGTGCTTATTGTGGTGTATATTATTTTGCCCTTACTGTTTTGTAGTCTAGTATGCTCTAGAGTGCTTATTGTGGTGTATATTATTTGTCCATACTGTTTAGTAGTCTAGTATGCTCTAGAGTGCTTATTGTGGTGTATATTATTTCCACATACTGTTTAGTAGTCTGGTATGTGCTTATTATGGTGTATATTGTTTGTCCATACTGTTTAGTAGTCAACTTATTGTGTATATTACTTGTACATACTGTCTAGTAGTCTAGTATGCTCTAGAGTCTAGAGCATACTAGACTACTAGACAGTATGTACAAGTAATATACACCACAATAAGCACTCAGCATACTAGATTACTAAACAGTATGGACAAATAATATACACCATAATATGCACTCTACAACATACTAGACTACTAAACAGTATGGACAAACAATATATACCATAATAAGCACATACTAGACTACTAAACAGTATGTGGAAATAATATACACCACAATAAGCACTCTAGAGCATACTAGACTACTAAACAGTATGGACAAATAATATACACCACAATAAGCACTCTAGAGCATACTAGACTACAAAACAGTAAGGACAAAATAATATACACCACAATAAGCACTCTAGAGCATACTAGACTACTAGACAGTATGTACAAGTAATATACACCACAATAAGCACTCAGCACACTAGATTACTAAACAGTATGGACAAATAATATACACCACAATAAGCACTCTAGAGCATACTAGACTAGACAGTATGTACAAGTAATATACACCACAATAAGCACTCAGCATACTAGATTACTAAACAGTATGGACAAATAATATACACCATAATATGCACTCTACAACATACTAGACTACTAAACAGTATGGACAAACAATATACACCATAATAAGCACATACTAGACTACTAAACAGTATGTGGAAATAATATACACCACAATAAGCACTCTAGAGCATACTAGACTACTAAACAGTATGGACAAATAATATACACCACAATAAGCACTCTAGAGCATACTAGACTACAAAACAGTAAGGACAAAATAATATACACCACAATAAGCACTCTCGAGCATACTAGACTACTAGACAGTATGTACAAATAATATACACCACAATAAGCACTCAGCATACTAGATTACTAAACAGTACGGACAAATAATATACACCACAATAAGCCTCTAGAGCATACTAGACTACTAAACAGTATGGACAAATAATACAGTAGTGCTTGAAAGTTTGTGAACCCTTTAGAATTGTCTATATTTCTGCATAAATATGACCTAAAACATCATCAGATTTTCACACAAGTCCTAAAAGTAGATAAAGAGAACCCAGTTAAACAAATGAGACAAAAATATTATACTTGGTCATTTATTTATTGAGGAAAATAATCCAATATTACATATCTGTGAGTGGCAAAAGTATGTGAGCCTTTGCTTTCAGTATCTGGTGTGACCCCCTTGTGCAGCAATAACTGCAACTAAACGTTTGCGGTAATTGATGATCAGTCCTGCACACCGGCTTGGAGGAATTTTAGCCCATTCCTCCGTACAGAACAGCTTCAACTCTGGGATGTTGGTGGGTTTCCTCACATGAACTGCTCGCTTCAGGTCCTTCCACAACATTTCCATTGGATTAAGGTCAGGACTTTGACTTGGCCATTCCAAAACATTAACTTTATTCTTCTTCAACCATTCTTTGGTAGAATGACTTGTGTGCTTAGGGTCGTTGTCTTGCTGCATGACCCACCTTCTCTTGAGATTCAGTTCACAGACAGATGTCCTGACATTTTCCTTTAGAATTCGCTGCTATAATTCAGAATTCATTGTTCCATCAATGATGGCAAGCCGTCCTGGCCCAGATGCAGCGAAACAGGCCCAAACCATGATACTACCACCACCATGTTTCACAGATGGGATAAGGTTCTTATGCTGGAATGTACTGTTTTCCTTTCTCCAAACATAGCGCTTCTCATTTAAACCAAAAAGTTCTATTTTGGTCTCATCCATCCACAAAACATTTTTCCAATAGCCTTCTGGCTTGTCCACGTGATCTTTAGCAAACTGCAGACGAGCAGCAATGCTCTTTTTAGAAAGCAGTGGCTTTCTCCTTGCAACCCTGCCATGCACACCATTGTTGTTCAGTGTTCTCCTGATGGTGGACTCATGAACATTAACATTAGCCAATGTGAGAGAGGCCTTCAGTTGCTTAGAAGTTACCCTGGGGTCCTTTGTGACCTCGCCGACTATTACATGCCTTGCTCTTGGAATGATCTTTGTTGGTCGACCACCCCTGGGGAGGGTAACAATGGTCTTGAATTTCCTCCATTTGTACACAGTCTGTCTGACTGTGGATTGGTGGAGTCCAAACTCTTTAGACATGGTTTTGTAACCTTTTCCAGCCTGATGAGCATCAACAACGCTTTTTCTGAGGTCCTCAGAAATCTCCTTTGTTCGTACCATGATACACTTCCACAAACATGTGTTGTGAAGATCAGACTTTGATAGATCCCTGTTCTTTAAATAAAACAGGGTGCCCACTCACACCTGATTGTCATCCCATTGATTGAAAACACCTGACTCTAATTTCACCTTCAAATTAACTGCTAATCCTCGAGGTTCACATACTTTTGCCACTCACAGATATGTAATATTGGATCGCTTTCCTCAATAAATAAGTGATCAAGTATAATATTTTTGTCTCATTTGTTTAACTGGGTTCTCTTTATCTACTTTTAGGACTTGTGTGAAAATCTGATGATGTTTTAGGTCATATTTATGCAGAAATATAGAAAATTCTAAAGGGTTCACAAACTTTCAAGCACCACTGTATACACCACAATAAGCAAGAGCATACTAGACTACTAAACAGTATGGACAAATAATCTCATCTCATTATCTCTAGCCGCTTTATCCTGTTCTACAGGGTCGCAGGCAAGCTGGAGCCTATCCCAGCTGACTACGGGCGAAACCTACACGGCACAAAACAGTACATAACTTTACAATCAGGGACTTTTTTAACTAAAAAATAAACAGTTAAAAATGTAATTAAAAGCAAAAAATTAAATTTACATAATATAATTCAAGTATTATGGTCATTAATGTGTACAATAACATTTTGGCTATTAAACATTTCAGTTGATTTAAGCACTGAATAATAAATGATTCTAATCATGTAAGGTTATCACCTTTTTAAAACCACTAATTTAATTGAAAACTGAAACCCCACTAACTAGCACAAGGATCCAGGATGATCCCAATAACCCACTTTTTTGAGAACCAAGGATCTAGATCATTTAGACTGATCAAGAATAGGGAATGTAGTGAAAGGTGCATGCATCTAAAAATGCTTCATTCATTATACACGACACAGATTGAAAGATGTGGCTCAAGACAAAGCATTCATATGTAACCAAGATTAATGTAAAATCCCCCCCCCCAAAAAAAAAAAAAACTTTATTTTTACTTTCAGTCAGTATGGTAGTAAGTTTGTTGAGAAAACCTGGTAGCAAATATCTGACCAGGTTTACGACTTCTGAAAGCAAGTATAAAGTGGCCCCGAATTTCTTCTGGGTTCTCCGGTTTCTTCCAGCTGTTCAAAAATATGGCGCTAGGTAGATTGGAGGCTCTAAATCAGTCCTAGGTAGAAAGGAATGTGTGTGTGTGTACATACAGTTGTGTTCAAAATAATAGCAGTGTGTTTAAAAACGTGAGTAAAGCTCAAAATCCTTATAATAGTTTTTATTTCCATGCATTAGGAACACTGCACATTATATTCCACATCAAAACATGAAGAAAAATGTATGAATATTTTAATTACTTTACAGAAAATGAAGAAAAATGAACATTGGGCTGTTCAAAAAAATAGCAGTGTCTGCATTTTTCATTACAAACTCCAAATATTTACTGTATAAACTGAAAAAATCTTAAGGATTTAGTATTCCTGTGAATCACTAAACTAATATTTAGTTGTATAACCACGGTTTCTGAGAACTTCTGGCACCTGTGAACAGGTATTCCAGCCCAGGATGATTTGACAACATTCCACAATTCCTCTGCATTTCTTGGTTTTGCCTCAGAAACAGCATTTTTGATGTCACCCCACAAGTTTTCTATCGGATTAAGGTCCGGGGATTGGGCTGGCCACTCCATAACTTTCATTTTGTTGGTCTTGAACCCTGATGCTGCTCGCTTACTGGTGTGTTTGGGGTCGTTGTCTTGTTGAAACACCCATTTTAAGGGCATTTCCTCTTCAGCATAAGGCAACATGACCTCCTCAAGTATTTTGATATATGCAAACTGATCCATGATCCCTGGTATGCGATAAATGGGCCCAACACCACAGTAAGAGAAACATCCCCATATCATGATGCTTGCACCACCATGCTTCACTGTCTTCAGAGTGTACTGTGGCTTGAATTCAGTGTTTGGGGGTCGTCTGAAATACTGTCTGCGGCTCTTGGACCCAAAAAGAACAATTTTACTTTCATCAGTCCACAAAATGTTTTTCCATTTCTCTTTAGGCCAGTCGAGGTGTTCTTTGGCAAATTGTATCCTCTTCAGCACGTCTTTTTTTTTAACAGTGGAACTTAGCGGGAGCTTCTTGCCGATAGATTAATTTCACACAGGCATCTTCTAATTGTCACAGTACTCACAGGTAACTTCAGACCGTCTTTGATCACCCTGGAGCTGATCATTGGCTGAGTCTTTGCCATTCTGGCTATTCTTCGATCCATTCGAATGGTAGTCTTCTGTTTTCTTCCACGTCTCTCTGGCTTTGCTGTCCATTTTAAAGCACTGGAGATCATTTTAGCTGAGCAGCCCATCATTTTCTGCACTTCTTTACAGTATACGTTTTCCCGTCTCCAATCAACGTTTTAATCAAAGCACGCTGTTCTTCTGAACAATGTCTGGAACGACCCATGTTTCTCATGGTTTCAGAGAGAAATGGATGTACAACATGTGCTGGCTTCATCCTTAAATTAGGGCCACCTGACTGACATCTGTTTTTTCACAGAATGAACTCCACACTGCTATTATTTTGAACACGTCCCTTTCACTTAATTATTCGATTACACAGACTCAGGAGCATGCATATCATGAATGTTGGGTCTGTTGGTTTTCTATGACTCTACTACACCTACTGATAAATTATTTGCCATGTAGTAATATAATTTCCACCAAAAACAGCGATTAATCTGGTTAGTCGTGTTGGACTGCTATTATTTTGAACACAAGTGTATATCTGATTAGCTCTGATGGACTTGTGTCCCAACCCGAGTACATTTCCTGCCCAGGGCTTCTGGAATAGGCTCTGGATTCACTGCAATGCTGCGCTTAGTAAAAATGAATGAAACATGGTTTAAAAAGCACACACGACAACCAGAATTAAATTGTGTTGTTTATTTGATGGTATCACCACGGAGGCTTTTGGACACGTTTGTAATTTGACATTACAAAATGCACACAGTATTCATGTAGTCTATGTGAAAATGTACTCTTGACTTCAAAAATCAACTGCCAAACATGGAGAGAAAAGAAAGTCAAGGCACATCATCTTCTAGAGAGCAGAACAAGTAAGACCATAAAGTTCAGACAGTGTTGTTCTGAGCAGATCTGCGCACTGAGCCAGTGCTTGGTCACGAAATAATGTCGACCTGTTTCATCACAGGATGCGTCCCCCCCCCCGCCTTTTTCCTCCCCTTTTCCTCCCCATGCTCAAAAAGTTCATGAACATTGTGCCCTGGACTTTGACAGGTCATATTTTTTGGTGTTAGATCTTCCATTCTGCAAAGCACATTCTCCTCCAAACAGCATATTAAAAGCACAGCAATTCAGCAAACGAATCAACATGTTTTCCTGAAGGGAAATTCATCAGTACATTTTCATTGGCTTTGATATGATCACAGTTCTAAAGCTCCCCCCCCCCCAACTCAAGAGGCATTAATGGATTTCAACAAGATAAAAACGACTCTAGACAAAACCAGGAAATCGTTTGTAATCTATTGTTTTACGTTCAACACAACATACATCCTATAGTTTCTACCTTGCCTTGGGATTAACTAACAAGTCTTGATTTAAATAATGGAGCCACATGGGCACCGCACACTCAGCGTTTTTTTTCTCCCAGTTCTTTTCAGTCATTTCAGTACACAGCTTCGACTAAAGTAAAACACAAAACACAATGGGAACTTAACTTAAAATGATATAAAAGAGGGTGTAAACAGAACACAAAACATTAAAACGAGTCTAAAGGGGGTGTACGTAGGTTACAGGGTTAGTGTGGAACTTTTTAGTAGTAGACGGAGAACAGCAGGAGTCACGCTGTATCCGACTCCTGTCCTCTTGGAGTCAGCATCTTTAATAGTGTTCCTCTATTGCTAATGAAGGTCATTAACACATTTTCTTCTGTGCTAAGAAAATAAACTTAACCCTAACTGATAGCAGGACTTTGTAAGAAGGATACAAACTGAGACCGGTAAAATAGAATATTTCTAAATATCAACCTTAAAAAAAAAAAAATCTCTAAAATAGTTCAATTAAATAGGTAATAGCAGTTAAGGTTGCAGCAGTTTCAACGGCAAGGGGAAAGTCTGAGGAGGTGGTCTCCTTTACAGCGAGCCTCAGATGTACGGATACTGAGTAACTCTACCGGGACTGAGCGGATAGCCGCTGTAAGTTCCGCTTCCTCTAGTGGTGCTGGTGTTTGGACCCACGTACGGGTGAGCAGGGAAATGTTGCTGGTAGTGGGCAGGCAATCCATGGACGACGCCACTCACCGGCTCTTTGGGGATCAGACCGGGTGCGTAGGGGCCGGCTGGAGCGTGGACGGAAGGGGAGGAGCCGTGGACGAGGAGTTGCTCCATGGCGTGAGGGGCGGACCCGGGATACGGGTAAAGGCCAGGAGCACTGGTGAAGGACACCGCCTCCTGGAGACGGTACTGAGAGGAGGAGGGCGGGTATGTCTGCTGGCGCCGCAGTGACAAGCCGATAGTGGAGTCTTGAGATGATGAAACTGTGGTCTGTCGAAACATTTTTTTAATTACTTTTAAAAATTCTAAAATATATGTCTTCACCAAAACTCCTACTGCTTAGTTGTATATTAAATGACAAATTGACAAAAGGGTCCAAAAGTCCACTAATAATTCACAATTATTCCACGAAATCAAGTCGTACATGAGCCATGTACGACAAGATTGAGTGGAATAATTATTTTATTTTATTCACATTCACTGGATTTTTAGAAACGGACCATTTTTATTTTTAGCAAATTCAATAAATAAAATCTTTATACAAATTAATTAAAAATCTTACCATCAAATACTTTCACTCCGTATTTTGTTGCTTTTTTTCATATTTTTGGGGTTTTGTTTTCAAGTAGAATTTTTATTTCGTCCTCGGTTGGTTCAGCAATGCGCTTCGCAATTTTGTTGTTTTTTTTCTACTCACGGTATATGAGCTGATATCCTAGTAGTAGAGTAGCCAATCAGAGCACGTGACTGCTCATATCCAGTGAATGTGGACAGAACAAGAACCGTTATCCTTTATTGAAAACTAATAAATTTGTCAGATTATAGTTCTGAATGAGAGTGGATTCTTTTGGACCTTTATTAAAATCACGAGGACTCTTTAAGAGCCACTCTCACAATAACATACCACGTATATGGAGCGGGTACTCACCTGGCTGAGGTTGAGTGGTTGGGATCTGCTGGGTTCTTGCTGATTAACACACTCTCCTGCGCTGCATGGCTGATGTGTGGCCATCCTCTTCGGTCTGATGTAGGTATTTTGCAGGACTCCTTTACGTGGCACAAGAAAATACATTTTTAAATCTGACCAGATATCTGAACACCTGAAATATGATCAATCCAATCTCATTTAACATGATTATCATGGGGGATACGACATTAGAAATGTACATTTACATTATGCTAACATTTACAACACTGAGCAGGTGAACGTTTCATAAACTTGAGATTATAGCAAGCAGGAAAACAAGCAATGGTTCACAGTGAAATTTTAAACAGAGTAGTGATGATAAACTGAAAGAATGCCTCATGAAACGTTTATAATAAAAACATCCTCTTGAACTGTGTTGCATTCATGTTATCAGAATGGCAGATTATAGAGACCACTCACCTGGAGCTGCTTTGGTAGATGCTGAGCTTTCCCTCGGCTGCATTTTCACTGACGGAACAACAATCGCTAAAGACTTTGCCAGATGTGAGGGCTGAGCTCCTACAATGCTGTTCCGGGGCAGAGGGGTCAGAGGGCTCGTGGTGGAGGAGTCGGAGTCGAGCACAGTCACACAGCTGATAACGTTGGCTCTCTGACTGGGTCCACAGCTAAGAGGAAAAACAGCAGCATTGAGAATTAGGACTGGAAAGGTGTGTGTATATATAAATATAAAACCTGAACTACACAAATTACTTGTTAAAATAGACTCCTGACAATCTCAAGACAATGCTCATAAGCACTTCTCTTATTTTTGCCTGGTATTAACAAATAATATTAAATCATATCATTAGAGCATAATACAGCTCATTAAACCATAATGCATTAAAATCCAACAGAATGAAAACTGTCTATTCATAAGCAATATGTTATTTATTTACAGTGGGGCAAAAAAGTATTTTGTCAGTCACCAATTGTGCAAGTTCTCCCACTTAAAAAGATGAGAGAGGCCTGTAATTTTCATCATAGGTACACCTCAACTATGAGAGACAGAATGGGGGGAAAGAATCCAGGAAATCACATTGTAGGATTTTTAATGAATTAATTGGTAAATTCCTCGGTAAAATAAGTATTTGGTCACCTACAAACAAGCAAGATTTCTGGCTCTCACAGACCTGTAACTTCTTCTTTAAGAGGCTCCTCTGTCCTCCACTCGTTACCTGTATTAATGGCACCTGTTTGAACTCATTATCAGTATAAAAGACACCTGTCCACAACCTCAAACAGTCACACTCCAACCTCCACTATGGCCAAGACCAAAGAGCTGTCAAAGGACACCAGAAACAAAATTGTAGACCTGCACCAGGCTGGGAAGACTGAATCTGCAATAGGTAAGCAGCTTGGTGTGAAGAAATCAACTGTGGGAGCAATTATTAGAAAATGGAAGACATACAAGACCACTGATAATCTCCCTCGATCTGGGGCTCCACGCAAGATCTCACCCCGCGGGGTCAAAATGATCACAAGAACGGTGAGCAAAAATCCCAGAACCACACAGAGGGACCTAGTGAATGACCTGCAGAGAGCTGGGACCAAAGTAACGAAGGCTACCATCAGTAACACACTACGCCGCCAGGGACTCAAATCCTGCAGTGCCAGACGTGTCCCCCGGCTTAAGCCAGTACATGTCCAGGCCCATCTGAAGTTTGCTAGAGAGCATTTGGATGATCCAGAAGAGGATTGGGAGAATGTCATATGGTCAGATGAAACCAAAATAGAACTTTTTGGTAAAAACTCAACTTGTCGTGTTTGGAGGAGAAAGAATGCTGAGTTGCATCCAAAGAACACCATACCTACTGTGAAGCATGGGGGTGGAAACATCATGCTTTGGGGCTGTTTTTCTGCAAAGGGACCAGGACGACTGATCCGTGTAAAGGAAAGAATGAATGGGGCCATGTATCATGAGATTTTGAGTGAAAACCTCCTTCCATCAGCAAGGGCATTGAAGATGAAACGTGGCTGGGTCTTTCAGCATGACAATGATCCCAAACACACCGCCCGGGCAACGAAGGAGTGGCTTCGTAAGAAGCATTTCAAGGTCCTGGAGTGGCCTAGCCAGTCTCCAGATCTCAACCCCATAGAAAATCTTTGGAGGGAGTTGAAAGTCCGTGTTGCCCTGCGACAGCCCCAAAACATCACTGCTCTAGAGGAGCTCTGCATGGAGGAATGGGCCAAAATACCAGCAACAGTGTGTGAAAACCTTGTGAAGACTTACAGAAAACGTTTGACCTCTGTCATTGCCAACAAAGGGTATATAACAAAGTATTGAGATGAACTTTTGTTATTGACCAAATACTTATTTTCCACCATAATTTGCAAATAAATTCTTTAAAAATCAGACAATGTGATTTTTTTCTGGATTTTTTTTCCTCATTCTGTCTCTCATAGTTGAGGTATACCTATGATGAAAATTACAGGCCTCTCATCTTTTTAAGTGGGAGAACTTGCACAATTGGTGACTGACTAAATATTTTTTGCCCCACTGTATTTCTCCATCCATCCAGAACCGCTTAAGGGTCGCGGGCAAGCGGCGGGGCCTGGACAAGTCACCAGGTCGTCACAGGGTTGACAGACGGAGACAAACCACCATTCACACCTACGGTCAATTTAGAGCCACCAATTAGTCCAACCTGCATGTCTTTGGACTGTGGGGGGGGGAAACTGGAACACCCGGAGGAAACCCACGCAGACACGGGGAGAACATGTTCCCAAGTGAACAGGAAGTGACCTCACCTGGCAGGGTGAAACTTCCTCTCATCCTCCTCATCCGAGTCGCTGTGAATGGTAATGACGCTGACAGCCGGGCTTGGCGTGTCAGAGATGATAATTGGCTGGGAGAGGACAGCAGTGCAGTAAGAAGAACGGCTGCAGTGAAAGGAGGAAATTATGACAATTCATTCTTTCTCTCAAGATCCCAAAGCCCATGTATGACATCTGAAGAATCCTAATATAAACACCACCAAGTTAACATATCTCTACTTTAAGAAAATGAAATAAAAATAACTTCTTTTTTTTTTTTTACTTTACATTTTTAACAAGGATAAATGTATATAGATGCTCCTGTACCATTTGGGACATTAAAGCTAAATTGAACAATTCTATGTAGATTATTTTTGTGATTTAAATGTGCACCTGTTGCTGGCTTCTCCACCTCGAGTCCTGATCCTCTTGCTCTGCGAGGGACGAGCAGTGCTGGACGCTCCACAGCCGAGGGCCTGAGCAGAGTCCACTATGTGAGGGTTCTGCTGGAGAACTGTACCATGAGATGCCCTAGGGAGGACGATTACACCATTAGACAAGGATCATCACAAAGATTTAAAAACAAACAAAAAACCACAGGCATTCAATGACTTCTCAGTGAATGAAGAGAGATTTATTTTATCCTACTATTTCATAAGTCCGAGGACTAAACTGTCTCAGAGCAGGAATAAATGATCCAGACTCAGCTCTCATGACGTATTATATTAGTGCATTCATTGGAGTACATGTCTTTAAGCGTAGCACTGTAGCCCATCTAAAGCATTTCAGATACCATACTGTAACTTTATATTCTGTACTGTTTTAAATCGTTCAGAAAATTATCTGTCCAGGCTATACGGCACCTACCTCCAGGTTGACGTCTGCTGGGCAGAGTTGCCTGTGTGGATGGTCTCCAGCGGTGAATCGGTGAGAGTTGTTCCTGCACCTGCACCGTGAAGAGCCATGCCTGGAACCTGCTGCCAGGCGGAGGGCAGAAGGATCTGCTGCGTGCCCGTCTGCCAGGCCTGCTGTGTGGACACACACATGCTGTAGGTTTTATAAAGCAGTCTATATATGATGCTGCTTCACAGAGTGAAACATGGGTTATTCTGTTAAAGTAACCCTGAACAAGGCTGGTAAGTCAAGTAGACAAATCGGATCAGGAACATATGGTTAACTTTAGTAGTGCCACTGTCAATATATTTTTTATATACATACACAGTGTAAACATGTGCGCGCGATGGGAAACAGGTGCACTGCTCTAATTTGCATATCATGCATATTCATAAAACAGTCATTTTTAGTATCCCTAGCCCGTTTTAGATTTATTATTTAATCATTCCACATTTATGCTTTTAAAAGGACAAATCAAGGGTACTTTAACACTCACAGTAAAATTCAGCAAAATATTGTATATATAAAGAATTAGATTAAAACAGCTGTACATGTACTTATAATTAATAACACAACATGGCATGATGGTACAGTCCTTTCACCAGCATGCAGATGAAATGCATGTAGCTTGAGCATGACCAGACACAAAGCGCAGCCCAAACTCAACAATCCAGATCTGCATCAAGTTCAGTGCTTCTTATTTTTCAAAAAAGTCTTTAAAAACACCCCCAGCCCTGAGCTCTCTTCCCCCCCCGCAAAAGCACAGGCTTACTTTCATCACATTACAAAGCCAAGACCAGCACACTGTGCAATAACCTTTCACAAGCGTTTAATGAAGATAGATAGATGAAGGGCAGAAAAATAAAACAGGTGGTCGAAGCCCAGTGACCTGTTGGAGGAGCACTAGCTGTTAAAAACAGATTAGAGTATGAATAAAAACAAAAAAAAGATGACTTTGCATAGAGGGCAATCGGGTCATAAACAAAAAAGAGCCAGGGCTTTGATGGCAGAGACAAAAGAAGACCTGTGGAACAACAAGGCTATGAAGAAGAATGTGAGCATTTTTTTTTTGTGCTGTGGACAAGGTGACCTTCCTCCCCTGAAAAAGACAAGAAGAGCAGGAGGTGGGGGAAGGGGGGGGGGGGGGGGGGGGGGGGGGGGGAGAGAACACCACGACAAGAAGCTGCAAGCAGCAAAAAACGGGCCAGTCAGCACATGCGTCCCATGCCTGGAGCAGACCTGCGCTGAGAGAGAATGGAGGGAGGAAGAAACAGACTCTAGGAAAGGGACAAAGGGAAGACAAGCTGAAAATGAGAGAAAATACTGCAAGTAGGGCAGAAAAGAGGTGGAAAAACAGGTTTAAAAAAAAAAAAAAATACACAAACACATGACTTGTACCACTGTACAATGGCAAAAATACATGAACACAATCTCATATACTAAAAATGCATCTCGTGTCCAGATGAATTTGAACCATGGTCACAACAGGTCATTTTTTTGCCTTTATACAGTAGTGGAGACGGATGAAAGAAGAAGAAAGACAAGAGCAGAAAGATTCCAACAGCAAGGGAAAGAACAGGGGTGGGAGTGGGGGGGGATGAAAGATGATCATGTTAGTGGTGGAGTCCTGGGTGGGTCTCTCTTTACCAGCACGGTGGCTGTCTGCTCCAGGAGGGAAGACCTTCCTGCCCCGCAGCCCAGCGCCAGGGGCAGCGGGTACTGAGCGGCCATGGGCACGCCCGCTGCCTGCGGATGCAACGTGGCCACCATCAGCGGCGTACAGGAGCCCTGTGGATGAAGTTTTGCCCAAAAGGAGGGCAAAAGGCAAGGGAAGGTTAGGGGGAAAAAAATATTTCACTTGGGGTCAAGAGTACAAGACTGCGATCTCACTCGGATTACAGAAAGATGTACAGGGCCTCCTCCTCCCTCTCCCTGCCACCTCCATTCATGATTAAATCAGAGACGATTTAACGATCAGTCATTTTGCAAGCAGGCAGACGCAGACAGACACATATACATATATATGAGAGAGAGAGAGAGAGAGAGAGAGAGAGAATTACCTGGCCAAGCATGCCTGGCTGAATCTGGAGAGACTGGGTGTTCTGGCTCTGCTGGACCACAGGAACACCATTCTCCATCCTGACTGGGTAGCTGGAGGTCTTGCTGGAAGATGAAAGACCTTCAAGGGGGATGAGAAAGAAGAAGAAAAAAAAAAAAATCAAAAACACACATGAATATCACAATCATAGATGCACTTCAAAAGCAATTCTCAATGCTGAAACTAATATACATACACACAACGTAAGGTTTGGACAGAGCTACAAAACTTGTTCAATCTGGAGGCGGGGCTAACTTCTGGGCTTGAAAAATGTACACCTAAAGGCAGAAATGAGAACCCTAGCTAAATTTTCTGCAGAGCAATAATGTGAAATCAAAGATAGTAAAGTGTATTTTATATGATCGACATTTTTTTTTTCACTGCATTTTCTCCAAATTTGGTTTTGTCCCTATCGCACACCTAATAAAAAGTAAAGGTGAAGGCTAACACATGCTTCCTGAGGCACATGACGCAAACCAGTGCATCTTTTCAAACTGCTGCTCATGCATCGCTGCATGAAAAGCACTTTTTAACCTCTTCTGTGTGCACGAGGTAACCGATGTCCCTGATTGGCTAGTGGTGCGCTGATTGATGGGAGGGAAGAAAGAAATGCTTTACAAACTACTGCTTTAAGACAAAATCTTTTCCTGGTGTATGAATTCACAATCAAATAAATCTTGTGGACTGTTTTATGGATGACATGACGTGCAATTTAAAGAACATGGAAAAAGTAAAAGGATGTATGTATAACGTGCTTCTTTTTACCCTGGATGGTAGTGGGCGGGCAGACGATGAGGGTCTGCTGGAATGGCTCGCTTTGGCCACACAGCTGAGGTGGGCGGCTCTGAAGGGGGATGCTGGACTGGGCCAGACCCGGGATGTTTATAGTGGCCTGTTGATAAAGAGCTGGCTGGTAATTGAGGAGAGGCACCGCTCCACCGGCTGAAGGAACCTGAGAACACACCCGGGCACATGCACACATTCAAATGAAGTGTCTTGAAGGTCTTTTACCTAACAAAAGTATAACAAGAACAAGCCTTTGTACTCGTACCCCACCTGGAGAGTACATTTTTCGCAATAGCTTGTTATCTAATTGCTATACTGTCAAGCTGATTAAATACATGACTACGGCCCATATTTACAATCCTCAGAGCAGGTCTACTGTTTTTGAATCTGCTGTGCTTTAGCATGTTCTCAGTGTACACAAAAGAATGTGTGGGGGAAAAAACAAACAAACAAACAAACAAACAAACAAACAAACAAACACACTGAGGATAAAAAGTGCAGACATTCTGGTAGTTCGTGAATACAAATGTCAAGCTTGTAAGTAAAGAACTAAAAACAAAGCCAGTATTGTTGATACTAAACTACCAGACACATTTGGTCTAAACTCAGCAGTACCTGGTTGTTCTGGTTGAGTTGACTGCTGAAGGTCACAGTCAGATTGCCTGCAGCACCAGGAACAGTATTCGCAGCAAACAGAGCTTTCCCATTGTCGTAACTGCTGTTCCTCCTCTTACATAGCTCCATGTTCTGAAAGCACGACTTGACACTGAAAAAAAAAGAGGAAAAAAAAAAAAAAGTGCTTAGAACCTTCAGCAGGTTACATACATACTCAAATCTTTGTTCAAGCAGTCCCTCCCAGAAACCCTTGCACAGCAAGTCCTTACTGAGAGCTGTGAGGAAAGTCCAGCAAATGGCTCATCGTGACAAAAGGATGCGCCAGGGTCTTGCTGGGAGTGATTCTCTTATCCGCGTCGAGCCGCAGCATCCGTTTCAACAGGTCGATGAACTCCCGCCGGTCGGCTTTCTCCGCCAGCATGTCCGTGCCCTCCAGGTGAGAGGACAAATTGACCTGGAACAGGATCAGCATCAGGGCAAAAGTCACGGAGAGTAATTTTAAGTAGGGCGATCTGTGGAAAAACTCATATCAAGTAGTCTGTGTGGTTTTTTTTTTTTAAAAATACCTGCATCATGTCATCCAGACAATTAAAGATGTACTTTCGTGCTTCTTTGGACTTGATGCCCATTTCTGCCTCATGCTCTGCTGGGGTCTGTGGAAGAAAAATAAATTAATTAATTAAAATAAATAATAATAATAATAATAATAATAATAATAAAGATGAGGTTCGCAATCCCAGACGTATTCTGCATCAATGGTGAGAAAATGATACAAATAAATAAACAAAAACACACCTTCAACCTCCACAGTGGATAGCTGGAGTCAGGACCTCTGTGGAAAAAACGGCTGGTCTTTGTCCCGGCGCTCAGAAGATATTCTGCTGGCAAACCCTGAGTCTGAGAAATGTAGCGGATCTGCAAGAAAACCTCGTCCTTTATTGCTGTGCATACCAATAAAATATATTTTCCTGATCCAAAGAGAAGGTTATCTTACCTGGTCATACTCGGATGCGCCAGGATACAGCGGCCATCCGAGGAAAAGCTCAGCGATGACGCAACCCAGTGACCACATGTCGATGGCTTCACAGAAGGGCAGGCCAAGGATGATCTCGGGTGCTCTAAAAACAGGAAAACAACATCAGGGATTAGAGCCAATATACAAGAGCTCTCAGGGTCATGCTATTTGTTAGCTGTATTTAAAATTTAAAACAAAACAAAAAAAACCCAAAAACTTTTATTGACTCAAAGATAAGTCAAAATTTAGACACATAAAACAAACCTGAATAGTATTTCATATTAATGAAGTTTATATCCTTATAGCTTCATCTGATTATCTCTAATGTCATGAACAATATCTGCAAAATGCCTGAACACTTCTGGACTCACACACCTGTAGTAGCGGGACTGAAGGTAGGTGGAGCACACGGCCTTGGAGACATGACTGGCTGAGCCGAAGTCGATCACCTTCACCCTGTACGGCTGCCTGACAGGGTCCACCAGCATGATGTTCTCTGGTTTGAGGTCGGCATGGATCAGGCCCAAACTTTTGAGCTTCATGAGCGCCGTGGCCACCTGCTGCAGGATGGGCCGGATGTGGCGCAGAGGCAGTGGGCTGAACTTGCTGTGCTTCAGGAAGTCATAGAGGTTCTGCTCCAGCATCTCGAACACCAAACACGTGTGACCTTTGTGCTGGAAGCACTCGTAAGAGCGTACAAAATTGTATTCGTCTGCGTTCTCAGCACTCAGCCTGTTCAGGATGCTCACCTGAAGGGCAGGAGGATTGACAAAACTTTAATTCATAAAAAATTAATAATAATAAACAACAACAACGTGTTATATTTAACCACATCTGCAGCAGACCTGTTAGCATTTTTTGTGCATTTCCTGACCAATGTTAAAGGAGTGATTTGTCATTTTAGAGCCCGCGACTGTGGATGAGACAAGTCAGGATTCCAGTGACGTGTAATTCAATGGTTTCTGGGGCGTTAAATTAACACATACCCCTCGAGTTACTTTTTAACAAGAGTGCACTCATGTGCAGAACTAATTTCTGGGCCAGAAAAATGCACGTAGAAGCTTTGTAAGAAACATTAAAATGAGCAGTGCGTGGTAGACTGAGAAAGCTCGGACCAAAAAAAAAGCCACAAATTTCTTACCTCTATCTGTCCTTGGCGTGCGTAGGACGGATGGTTCTTTAGGATCTTAATCGCCACAATTTCATTGGTGCCCCTTTTCCAACACTTTGCCACCTGTCCAAACGTGCCACGCCCAAGGAACTCCAGCACTTCATAACTACTAGACACAGAGCAGAGGATCTCATGCTGGACGAGCTGGTAATCTCCTTCACAGTTTGAGCTGCTGCTCTTGGTGGTTGGTGCAGAGTGGGCAATGGATTGGGCCGTGGTGCCAACAGCAGCAGTGCGAGCAGAGAAGGCAGGAGCTGACAGCTCCTCGAGGATCTGGACGCTCCCGCTGCCACTGTCAGCCCCTGCTGACCTTTCAATTTCCTCGTTCTTCCGCTTTACACCATACCTCTGCCCACGGGCGGCGTGGAGATCCGAAGCCTGGGTATTGTGGGATACCCGGCGGGCCTGAGCGTGACTACCAGTGCTGTCGGCAGCTCGAACCACCACTTGGCACCGAGAGGCAGGCGGGAATACCAGGCCCGAGGTGCTGAAGGGGAGAGCAGTTGCTGGGTTGAAGCCGTAGGAGCCATAGGCATCCGTGTCCCATGCGCAACTCTCCACCTTCATCTTCTTTACCCGGCAGAAGGCACTGGAAGACACAGACGGGGGCGAGAAGACTTGCAGCTGCGAGGCCATGCCTGGAAGAGGAAGCTGATTTTTATTTACAAATCTGCACCACTCATATGTAATCTAACTACGTGCACTAGAGGGCAGTGTCCCATGAGCCAAAACAGAAAAGGAAGGGATGACAAGAAAAAGGTTTGACATGCCAAGATGCAAAATATCAGAGGCAGTGAATTTAGTTGTTAAGCCTGTACTTCACAGGTTCCAGGAGTACCACATGTACTAAAGGAGTCAGTCTTTTCCCCTTCTCTAACACACACACACACACACACACACACACCAACCAACTCAGGAAGGACTAAAATGTACAGGATAGACAGTACTCCAGGACCAGGAATGGGAACCTTGGCTGTAATTGATCATTTGTGGCAATAATATTGTGCTGCACTGCGTCTTGCACTTGTGCCTTCCCTTTTCATCCACAACAGCAAATCCTCACTACAGAGTTACCCTATTTATCTCTTATTATTGTACGTTCCAGGACACGCTGTTCAGCCTGGCTATTTAACCCATTGCACATATTATCTGCCTCTCACACATTCATCTTCATCCTATGACCCATTTTTACACACTCCGGAACATTCTGCACAGCTTGGACTTCAAAACAACCCATGTATGTACTCTCTAAATATGTCCACTTTTCAAAGTTGCATATTTTAGATTCTTCTTGTTTTTGAGTCTGTTTATATAACTACTTTTAACTTTTTTTTTAAATAAAAAAACATTATTCTATCTTACCTGTTCAACTACCAGTCACCAAAACAAATCCGTTGTATGCGAGATGGAACTCGAGTCCTGATTCGAATTTTGATTCTAAACACTTCGCGTGCAAATGACGTCACGCTCGACGTCACAAACCCGGAAGTCAGCCAGGTTGGATGATAAACTATCCGAGGACTTTAAAAAAGTCCTTCATTTATTTATTTATTTATTTATAAAAATAAATAAAAAAAAAACATTTGAAACTATTTACATAATTACTGTCGCACAGTTAAAAGTGCCTGGTTTTCTAAATAATAAATACATTTATAATTTTTTTTATGATAAATACATATCATACTGAGCATATTTCCCACATTAAACAAAGTACTTTGTCTCTTCTGCATCTTTCAGTTCTTTTAAATCCAGGCTGAATACTTTCTTCTTTCCCGCTGCCTTTTATTAAATCAAATTTGAGACTTTTGATTAATTCCTCGCTCTGGACTGGAACTTTTATTCTGTCGTCTGCCATTTTTCTTTCAAAACAAATCCAGGTTCGGCACCAACACTCAAATTAGGACACAATAAGATCAAGACGAAAGATCTTTAAAAACAAGCATAATCAGAATATCAAAATGTTTTTATATATATATATATATATATATATATATATATATATATATATATATATATATACACACACTACTTATGTACACATCCTTGCATTCTGGATTTGTATATCATCCAACATGGCGGCTGCATAACCCTGTTTTTGTCACGTGGTTGCACATGAAGACTAGGGACGATCTGTTTCATATCATCGTAGCTGTCACGTATGGAATGTCACCTCTCCTGTGAAACGATCATGCTGTACTTGGCACTCGTTCTGGTTTGTTTTGAATGTTCCTTGTCCTAACCCTGATGCCACTTCTCTAATCTGTCAATCAGCATTTACACAATGCGTCGCTAAAACCTTGGTGTGCACTTCAAGGTCCTTTGCAAACCAGTGTGAGATTATGCTTACCCACAAACCCCTACTCTGCATAATGATGCAAATATTTATGTGCAGCTCTTTAGCAGAAATCAGCCTGAACTTATCAGATATCTCAAAAGGTAATGGACAGGGTCCAACAAAGTAACTACAGACAAGGATCTGATCAGGTACTAAAACATGACACTACAGTAGACAATGTTTTCCAGATGATTGCCTATTAGCTGGAATTATTATTATTATTCTCTGTATAAATGACCAAATATCGTGAATGGGAAGAAAGCTGTCCAGACTTCCAAACACGATCCTGCACAACGCTGCAAAGGAAATAAATACGTACATAAGGCAATACTTTCGGACCATTTCAGCAAAGACAAAACTGACTAGAATATAATATATTACACATCTGTGTTGACACTGTCAGTGACAGGAGCTGCTAAACGACTCCACCCGTTTCTACAGAACTGCACTGTCCACATCTCATACAGCCATCAGTGTTACACTAACTCGTCCCTAATTCATAGGCTATACACACCGGAGAAGCCACCATTTATAAAACAACGCACTGTATTTTTCCATAAGGCACAGAAAGTCAGTTAGAGCTCAGCCGTTCGTTATCACAGAGCCTCCGAACCAACATTAGCAACAGACAGACGACGCTTTGGTTGCAGTGGCAGCTTCACAAAAACACCACAGAGAACAGCTGCTTAAGAAGAAATGGCGTGGAAAATATACAACCACAAAACATATATTACTTAGCTGGAAGGCAGGCGTACCTGAGTTCATTCGTCCTCTTTTCGTGGACCAGTGCAGAGAGGTTTAAATCCCACGGATGTCGGATTAGGCCTTCATTGTTAGCTCACTGGCTAGTTTTCAACATGGAGCCGAAGTGACACCGGCCCGCAACACACACCAGCCGAAAACAAACTCATTCCCAAACTTATCAGTCACACAAAGGTTCAGTCCGACGCCTTGTTCTTTTAATCCTCGAAGTCAAATATGTCAAAACGCGCTTTTAAAAGCCCCAAAGCCTTGTTTCACCAGAATATCGCAAGTCCGATTATCAGCTGCTTGACTCAGGCTTCCTGCCCGCAGAACTGCGCATGCGCAAACAACCCAAGCTCGCTGCGCATGCGCGCAAGTGTCCTTCCTGCGAACCACGCGCCCTGTTACTAGAATCAATACAGGACGTCACGCAGGCCTATGATTGGGAATTACCCGGACAACGTCATTCAGAGTTTCTCCATGAACACTGTACAGTCCGGGCTGTGACTAATGAAGGAAACTCAGCGTGTTCAGAGAAAAACAGTAGGAACATTACAACAGTCCAACTGCACCTAAAATCCTGTGTCAGAATATTAATACTGAACTAGACAAAGCCAGTTTCTGAATGTGACATAAACATGACTGTCTGTATAATTTACAAGAAGGTGTACATGCAGGAGTAGGCTAGCAGGGCTCAGTCTGTCTTTCAAAGATAAAGGACATCAGGATAAAGTTTCATTTCTGACATCCAGATCAGATATTTACTCTTAATACAGCTTCAGCCCAAAAGTTTGTCCATGTGAGCCTCCTTGCTCAGACATGCACACAAATTTCCTATGAGATTCAGATCAGGGCTTTGCGATTTGGAGGTACGCGTCAGATCATTGTCCTGCTATTGTCCGGCCGAGTTGCAACCAAGTTTTAACTCCCTGGATGATGTCTTGAAGGGCTGCGTCGGTGTTTCTAGATCATACTTCCTCACAAGCAATCAATTTTATGTCGTAGCTACATTAGTCCCTTTTCCCAAAAACACCCTCACAACATGATGCTACCACCCCCGTGCTTCAGAATTGGGATGGTGTTCTTCAGAGTAAAAGCATCACCCTTTGCTCTCCATACATACTGCTGATCATTAGGGCCAAACAGTTCAACTTTTGTTTCATCTGACCAGAGAACACTCTATACTCGTTTAAAAGACTAGGTCTTTGTCCTGTAAACTTCATTCTTGTTTTGTTTTTTTTAATGCAAGTCAGGCCATGACAATGTAGACAATGAATCTCTTAATGAGACTTGTGCACCGGGGTTAAGGCAGCCATGGCCTGAAGGTTAGAGAAGGGGCCCAAAGGGTCACCGGTTCAATTCCCAGGACCAGGAGGAAAAAAATGTGAGGGGAGTTGAGTGAGTGAACAGCACTTTCCCCTCCCTCTGTATCGTGGCTGAAGTGCCCTTGAGCAAGGCACCGAACCCCCAACTGCTCCCCGGTTGCTCTAGCATCGCTGCCCGCTGCTCCGGGTGTGTGTTCACTGTTTCAGATGGGTTAAGTGCAGAGGAGGAATTTCACTGTGCTCGAGTGACAAATAAAGGCTTCTTCTTCTAACTTAACTATAACAACTGGCCATCCAAAGCTTCTTAAAGTTATTATAGTAATTTCAGGAATTTAAAAGACACTTTAAAGAGCCATTCAGCATATCAGGTAATCATAGAGAAGGAAATTCCCACTAGATTTTATCTCCATTTTATAGCCTGCTTTGCTTGATAAATCCATACAACCTCATCAGCAGTGATTGAGAAGACACATGTGAATACAGCTGCTGGGTGGAATGAATGCAAATGAGGTGAATTATTTACTTTATCTTCCTTTTCCTCCTAAATGCCTCTGGAGCAGAATAAAAGTAGACTGAATAACCAACCACTGTGTAATCCAAGCACAAATTATGTATCAATTAGAAATCACAAATGCAGCTGCTTTCACTATCAGTCATTCAGTGTACCGTATATAGGTAATAGTTTGCTCCATGTTATCCTTATTATGCCATTGAGAAGACCTTGTGATACAATGCATTCAAAAAGGTTCTTTGTAGAGCTATTGATAGATGTTACATTTTAGTTTCTCATCTAATATCACAATATTTTTTTCTTTGTAACACAGAAACCACCTGTTAATGCATTTTCCATGAAAGTTACAGTATCTCGGCGGCACGGTGTCGCCTCACAGCAAGAAGGTCCTGGGTTCGAGCCCAGCAGCCGGCGAGGGCCTTTCTGTGTGGAGTTTGCATGTTCTCCCCGTGTCTGCGTGGGTTTCCTCCGGGTGATCCGGTTTCCCCCACAGTCCAAAGACATGCAGGTTAGGCTCATTGGTGGCTCTAAATTGACCGTAGGTGTGAATGTGAATGGTTGTTTATCTCTGTGTCAGCCTTGCGATAACCTGGCGACTTGTCCAGGGTGTACCCCGCCTCTCGCCCATAGTCAGCTGGGATAGGCTTCAGCTTGCCTGCGACCCTGTAGAACAGGATACGCGGCTACAGATAAGGGATGGATAGAAAGTTACAGTATCTCAATCTTATTAATGAGACAAATACATTGTCCAGTTCCTACCAGTGGCATTATTGAGCCCAAATGTCTGTAATGCTGTGCTGGACCTCAACCACTGTTCCATGAATGTTGTTTTGGAGAGCACTTTGGAGACAGATTTAAATATTCCCTTTACCTTGTCCTTAAAAAATTACATACACACAGAGCCCTCCACTATTATTATTATTAGCACTCCTTGTAAAGATTGGTAAAAACAGTTAGAAAAAAATTCACCTTTTGGTGAAGTTGCTTCATTTCACACTGAAAAAAATGAGAAAAATCCAACTGTTAATTGAAACAAATTTATTCAGAGAAAAACAAATTCCTCCTCAAGAAATAATTAGTTTCAACAAAAACACACATGCCATTATTATTGGCACTCCTGCAATTAATACTTTGTCAAAAAAAAAAAAAGAGTCTTCTCCTATAACATTTGATAAGGTTGGAGATACAGAGCAGGGCATCTGAGACCATTTCTCTCTACACAATCTCTCCAGATCATCCAGGGTCCTCTGCCCTCTCTTGTGCTCTCAGCTCAGCCGACAGGTTTTCAATGGGGTTCAGGTCAGGGGACTGAGATGGTCGTGGCAGAAGTTTGATTCTGTGCTCAGCTAACCATTTTCGTGTTGAGTTGGACATATGCTTCAGATCGTTGTCCTGCTGGAAGATCCAAAGATGAGCCAGTTTTAGTTTTTTCGCAGAGGCAGATGCATTTTCACTACGTTCACACTGCAGGCTGAAGTGACTCAAATCCGATTTTTTCGCCCGTATGTGACCTGTAGCCGATCTTTTATTGACAATATGAACAACACAGGTCCGATTTTTTCAAATCCGACCCAGGCCGTTTGGATATGTGGTCCTAATTCCGATTCCTATCCGATCTTTTCATATGCGACTTCAGTCTGAACCGTCAGGTCGCATTCATCCAACTTATACGTCATCAACAAGCCACAAACGTCACTATTCTGCGCTGAAGTAGGCGGCGGGTCGCTCAAAAAAAGTTACAACAACAAAACCCTTGCCCTCTTCCTTCTCAACCTCCTCCTTAACATCAGGCTATTGTGCATGTTCTGGCTCCGTCGCAACAACAACTGCATCATCGCCAGGTACTCCATGCTGGCTACTGTCATACACAGGAAACTTTAGGTTTCTTCCGTAAACACTGGCCATGCTCACTGCGTGTGACGTCGTCGTATCCTGCAATGCGCATGCAGAACACTTTTAGGTCGCTTTTCGTTCATACTGAGGATCACATACAAGTCGCATATATTTGTTAATGTGAACGACCTCACAAAAAAATCGGAATTGAGCATTAAGCCTTGCAGTGTGAACGTAGTGAGAGATTTAAAACGTTCTGGTATTTCATGGCGTTCATGATGCCCTGTACCCTAACAAGGTTTCCAGGGTCTTTGGAGGAAAAACAGCCCCAAAACATCACAGAACTTCTACTGTAGTTTACAGTTTGGATTGGGTTCTTTTCATCATAGCCATCCTTTTTACTTCAAACCCACCTTGAGGGTTTATTACCAAAAAGCTCTATTTTTGTTACATCAGACCGTAGGACTTGATTCCAGTCAAGGTCCTCATAGCGTTTCACAAACTTTCGACTCTTACGTTTGTGCTTAACTGACAGAAAAGGTATTTTTCTGGCAAACCTTCTAAATAACCTGTTGGCATGGTGTGCGATATTGGTTATGTACAACAGTTCTATAAACAAGAAATTGATATCCAGTAAGTGACATTTTCAACACAATATGGCCAAATGTTCTGGCGTGGGTTTCCCAAAAGCCTCTTAACGCTAAGAGCATCTTAACTAGGAGAGAGAGAGAGAGAGAGAGAGAGAGAGAGAGTGTTCATTGTGATGGTTGCTCTACCATTTAACGATGATCTTTGTGCTGCAACGCTTTTGGGCAACCCACCCCTGTTTATTTTTGTTCCGTGAATGGGGACAGATCCTGAAGAAGCCACATTTACTTTATAGCAAATCAGTATTTCGCTGGCTCACATCGTTTTGTACATTCCTGTTAAAGATGCCTCAGGCAAAATTGTTGTCCCTTCCTCCTTTCCATCTTCATCTGATGAGCTTTCATATTTTATGTCAAAAGTTACGTTCCTGAGTATCATTTGCATTGCCCATTGATGACATCACTAACACTACCGTCATAACCGTTTAGAACCAAGAAGTGGAGTTTTACTTGACAAGAAGAGTGACATACACAGTGAAACATCTCAGTGCTGTTCTCATGAACTATCATCACTCTTGGAACACCACTTGATCAATCAAATCAGTCAACTGGAACAAACTATTGCATAAATATATAAACAGTAAAAAAAAAAAAACTACAACAACTAAAATATTTAATGCTGAATAAAGATGGGACATATTTTAATCTAATCATGACAGCAATCTTTATTAAACCACTTTCACAAAGTGCAAAGGGATAACAGCCACCACTGACTCTTGCGTTACATGACAATAGGAGTAAAATTTTAAACACAATTAAGTAATTTAATGTAATGTATTCATAGCGTTCTCTACCTCCCACATTTGTCTTTCTATAGCATTACATACGGGGGAGGTTCCAACTAGCCAGGATAATAAATAATTATGGATAAACAAGGAGGAATAAACTGTGCCTTGTAACATTTCACCTTCAATCAAAATCATACACAAGGTGATATTTGGTGTTTACAGGAAAAACCGTCATGTTAGAATGAATAATGGTGAAAACCATTAATGCAAAACAGTGGAAAGGAAACGGGTGAATGCTGGTTGAATTACACAAATGAGAAACACCATGAAGAACAAATGAAGGTGTGGCGTACATAAAAATTCCTTGATCGAAAATGGTCTGTGGTTTCCACCCTTATAGTAAAACTGACAAAACTCCGGTCATTTCTTTAATAACACAACTGCAGAGACATGAGCTTTGCCTCAAGTGTCTGGGCTGAGAGTAACTTTCCGTAAATAACGTCCCCCCCCCCGGATTGGTCAGTGGTCATGTGCTGAGTCTGTGCAGCAACCCAGAAATCATTTAGGAACCTATAACCAAGTCTTCTGCTGCATTAGAGTACTTTCAAGAGCACCCTGATGTTCCTCAGATTCTTACAAGCGTTGATCAGGTGTCATCTCAGTGTTTTTTTTTTTTTAAAGGAATGGGAGCTTACTTTGGTGACTTGATACCCAAAAAAACTGTTTTCCACCCAGTCCAGTAAGGTCCTGTCTCATTCCTGGGTTATGCTCCGGAGTACATACTTTACCGTGTAAGCAAAGGCAGCGAAGCCCACTATTACGAACAGGTTCGCAAGAGCTCCACCAAGGAGTCCATGATTGCGGTTAGCCTGCTGGAGGGCGAGATGCTGAGGAGCCACTACTTCTCCCAAAGGGGCGTGCCCGTTCATCTCTGGGAGCCCAAAGTGACCCTGCTCTCCATCTGGCACAACATCTGGAAGCGGCAGAGCCTGTGGCCGTGAACTGAGCTCCTCCTGAGCCTTTTGCTTCTGCTTGATCTCCTGCAAAAGAAATTAATTAAAGCTAAAGTTGACCTGGTAGTACAGCTGCAAAAACAAGAGGATTTTTCCTAAATGCAGAAGCAAATAGTCTTGAGAACACTAACAAATGCATCCAAACTTACCCTTTTCACTTAACGTAGAATGAATTTGATTAAATAAGACCATATACACACACACACACACACACACACACTCAAAAGTATGGACACGCCTTCCAATTCAATATTTTTTCTTTATTCTAATTACAACCCCGATTCCAAAAAAGTTGGGACAAAGTACAAATTGTAAATAAAAACGGAATGCGATGATGTGGAAGTTTCAAAATTCCATATTTTATTCAGAATAGAACATAGATGACATATCAAATGTTTAAACTGAGAAAATGTATCATTTAAAGAGAAAAATTAGGTGATTTTAAATTTCATGACAACAACACATCTCAAAAAAGTTGGGACAAGGCCATGTTTACCACTGTGAGACATCCCCTTTTCTCTTTACAACAGTCTGTAAACGTCTGGGGACTGAGGAGACAAGTTGCTCAAGTTTAGGGATAGGAATGTTAACCCATTCTTGTCTAATGTAGGATTCTAGTTGCTCAACTGTCTTAGGTCTTTTTTTGTCGCATCTTCCGTTTTATGATGCACCAAATGTTTTCTATGGGTGAAAGATCTGGACTGCAGGCTGGCCAGTTCAGTACCCGGACCCTTCTTCTACGCAGCCATGATGCTGTAATTGATGCAGTATGTGGTTTGGCATTGTCATGTTGGAAAATGCAAGGTCTTCCCTGAAAGAGACGTCGTCTGGATGGGAGCATATGCTGCTCTAGAACCTGGATATACCTTTCAGCATTGATGGTGTCTTTCCAGATGTGTAAGCTGCTCATGCCACACGCACTAATGCAACCCCATACCATCAGAGATGCAGGCTTCTGAACTGAGCGCTGATAACTTGGGTCGTCCTTCTCCTCTTTAGTCCGAATGACACGGCGTCTCTGATTTCCAAAAGAACTTCAAATTTTGATTCGTCTGACCACAGAACAGTTTTCCACTTTGCCACAGTCCATTTTAAATGAGCCTTGGCCCAGAGAAGACGTCTGCGCTTCTGGATCATGTTTAGATACGGCTTCTTCTTTGAACTATAGAGTTTTAGCTGGCAACAGCGGATGGCACGGTGAATTGTGTTCACAGATAATGTTCTCTGGAAATATTCCTGAGCCCATTTTGTGATTTCCAATACAGAAGCATGCCTGTATGTGATGCAGTGCCGTCTAAGGGCCCGAAGATCACGGGCACCCAGTATGGTTTTCCGGCCTTGACCCTTACGCACAGAGATTCTTCCAGATTCTCTGAATCTTTTGATATTATGCACTGTAGATGATATGTTCAAACTCTTTGCAATTTTACACTGTCGAACTCCTTTCTGATATTGCTCCACTATTTGTCGGCGCAGAATTAGGGGGATTGGTGATCCTCTTCCCATCTTTACTTCTGAGAGCCGCTGCCACTCCAAGATGCTCTTTTTATACCCAGTCATGTTAATGACCTATTGCCAATTGACCTAATGAGTTGCAATTTGGTCCTCCAGCTGTTCCTTTTTTGTACCTTTAACTTTTCCAGCCTCTTATTGCCCCTGTCCCAACTTTTTTGAGATGTGTTGCTGTCATGAAATTTCAAATGAGCCAATATTTGGCATGAAATTTCAAAATGTCTCACTTTCGACATTTGATATGTTGTCTGTTCTATTGTGAATACAATATCAGTTTTTGAGATTTGGAAATTATTGCATTCCGTTTTTATTTACAATTTGTACTTTGTCCCAACTTTTTTGGAATTGGGGTTGTAATTAAAAGTCACTTAATGTCTTAAAGTAACGATGGATGTCGTTTCTCTTTACTTAGTTGAGCGGTTCTTGACATAATACTGATTACTCCAGGTGTGGAAAAGGGTTATTTACTGTATTTTTATTATTTACTATTTACTGTTTGATAAACAAATTAAGGCGGCAAGAAACTAGTCCACTAATTGTGTGCAAAGCATCTCTCGCTCTCACACACACACACACACACACACACACACACACAAAAAAAAAGTAGATATTATATTTTAGTATAAATACGCATGTGATTATTTAAAGGTGCCCTTCCACCAAAAACGTTTAATACTGGCTCTTTTTGAAATACCATAGTTCACTCCGAGTTGCATATGCATGCCGCATGTGAAAATGTAATTCTACTCCCATTCCCTGTATTAGCTTATGAAAGAAAATAGTCAGAACAACGAGCGAATCTGAAAAAGCCCTACGAACTTACGTCACTTCGAAAATTAGAAGTCATGGCCTTGCCCACCTTGGCTTGCAACCGCCACAGGAAGAAAGTTCGGATTTCAGCGCGAGGAGAGATAGCAGAGTCCATCTCGTCAGTAGCTAATGAAGAGGACCTAACAGCAAGTTGAAAACATGGCTGAACAAGTTCGTGCCTGTGTTATTTGTGGCAGTAACACATCAATATTGCATGTTTGGTGAGGCTGGGACCTCCCCTGCGTGAGTTACGAGCGTTCAAAGTCGGGCTGGAGTCACTGACAGAAATGAAACCTAAGCGGAGCGCCACGGCTCGCCTCGGGGCAAATTACGTCCCGAGGCGCAGGGCTAGCCCGCCCTGGCAGTGCTGGTTCGTTGGGGAGAGGGCAGAGGTCGCTGGCTGCCAAGTTTGGGGAGGCTGGGACCTCCCCTGCCCGAGTTATGAGCATCCAAAGTCGGGCTGGAGCCGCCGACAGAAACGAAACCTAAGCGGAGCAACGTTGCAAGATAGAAGAGCTGAAGAAGAAATGGTTGGAATTTATCTTTGGAACACCACCAGCGAAGTATAATGCAACATTAGTACTGTGTTCTGATCATTTCAACCACAGTGACTTTTCAAACTTCGGAGCCTTCAGTAGTGGTTTGGCTTCGAGGTTGTTTTTAATACTTGGATCTGTAGTCAAGACGATCGACCACCAGCTCACAAGCTGCAAGTAAAACGTGAACTTTTTGTTCGAAGGTTTTTGTTACAAAATAGCATGTTCATATTCTCCACATTAGCATGCATGACATGGTCACAAGCTGGGCAGGGATGAGACTTTTCCGCTTTTCGGCTGATTGCCGCTTTTTCTGAGTAAAAAAAAACACGATCTTTTTATATTATGCCAAATCCGTTGAGAAATATTTTTTTTATTAATTTCGGGGGGTTGGGGTATGTTCCTTCATGCTGTTCAAACTTTATTAACTCCAACGATGTTTACACATTATTTGTAAGTCGCCATCTTTAGTCTCGTTTAAATCTCGTTGAATGTGATGTAAAATTCGTGTTATCTACATTGTTATTGGTCAAAACATTGAAGTCGAGACCATAATAGCCAATCAAAACAGTTTTTACAAAGACACCCACATCCGCTTGTTCTGACCCACTGGAGGTAGCATCACAGTGCTGTTAGCCAATCAGAGGTAACACGTTTACTGATTGCTGTTAGCCAATCAGAGGTAACATGTTTACGTAATGAATATTAATGAGCAAGAGCTGAAATCCTGTCGTTCTCCTGCCACCCACTCCTCCTCCAAACTAGAACAGCCTGAAACAGGAGAACCACAGCATTTTTTTTTTTTCACCAAAACCAGCTCATAGGGCATTCATTCATATTAGAGACCACCGCACAATTAATGAAAAAACGATGCAATGAGACCTTTAAAAAACACAAAAAAATAAAAATGCTCCGTTTCTCAAAATCCGCTGAACGGTTTTACAACCCCTGGCAAAAAGTATGGAATCACCAGTCTTGAATGAGCGCTCATTCACACGTTTTATTCTGTAGAACAAACTCAGATCACAAACATGATACAATAATAAAGTAATTCCAAAGTGCACCTTCTTGGCCTTCAGAAACACTAAAAGAAATGAAGAAAAAGCATTGTGGAAGTCAGTAAATGTTACTTTTATAGACCAAGCACACCACCTCTGGCTTTTATAACGGCTTGCAGTCTCTTAGGCATGGACTTGATGAGTGACAAACAGTATTCTTCATCAATCTGGTGCCAACTCTCTTTGATTGCAGTTGCCAGATCAGCTTTGCAAGCCGGAGCCTTGTCGTGGACCATTTTTTTCAATTTCCACCACAAGTTTTCTATTGGGTTGAGATCTGGACTATTTGCAGGCCATGACATTGACTGGATGTGTCTTTCACCAAGGAATGCTTTCACAGTTTTTGCTCTATGGCACGATGCATTGTCATCTTGGAAAATTATTTCATCATCCCCAAACATCTTTTCAATTGAAGGGATAAGAAAACTGTCCAAAATGTCAATGTAAACCTGTGCATTTATTGAAGTAACCACAGCCATCTCCCCAGTGCCTTTGCCTGACATCCAGCCCCATATCATCAAGGATTGTGGAAATTTGGATGTTTTCTTCAGGCAGTCCTCTTCATAAATCTCACTGGAACGGCACCAAACAAAAGTTCCAGCATCATCACCTTGTCCAATGCAGATTCGTGATTCATCACTGAAGATAACTTTCATCCAGTCATCCACAGTCCATGATTGCTTCTCCTTAGCCCATTGTAGTCTAGTTCTTTTCTGTTTAGGTGTCAATGATGGTTTTCTTTTAGCTTTCCTAGATGAAAATCCCATTTCCTTTAGGCGATTTCTCACGGTTCGGTCACATACTTGTACATTGACTCCAGCTTCCTCCCATTTATGCTTCATTTGTTTTGTTGTACTTTTTCGGTTTTCAAGACATATGGCCTTACGTTTTTTGTCTTGACGCTTTGATGTCTTCCTTGGTCTACCAGTACGCTTGGCTTGAAAAACCTTCCCATGCTGTTTGTACTTGGTCCATGTCTTAGATACAGCTGACTGTGAACAGCCCACATCTTTGGCAACCATGCGTGAAGAGTTACCTTCTTTAATAAGTTTGACAATCCTCTCTTTTGTTTCAAGAGACATCTCTCTTGTTGGATCCATGATTCTTGCCAATCCACTTGGTCCAGCAGCCCTCCAAGGTGTGATAACTGCACTGTTTCTAACTGCAGACTAACGAGCAGATCTAATCTGAGGCAGGTGTCAATTTAGGGAAAGGAAATTGACTGGGCGAGTCCTTATTTTCTACCTGAAAATTGAGTGATTCCATATTTTTTTCCTCAGAATTGAGTGATTCCATATTTTTTCCCTATGCTTGGTCTATAAAAGTAACATTTGCTGACTATCACAATGTATTTTCTTCGTTTATTTTAGTGTTTCTGAAGGCCAAGTTGTTGCACTTTGGAATGACTTTATTATTGTATCATGTTTGTGATCTCAATTTGTTCTACAGAATAAAACGTCTGAATGAGTGCTCATCCAAGACTGGTGATTCCATACTTTTTGCCAGGGGTTGTATTATATCCACAAGCTCGTCGTACATGGCTTAAGCCTGGTGTACACAGGCGATTTTCTATTGCTTGCGACAGATCGCAGGTCTTGAACATGCTTGATATTCTGTGACCCCCCCGCCAATCGTTTACTTGTTGCAGAGAGATCACCGCATGTGCGCGCTTACTTGTTGCAGAGGTATCGCTGCATATGCGCGTCTTTGTGATAACAAAGCAATCACCTCCAAAGGCTAAGCCAATCCCCGCCCGCATCCCCCTCTCCAAATTGCCCACTGGTCGCAGATAACGCGCACACGCAGCTACCTGAGAGAGGAAACTTGCGTCCAAAAATCGCAATATGCTTGCGACGAGAAGTCGCCCATGTGCGCCGGGCTTAAGAGCCAACTCGATGCTCTGCGCCGTGTCAGCCATCAGCTCATGTATGACTCGATTTGGTGTAATAACTTAATTATTCCATCCAAAAAGTGACCTGTATGTATAATAATTCCTGATATTTCACTCCGACGACGTCACTCCCAGTGTTTTCCTGCTGACTAGATGCGTGTTGTCAAAATGGCAAACCAGTTCAAAATTAAAATTCTTTTGATTAACTTGCGCATTTCTTTTTTTTTTTTGTGGACATGTCTACAGAATATAAACAACATTACACGGTTACGTGAAGATATGAAGTTTATCATCTTGTCGGACTGAAAATATTTTCACTCATGAATATATTTGTCACTCGAAGATGAACTTCACAAACTTGATCCTTTTTCCTCAGAGCTCCTTGGGCATTCCCATTGTACTGTATGTCAAACAAACCCTTTTTATGTTGGCACAGAGAAGCTACCAGCTGTAGTCAATCATGATCACTATCAGGAAGTTACGAGGTCTTGGTCTAAGCAAGTTAAGCTGGGCATACACTGTGCGATTTTTTTCAATCGCGGTATTCAGCTGCTGCTCACAATGTACGAGTGAATCGCAGGGGTAAACAGCACGTAGCTTACGATTCCTGTTCTCACACTATACAATCCAATGCTCGGATGTGATCTGACTGCTCACGCTGTACTTCCATACACGACTCGTCGGATTCTTGTATCCGGAACTGCAACGTGAAAAAGAAGAAGAAGAGGAGACCGGAAGTCTCTGTTTTCTCTTCTGTATCTGTGTTCGCATGTGTAGTGTGACAGGTTGAGGTAAATCGGCTCGTGACACTGCTTCAACAGTGCGATAGCCTTACAATGGGCGACCAGGATTTCAAACAGGTTTGATTTTCATCCGATCGATCGGGAGGAGGTCGTGAGGTGTTAATCGCTTGTCGTTACCCCATGTATACTACACGATCCGAGACGCACGATTGAGCCAAAACTCGGCCCGATCTCCAAAATAGTCGCACGAGTGAAAATCGTGTCAAAATCGGGCCAAAAATCGCACAGTGTATGCCCAGCATTAGACAGTTTGTGACTTTCAGAACGACTGAATTAAGTGTCTAAGTGGGCGTATGTATATTTTTGACCCTGTATGTATAATTTTGACCGTGTTGATTTCAGAAAACCCAAAATACAAAACTTTTGTGCACCAATTTTTTTTTTTTTAATTAAAAAAGGTGCACGTTGCGCAAATCATCCTGCCACAGAGAAAGAAAAGTTCGATGACATTTATATCCGTGTATGTAAACTTCTGACTGCAGCTGGACGGGTGGATGGATACTCACCTCGACAACTTCTGGAAACAGTTCACAAAAGATCCTGTCCTTCAAGTTAAAAGCCAAGCTCTGAGCAGACAGCTGTCTTTTCTGATGATAAAAATCAGAGAGTATTTCACAATATATTCATTTCGCATATTTCACGTTGTAATAATTTTAAACACTTTCTTACAATCCGTTTTTTTTTTTAAAATTGTATGCCTTCTTTTAATTCCTTCCTTTCAGAAGGTTTCTGCTGGAACAGTACACGTACAGTGTAATCAGACGTCTCGATGCTTCCCACTGTGGGGCCTTTCTCCACCATGAAACTCAGCAGCCCTGTGAGGATGGTGGAAACAGACCAGGCGGGGTTCCACGTGTCTGGATGGAAGTCACTAATGGAGAGGCATAACCTGGACGAGCAAAATACCAAACCCAGAAGAGTTATGAAGGGCCCCGTGATCTGTCAACTACATCGCCATGAGCGTCCCACTGACCCACAGTATCTTCTTTAATTTTACAGCAATGCGTTTATCTCAGAAAACCCAATATGTACATGAAAAATGATTGATCATCAGCAATAATCAATAATGCTTCCTCCTGATGGTACTGTAGTAGTGTAAAAAAAAAAAAAAAAAAGAAATGAAACATGACTACTGATTTGTTTTTATACTGTATTCCTAAAACTAGCTTTTTCTTTTATCAATATTTACAAAGACTAGAAATGCGTTAACATTTTTGTTTCAAAATGACATTACTCTCTGTAATATAATTAATAAAAAGGTACATAATTTCATAGGTTATTAACAGCTGGTTATGCTGTTAAAAATATTACCTTGTATTGCACTTGAATCTCCCATTCGGTGTTATCATATAAATACTTGGAGGCTTGAAGGGAAATTCCCGTGGGAATACCAATTTTCCATGATAGTATCCACCTTAAGACAACGTGAAATAAAGCTCAAGTAAGGATTTCTTTTAACATAATTTTAAAACATTTATGTAATGTTAATTAAAAATTAGTTTAATACAATAAACAATTTTTTAAAAATTATGATTAAAATTTACATTACGAAACATTTTTCTTATTTAAAGAGCGACAGGTCTGTCTTTGTGCCAATTTAAAGATTCAGTGAAATTAATTACACGTAGCCTTCAATAAAAATAC
Organism: Neoarius graeffei; assembly: GCF_027579695.1. NCBI lineage: Eukaryota > Metazoa > Chordata > Actinopteri > Siluriformes > Ariidae > Neoarius > Neoarius graeffei. The sequence continues at coordinate 44,230,902 of NC_083594.1, forward strand.
ACAGCAGTGCTTACAAGTTTGGACTAAAATACAGCAGAACCTGAATACCTTCATAAGGGGTTTTCTCTGGTCCTCGAACAACGTAGTGCCTAGCGCATGAATAAAGATAACAAAATGCAAGTAAATATGCGAGTCATATTTAAAAATTAATTAGAGTTCTTTACTGTCTGGAAAATCCCTTGTGTTGAAATGAAATATTCAGGACAAGGCCACAAGCCTGTTCCTATTGCGAGTTACCACACAATGTGTTCACAGTTCCTCTCATGAAAAGGAGGAAATCAGATATCGTACCATTCTAATATATTTGAGGGAAGTGGTTCAGCACAGATGTAAGGCACAGGGTCTTTCTTTATTCTGAGGTAATCCTGTTTTAGTCGCTGCGTTGCTGTTGTTGGTGCTCTCTTATTCCCGTTGCTGTTCATCTGAAAATAAAGGGCAAGGTCGAGCTTAGGTTTTATAGTAGATCTGATATATAAGGAATAGGTTAATCTTGGAAAAAATAAAATAAAAATCACGTTTTACCAGTAATACTAAAGTGACTTATATCCCTCTCGTCCTTCATTAAACTACGTGTGTGTTCATGGCTGCTGGACACCGTAACACAATCACAGAAAAGATGCTTTATGAAAAGTACGGGCTGCAGTGGTTAACACGGTCACCTCACAGCAAGAACGTTCTGGGTTTGAATCTCATGCCAGACTGGAGCTCGTGCCTTCATGGGTTTCCTCCCACAGTCCAAAGACATGTAGATTACGTCAAATGGCTAGTCTAAATTGCACACACGTGTAAATGTGATTGGTTGTTCGTTTCTGTGTTAGCCCTGTGACAGATTGGCAACTTCGCCTCTTGCCCAAAGTCAGGTGGGATTGGCTCCGGCTCACTCACAATCCTAATGAATAAGCAGGTAGAGATAACGGATGGTAAAGTATTTGCATGGTGGTAAGTAGTGTGGCAAGTCAGACCTCTAACTTTGCAACCAATAAGCACAGTAAGAGGTCATTTGACTGACGTGGCACAGAATTTTCCGCATAGCCTCTCAGCAAAAGTACAATATTATCTCAAAACTCTTTAATCATTTTTAAAGACAAGACTAGTCCAGTCGGCGGCACGGTGGTGTAGTGGTTAGCACTGTCGCCTCACAGCAAGAAGGTCCGGGTTCGAGCCCTGTGGCTGGCGAAGACCTTTCTGTGCGGAGTTTGCATGTTCTCCCCGTGTCCGCGTGGGTTTCCTCCGGGTGCTCCGGTTTCCCCCACAGTCCAAAGACATGCAGGTTAGGTTAACTGATGACTCTAAATTGACCATAGGTGTGAATGTGAGTGTGAATGGTTGTCTGTGTCTATGTATCAGCCCTGTGATGACCTGGCAACTTGTCCAGGGTGAACCCCGCCTCTCGCCTGTAGTCAGCTGGGATAGGCTCCAGCTTGCCTGCGACCCTGTAGAACAGGATAAAGCGGCTAGAGATAATGAGATGAGACTAGTCCAGTCTTTTCCGAATCCAGTAGTTAACTAGATGTCTTGCTGTAAAAGTTTCATTGTGGTGTGTACACCATGGAGAAGCCATGGCCTAAAGGTTCAAAAAGCAGCTTTGGTACCAAAGGGTCATTGGTTCAATTCCCTGGACTGGCAGGAAAATCCATGGCTGAGCTGCCCTTGAGCAAGGCACTTAACCCCTAACTGCTCCCCAGGCACTGGATGTGTGCGCATGTGCTCGTTGCATCTGCTAAATGCCTGTAATGTACAATCAATTGAATAACCACTCTTTACAGGTGCGGTGAGCAGAAAAGCATCTCAACACTCCGAACTTTGACGCAGACGGGCTACAAGAGCCGAAGCTGGAGTTACAATCCTGTCAGCCAAAAATCCAAGGCTGGATTGGACCAAAACTGGGTAGCTGAAGATTGGAAAAACGTTACAACAATAAAAGTGATAAATGTTTCAGATTAGTTTTGTTAGTTAAAAAAAATAAATCAATAAGGTGACTAGTGTAAGATATAATGTTAGTAATCAACCAGTAATCAAGACAGCAAATAAATTAATAAAACCTTAAGATTAATTTATTACCTTTTTATGTGTGTGTATATAACGAATTTGATTAGATTATAAAACACTGCTGGGGGGTTTTCGTCACTGTTAAATCACTGAGTGCGACCTGGACACCTCCTTCAACACCTCCAGTGTGGAGATAATCCGGCTCTCTCTGACTATCAACTTTATTCAGATTCTCCAACAAGAATCATTAATTAATCCCAGCCTCACTGGGCTAATAGTTTATGAGATCTCTGTGTTGTGTTACCGCTAAATTAAATTAGTTATAGGGTGACTTTTTCCGGGTAATCTATCCCAGGTTTGTACTTAACATCGGTGCTGCCCTACTCACGCTCTCATTTCCGCCTTGGCTAGTCTTTTCACGACTTCCACATTTCTGGAAAATATATGAAGACCAAATATTTTAAGTCCGTTATATCAATTAAAAAAAGAGCCATCTATTTTTAGCTACTGGTTGTGCGTTTCAGTTAAGCGACGTGCCTGAAACCACTAAACTACCGACAGTGAATCAGTTAGCATCCATGCTAACGCTAACTGTGTTAGCAGCGTCTGCTAATCTCCCTCAGTATGTCAAACCATGTCTCACTACTGCACGAGCCACATTACGAATAATACTTCACATTTCATAATACATACCTCTTAAAATAGTCACCAAGGATTTTTACAGTTTCACGGACCGACGTTTATTTGTATAATCGTGCCGAGGAAAGAAAGCACTTGGCTAATATGTTAGCCAATTCGGTATTTACATCACGGCTGTCAACCGCCTTACCTTTCCCACCACTATTCCGAAAACCCCCGCCTCCTTCTGGACAAGACACACAAAGACAGAACGCTGATTGGACTATTTCACTGTCGTTATAAAGAAACAGCCAATCCTAATTCAGGAGGCCGGTTTTGACAGAAAACGTGTAGGTATTATAGAAATTCTCCGGTATTATCCACCTGAAACGTGATGTTTCGTCACGTGACCGCTACAAGTGTATGCGCATGTGCAACCCAAATCACGTGGCTTAAAGAGAAGGCGTGAACAAGGAAAAGGTTTCAACAGGTACACGATGTTTATTCTGGAAGTAACTGGGTGTGTTAATTAATGGCAAGTGGAAAAAGAAGTCGTCGGAAAGTACTGTAATGCGAAACGAAAAAAAACCCCACTTTGTAATGGGAATTGGGGGAAAAACTATGGAAGCCTGTTTACTTCATTTGAATGTATTTACGTCATATTTATAAAGAAGCAAGCCTTAATTTATCACACGTACACAGATTTAAGCACAGTGAAATGTCTCCTCTGCATTTAACCCATCAGAAGCAGTGAACACACACATAAGTGAGCAATGAGCGCACACACATACCCAGAGCAGTGGGCAGCTATGCTACAGTGCCCGGGGAGCAGTTAGGGGTTAGGTGTCTTGCTCAAGGGCACTTCAGCCCAATCTTCAGGCCATGGCTGCCTATGTTAACCTAATCGCATATCTTTAGTCTGTGTGGGAAACTAGAGCACCCGGAGGAAACCCACACAGACATGGGGAGAACATGCAAATTCCACAAAGAAAGGCCTCCATCGGCCGTGAGGTTCGAACCCAGAACCTTTGTGCTGTGAGGCGACAGTGCTCACCACTACACCACTGTCTCATTCATCTCATCTCATTATCTCTAGCCGCTTTATCCTGTTCTACAGGGTCGCAGGCAAGCTGGAGCCTATCCCAGCTGACTACGGGCGAAAAGCGGGGTACACCCTGGACAAGTCGCCAGGTCATCACAGGGCTGACACATAGACACAGACAACCATTCACACTCACATTCACACCTACGGTCAATTTAGAGTCACCAGTTAACCTAACCTGCATGTCTTTGGACTGTGGGGGAAACTGGAGAACCCGGAGGAAACCCACGCGGACACGGGGAGAACATGCAAACTCCACACAGAAAGGCCCTCGCTGGCCACGGGGCTCGAACCCGGACCTTCTTGCTGTGAGGCGACAGCACTAACCACTACACCACCGTGCCGCCCTACGCCACTGTTCCACCCGATTTTGTGTATTATTGATATTCTAGATTTTTTTATGCATAATATAGATATTCTATCTTATAGATATGGTATAGATATTGTATAATACAGATATTTTAGTCTAGTTGCGTATGGTTTTTTTTCCCCTCACGCTTCCAAATTTACATTTGCAATCCAGTCAGTGAAAGTTTGGCCAGCTTGGTGGATTGTTCTGTACCCCCCCAGGTACTGCCGTGACTGAGCAATGCAACACTAGGTGGTCCGTGTCTTGTGGGGAAATGCCGTGTGCTGGACATGTGGGGGAGTCACGGTAACCCCAACGGTGCAGGGTGGCTGCTGTTCTGCCATGCCATGACCGTAGCTTGTTGACTTGTGTCCACTGCTGTCTGGTAAGATGGTTAAAACCAGGCAGTGGTCCTATGGGCAGGGGTGTTCCCTCCATTCTTCTTTCCAGGCCTCTTTGATGTTAAAGTGAGCTATAGAAAGGTTTTCTTGACTTCAGTCATAAGGTGTTTCGTGCTCCCTCAATTATTTGTTTGAGCGGGGTATTGACCTGTGTACTTCTGATACGTTTATTTTGTTTTTGAGTGGCCTCCTCTTAGCGGAGGTGGGGTGGAGTGATAGCACTCATTGTTGGCAGCCAGAATGTTGGTGTGGATTTTATAGCACCTGATATAATTCACATCATTTCATTGAGTTGGATATCTACTTTCTTTGTGTGGGCACTACGTGTCCACACTGCGGCACAGTATTCGGCTACGCTGTAACACAACGCTAGTGTGGATGTTCTAAGCACTGCCTGTGATGCTCCCTATGAGGTCCCGGCTAGTTTAATTATGAGTTTCGCTCAATATATATATATATATATATATATATATATATATATATATATATATATATAAAAAATAGTTATAGTAGATTGTATACTATGACATTGTGTAATGTCTATATTGTTCGTATTGAACATTACATATACACATTTTTCTTATATTACATATACAGTGTTCAGCGTAAATGAGTACACCCCCTTTGAAAAGTAACATTTTAAACAATCTCTCAATGAACACAATTTCCAAAATGCTGAAAAGACAAAGTTTAATATAATATCTGTTTAACTTATAACGTGAAAGGAAGGTTAATAATATAAACTTAGATTACACATTTTTCAGTTTTACTCAAATTAGGGTGGTGCAAAAATGAGTACACCCCACAACAAAAACTACTACCGTACGTCTAGTACTTTGTATGGCTTCCATGATTTTTAATGACAGCACCAAGTCTTCTAGGCATGGAATGAACAAATTGGTGACATTTTGCAACATCAATCTTTTTCCATTCTTCAACAATGACCTCTTTTAATGACTGGATGGAGAGTGATGCTCAACTTGTCTCTTCAGAATTCCCCATAGGTGTTCGATTGGGTTCAGATCAGGAGACGTACTTGGCCACTGAAACACTTTCACCCTGTTCTTCTTCAGAAATCCAACAGTGGCCTTAGATGTGTGTTTAGGATCATTGTCATGTTGGAAAAGTGCACAACGACCAAGGGCACGGAGTGATGGTAGCATCTTCTCTTTCAGTATAGAGCAATACATCTGTGAATTCATGATGCCATCAATTAAATGCAGCTCCTCGACACCAGCAGCACTCATGCAGCCCCACATAAGGACACTACCACCACCATGTTTCACTGTAGGCACCATGCATTTTTCTTTGTATTCCTCACCTTTGCGACGCCATACAGTTCTGAAGCCATCAATTCCAAAAACATTTATCTTGGTCTCATCACTCCAGAGTATAGAGTCCCAGTAGTCTTCATCTTTGTCAGCATGGGCCCTGGCAAACTCTAGGTGGGCTTTTTTGTGCCTGGGCTTTAGGAGAGGCTTCTTTCGTGGATGGCATCCATGCATGCCATTCCTCTGCAGCGTACGCCGTATTGTGTCACGGGAAATAGTCACCCCAGTTTGGCTTTCTACTTCTTTAGATAACTGCAGGGAACTTGCATGCCGATTTTCTTCAACCCTTCTTATCAGAAGACGCTCCTGTCGAGGTGTTAACTTCCGTGGACGACCCGGACGTCTCTGTGAGATGGTTGCAGTTCCATCTTTCTTAAATGTTTGTACCAGTTTTGCTACAGTATTCTGACTGATAAGTAAAGCTTTGCTGATCTTCTTGTAGCCTTCACCTTTGTGGTGTAAAGAAATTATTTTCTTTGGGGAATTCTGAAGAGACAAGTTGAGCATCACTCTCAATCCAGCATCCAGTCACTAAAAGAAGTCATTGTTGAAGAATGGAAAAAGATTGATGTTGCAAAATGTCACCAACTTGTTCATTCCATGCCTAGAAGACTTGGTGCTGTCATTAAAAATCATGGAGGCCATACAAAGTACTCGATGTAGTAGTTTTTGTGGTGGGGTGTACTCATTTTTGCACCACCCTAATTTCCTAATTTGAGTAAAACTGAAAAATGTGTAATCTAAGTTATATTATTAACCTTATTTTCCCATTATAAGTTAAACAGATGTTATATTAAACTTTGTCTTTTCAACATTTTGGAAATTGTTTGTGTTCATTGAGATATTGTTTAAAATGTTACTTTTCAAAGGGGGTGTACTCATTTACGCTGAGCACTATACATAACTTACACATGTACTCACTTTTTTCCTTCCCTGTATCGCAAGAGAGACACCAACTGCTGGAACCAAATTCCTTGTGTGTGTGTGAGAGAGAACATACTTGGCCAATAAACATGGTTCTGATTCTGATTCTTTAAAAAAAAAAGGCACAGTCTGATGATGGTGGGGCAGTCTCATCACTGCATCATCTGGGTGAGCAGGATCATCAGTACAGCACTGATCTTTGAATTCTGATACTGATGCAGGAGCATGCTGAGTTCTGGGACAAGGGTAGACTGCAGGGTATCGTTCTCTCGGCAGAGAAGGTGATCGGCTGCAGCCTGCCTTCACTTGAGGACCTGTTCGCCTACAGGGCACTGAGGCAGGCAGGAAAGATTGTGGCTGATCCCTCCCACCCTGGACATAAACTCTTTGAGACACTCCCCTCCGGCAGGAGGCTGTGGTCCATCAAGACCAAAACCTCACGCCATGGAAACAGTTTCTTTCCTACCACTGCTGGCCTCATAAACATGACTGGTGACCCCCACTTACTCTGCCCCCATACCTCAGACTCCTGACCCACTCTGCCCCCCACCTCAATAAACAAGATCAGTGACCTCATTTACTGTAGGTGGTAAAACAGAGCAACTGGACTTGCTTGAAGATTCTTGAAGACTTTTCACCTCTCGTCCGAAAGGCTTCTTCAGTTCTGTCTGACTGGTAGGGAGCATTAGGTATTTATCCTCTCATGGATGAAAAGCTCATCTAAGGTGTCATTGAGTCATCCCTGTTGGTGTGGGTCACTGGGGGCTGGTTGTGAACGGCCTCAAGAGTCGTTAGGATGATCAATGGATTGTCCATTAGGGTGATCAATGGAATGCTGATTCTCTCTGTCGTCCTGTGAGTCACTGAAAACAGCTGGGTTTCGGTGTGCATTCAGTTGTCTGGGAAGTGTGCCAAGGACTCTCGAGGCCGTTCACAACCAGCCCCCAGTGACCCACACCAACAGGATGACTCAATGACTACGTTTACATGCACATCCAAATCGAGCTGCTGTCGGTAATCAAGCTGAAGGTCCCAGCAGGGTGCCAGAGAAATCCAATCCTACATGCACACAATGAAATCGGGCTATTGTGTGAGGTGCATTGTGCACCCGAGCCACAGGTGGCGCAACACGCCCCATCGTGTTGGTACACTTCCGGTTGTCGTCATGAAGAGCTATTCAAGAGTGTAAACAAAGTTATCAGTTCCGTGTTCTCCATTGCGCGTTTTTCTCCCGTCCATGAATTTTAATATATTCAACTCCTTAAGCTGAATGAGCATGAACTCTGTCTCCTCATTGCTCCAGAAGTGCACGTTTCTGCTTGCCTGTGGCAGTGGGGGCGTGGTCAAGCGCCGGTCTGTGACAGGAGGGCGGAGCCAGGGAAGGTGAGTGGCAGAATCACTTCACCTGACGGTAATTAACCTGTGTTTGTGTGTCTTCCCAGTAACCGCGCCCTATTTAAGGAGGCAGAGGGAGAGCAGAGGGGACAGCTCATCCCAGGACTAGAACACAGCGCGCGCGCGTTTTTCTCTCAAGAATAAAAGTAGGCTGTTAAACTGAAAAGTCTGACAATAAAAAGCCTATTAGTACCAGAAGCTTTGTCCTGCCGTCCTCTGTGCTCCACCCACACTTCAGAGAGCTCTACATCGCCATTTTCTCTTCTTCGTTTGTTCCTCCTGACCTCTTCTGCTGCTCGCTACTACTGTTGTCATGCCGACCGAGGCTGTTGTGTTTCCCGCTTGTGGTCTCGTCACTCCCGGAAGTAGCTCGACAACTAGCTCGATAGGGTATACATGCACAAAGTAGCTCGGCAGAAATCGCATAAACTAGGTCGTGTAGCTCGATTCTGAGAAATCAAGTTCGGTTCAATTTCAGCCGAATTAAGGGTATACATGGCATTTTGAACTTCGATTTCAGTCGAGCAACAGCAAAAATTCGATTCTCTCTATGTGCATGTAAACGTAGTGAATGATACCTTAGATGAGCTTTTCATCCATGAGAGGATAAATACCTGATGCTCCCTACCAGTCAGACAGAACTGAAGAAGCCTTTCGGATGAGAGGTGAAACGTCTTCAAGAAAGTCCAGTTGCTCTCTTTTACCACCCACAGTTTACTATGACCTGGATGACCGAGAATCTTCACAGACATGACCCCATTTACTCTGCACCCCCCCTGTAGTTTACCTAATTTGCATATTTGTTTACCTGCACAGTTATTTATATTTTTATCTCATTTACTTAATTTTTATTTCTTAATATCTTAGAATAGACAATTTTTATGGAGTTCCTTTATTAGAATAGACTGTCTTTATTAAGCATTTATTTACTGAGCACCTGAACTCCAAGCCAAATTCCTTGTCGTTGCAACAATTACTTGGCAATAAAGCTTTTTCTGATTCTGTCATAAGAATGATGAGAACTTAGCATGGGATACTGAAACTATGTCATAATGATGTAGTATTTTGTAATAATGAGAACTTTTTTTTTCCCCAAATTGACTTGTCATTATTATGAAATAGCAAGTCATAATTATGAGAATATTATATCATTATTATGAGAACTTAAGTCAATTATGAGAAAGCTCATCATTATAGTGGTGGAAACAGACTTCCATAGAAAACACTTTTGAATGAAAATTGATAAAAAAATTTTAACACTTCATAATGGAACAAAAAACCTTTTGCAATGGGAACTGGGAAAATACTTTGTAATTGGAATTGGGGGAAACCTTTTGAAATAGGAATTGGAAAGACACTTTGTAATGGGAATTGAAAAAAAAAACCCCACGTAAGTGGAATTTGGGAAAAACAGGAATTTCTGTGAATGTTCCCAGAATGTACGCACGGGTTTCTCACGTTTCTGTCCCCTGAAAAATAACATTACCACGATGTATGATGGGCTTTCAGTACATGACGAATGCAGCATGTGTACTCTTGCGCTCTGAACGGTCTCTTTCATTCAATTCAGAGTCATTTCAGGGCTGTAGCTGTGTTGCTGTGGATCGTTCATGATCGCAGTTTTAGGGCTCTTGCTGCTCTCGCTTTAGTGTCCACGTTTCTTGACATGTCACATTTATTTCATTCGACAGCAAATAAAACAAAGTCAGTGTCAGGAACAGATGCATCTATCTTGCAGATGAACAGCACAGTAATCATATGTACGGTATGGCCAGGTGTATCATCTCCTCAATGTCTTTGTGGCCAGTTTGGGCAAACATCATACACAGCAGTATGGGCTAGAAATTCACACATCAATAAACCTAATCCAGTAATATTACACAACAGACGACTGTTCCATAGTATGTTGTAGTGTATGTGCACAAATTCAGTTCTTTATTTAAACATAACTTAAGTCACATATATACTAGCAGATTCTAATATTTTGACATCATTTTAGAAATGAGGGAAAAAAAAAAAAAACCACTAGTACATTCCATAAACTATCCTAGGTCCATTAAAATTCATCATCACAGTTAGAATCCACTAATTACATCCACTGTTAAGAGAACTGGTTCTTTGGATGGTTCATGATTCTTGCTTTGGAGAAAGAGCAACGCAAGATCGGATTCCGTGTTATTTTCCCTGATCGGATTGGAAAATCATCTGATAATTGTTCAAAAAGTCTTGAGGGACAGCTTAAAGGAACCTCAATGGTTATACACTTCACTTTAACAGTGTAAAGAGTTATAAAAGGATTTTGTTTTGGTAAAAATGTCTCTTTAGGCTTATCGGAGCAGCGACATTCATGAATATCTGCAAATCACAAACAGCTCAGGTTGACTCGATGACCAAACTCTGCTCACGTTTTCGCACTTGTGTTAAGCCACGTGCGGAAAGTCCTGAGCGATTTCACTGATCGTGGTGATATCTAAAACAGGACACAGAGTTCGTAAGTGGACTTGTACATTGAGTGCATCTCAGATTTTTCCGAATAAACATACAGTTGCATGCATTCATGTAGATGCTCTCTTATAGACACACCAATCGATACCACAGCACTGTTGATTTTGATTGGTCAGAAAGTGTTGATTTAATTTTCTATAACAGCAACTCTGAGAAAAAGTGCCTTTTCTCAGCTGCAAGACAAATCATATGACATTAATGCATTTATTCTTATTTTATATATATTTCTATAGTAACAGCTCATCCTGTATAGCAGATACTCCAAGTAAACAGAACCCATCTCTGTTTACAGATGGTCATTTATCCATTTTGGAAGGAGCCTCTGGGACTTTCTAACTGGCACAGGTAAATCTGTAATGTTAGGTTTTTCCACCATGGGAAAGTCTTCATTACTCAAGAGTTTGCACTATAACATAACACGATGGATTTTTGTCTAACTTCAAGAGTACGGGGAAAAAAAATATGCTGATGAGGGAACTAACTTGTCTCATGGATGTTCCATGACATTGTAACTTTAAATGGATAAAAAAAAAGTATTAATGTGTTGTGTAATAAATAAAATATTGCAAGTGTTGGCAAATTGCTGTGGTATAAGAGAAATAAAACACGTCACGATGTGCTGTTCTTGGAAGAACGTCTTGGTCGTAATGGAGTATTATTTTCCGTTAACAGCACAACCCATTGTGTTTTATTCCTTGTGTAGGACAAACTAAATATTTCTCATAGGTACATGTATGCATGAAACCATTATTTTATTCACCCATAGCCCATCAGAAAGCGGAAGCATAAATCATGATGATGATATTGACACCAATCAGGTATCTATATCATGACATCTGGCCTTGAAATTTATGAAAAAAATATTGAGGATACACGTACAAGTACTCTATTTGAGTAACTTCAGAGCCATATCTCTCTGCAACTGCTTTACACTCACTGGCCACTTTAGTAGGAACACCCATCCACCTGCCGTTTTAGGCAGTTATCTGAATCAGCCAATCCTTTGGGCGGTACGGTGGTGTAGTGATTAGCGCTGTCGCCTCACAGCAAGAAGGTCTGGGTTCGAGCCCCGTGGCCGGCGAGGGCCTTTCTGTGTGGAGTTTGCATGTTCTCCCCGTGTCCGCGTGGGTTTCCTCCGGGTGCTCCGGTTTCCCCCACAGTCCAAAGACATGCAGGTTAGGTTAACTGGTGACTCTAAATTGACCGTAGGTGTGAATGTGAGTGTGAATGGTTGTCTGTGTCTATGTGTCAGCCCTGTGATGACCTGGCGACTTGTCCAGGGTGTACCCCGCCTCTCGCCCATAGTCAGCTGGGATAGGCTCCAGCTTTCCTGCGACCCTGTAGAACAGGATAAAGCGGCTAGAGATAATGAGATGAGATGAGCCAATCCTTTGGCAGCAGCACAATGCATCAAATCAAGCATCAGATACAAATCAAGAGCTTTAGTAAATGTTCACTTCAAACACCAGAATGAGAAGAATTGTGATCTCAAAGCGTGACCTTCACTGTGGCATGGGTCATCGACTGGTTTGAGGATTTCAGAAACTGCTGATCTCACACAGAATGGTGCGAAAAAGGGGGAAAAAAAACCCAGACTGAGCGACAGTTCTGTGGGTGGAAACAAACACCTTGTTGATAAAAGAGGTCAGAGGAAAATAGCCAGATTGGTTCGAGCTGCTGCTGCCAGGAAGGATATAGCAGCTCATATAATCACTCTTTGCAACCGTGGTGAGCAGAAAAGCATCTCGGCATGCAACAGCAGAAGACCACATTGGGTTCCACTCCTGCAGCCAAGAACAGAAATCTTAGAATCAAGAACAAGTTCCGATTAAAGTGGCCGGTGAGTGTATGTTCTAATTAGAGGAGACCTCCATGTAACTCCTTTCCACCAGGTATCCCATGGAGCTACCAATAGAGCAACTAGTGTGTATTTGAGATTTATGCTTTTGTAGCTTTCAGACATCTAGAGAAGAAATCCATAAAACCCCACAAAACCGAGACAGAGCACCATCCCCAGTAACACACCCAGAGCACACCACACTAGACCAGGTAACATCACTCACTCTTTCCTTGTGGAAAACCCGCTGAGGGCTCAGGAGAATACTGGCATCTATAAAGAGAACAAAACTGAGATAAGACAAGGAAAACTTCAAGGTAGCTTGCTCTGTATGTGTTTTTAACCCAAACACCTTCAAACTGCCAGAGCATCAAAGAATATGAAGAAAATTCCAAGGATCTAAAATGGCACAAGCAGGAAGCGAACCTCAAACCAGTCTGGTCATGAGAGAAAACTCAACCACATAACATTATGCAGCGTAATTATTTACTAGACTTATTTTTAGTGATGGGCGGCACGGTGGTGTAGTGGTTAGCGCTGTCGCCTCACAGTAAGAAGGTCCTGGGTTCGAACCCTGGGTCCGGCGAGGGCCTTTCTGTGTGGAGTTTGCATGTTCTCCCCGTGTCCGCGTGGGTTTCCTCCGGGTGCTCCGGTTTCCCCCACAGTCCAAAGACATGCAGGTTAGGCTAACTGGTGACTCTAAATTGACCGTAGGTGTGAATGTGAGTGTGAATGGTTGTCTGTGTCTGTGTGTCAGCCCTGTGATGACCTGGCAACTTGTCCAGGGTGTACCCCGCCTTTCACCCGTAGTCAGCTGGGATAGGCTCCAGCTTGCCTGCGACCCTGTAGAAGGATAAAGCGGCTAGAGATGAGATTTTTAGTGATTTAAAGGGAATGATTTGATTCAATCAAAAGTTCAATCCCTTTACTTTCAGCATCTCATTTCGACTAACGCACAGAGAGCATTAACCCTAATGCATAGAAAGCATTACAGAGCATCAACCCGCAGACCAGATAATCACAGAGAATCCCCTTACACACACCCCAACCTGTACGTTTCTCTGTAGCACTCGAGTTCACCCAAGAACTCGGTTTCAGGTCAAAATGACCCATTTTGTTTTATCTTTAAACATTACATTAGATTTTCTTGAATTTTTCACTTAACCTCCTAAGGCCCAAGCTGTTTTTTTACATGCATTTTTTATTTCTCTTTGCTATTTGGGCTTATTAGAACCTGATTAGAATAAAAACTAAGCATCATCTTTTGATAAGATGTACTTTTAGAGAAAAAGTATGTCCACATATGTGGATTCTTGTTCCGAATTTCTAAAAAGTGCTGTCCACGCATGTGACCGCTAAGCCCTAGGAGGTTAAATTGTCTTCTGATATCAGAGGTGGACAGTAACGGAGTACATTTACTTGAATACTGTACTTAAGTACACTTTTTGACTGTCTGTACTTTACTTGAGTATTATTATTTTTGGAAACTTATGACTGGAACTTCACTACATTTGAAAGGCAAATATCGTACTTTTCACTCCTCTACATTTCTGTCAAGGTCCTCGTTACTATGAAGTGGCTTTGAAAGTGGATGGTTTTTTTTTCTTTTTTCTCTAAAGCGCGATTGTTTTTTTCGCAGGTGACACTGAAACAGCCCATCAGTAATCACTAGGGTCATGTCACGTACATAGACTGGATAAAATCAAGTTCAGTGATTTTTCAGTAGCGTTATTTGAACACGATCAGTTGATGGTAGAATGGGAGGCGGTGGTTCTTCTGGGGAATGCACACACTCATGGCCCATGAACACGTTTCAGTTTTCTAAAAGGATTAAAGGTTCGTTTCGCTTTAAATATTTGTCGAAAACGAACCACATCACGGCCTACAAAAACTCGCCATCCAACCTGCGGAAGCATGTTGAGGTATATAAATGTTTTATTCCAAGAGAAAGCTTGTAATGAAGTTGTCTGTGCTTTTAGAGCTAGCAATAATGTTGCAATAGCTATGCAGTCCGGTTAGTCAAATGACTTTCTATGGATTTGCCCGCCAAGTTGCCATCGCCTTGTCCACGGCCAACGTTAACACATAGCTGGTTAACTTGGACGCTGTTAGTTAGCATGTAAAAATGGAGTTGCGCTAACATGAATAACGTTAACTTATCTGAAGTCCTTTCAGAAATAGGTTTTAGCATAATCTTGCCAAATAAACAATGTAGAAATCTTTCTTTTCTAGTAGCGTTAGCTACCCAATATGATTTCAAGTTTGAAAAAAAAAAAAAGAGTTTGCTAGCATGTCGGGTGGAGTTTCACTGACTAGCTAGCTTAACGTTAAACCACCATGATGGCATAGCATGCGTTCATTTTGAGAATTCACATTTCTGTCTTTGGTAACGGCATTAGGTTTTGTAAGCGTTGTGGCAATAATACAACGATGCGTTGACAGAAAATATACTTTTAATACTTAAGTATTTTTAAAAGCAAGTACTTCAGTATTTTAACTTAAGTAAAAATTTGACTGGACAACTTTCACTTGTATTGGAGTAACATTTGACCAGTGGGATCTGTACTTTGACTTAAGTAATGAAGTTGGCTACTTTGTCCACCTCTGTGTAATATTGTCGATGAATTGGTATCAGAATTCATAAAAATTATTTATATTCGGCTACTAAGAAACGTTCTGAAAAACAGGAGTAAAGATCAAGCGCAGAACAGATCAAGCGCAAGGAGTCCAAAAGCATCGTAGTTTTATTCTTTCAGCTTTTTCTTTTTCAGTGACAAACAAATCTCCTTTAAGATTTCAGTTGTGTCAATCATTTTTCAAAATACAGGACTTTCAAACAGATTGTACAGAGAACGGCGAAAGGAACCACAGTAGAATGCAGAGCGCAAGCAGATGAGAACAATAATGCGTATTTACACCACAGTTATTCAACGGAAATTGTACATGTTCGCATTAAACACACTTCCCAAAGACAGAACATGTAGTAATTGGAAATGCATCAGTTTTCCCCCTGCAGTTTCTGTCAAATAAACATCAAGCATGAGCCATTTCTTTGCTTTGTCTTCAGATGTATGGATTTTATAGCTGACTATCATCACTTAACATTATATTTCCACTTCTAACTGCATCAAATCAAGGGCCGAGAGGTTAAAACTGAAGCTGAGCTTGTTCATTGTGACGTACGTAAACAACCCAGTCAACTGCGTTTCAAACTACACGGACTGAGATCTCATCAAAAAGTCATGCGTTTCTATAAAGCAAAGATGGCCAGCTTAAGAAATCATGCGTTCAGGCATGTTTTGCATGCAGAAGCAATTGACCTGAACAAAGATCTCTAGAAAATAAATCACATTATGTAATTTTGGGGACTTGTACAAATATACAAAACATACTACGGTATTACTGTAGCTTCGATAAATAATATAGCTTAATTGGTATCTGGCAGTCTTCAATTTTAAGCGGCTCGAAAACACCTGTAATTATAGGATGCATGGAATTAAAATGAAAACCTATCATGCGTCTTATTCAGAGAGCTAATAAACTGAATTGCATTAAGCTGTAAAAAAAAAATAGGATGTACACAAATACAGAATTTCCGTATTCCGGTTTTCATTGCACTAGTCCTCTGGTTGGAACATCATAAATAAACAACACAAAAAAATAAAACCAAAACAAAAACCCCCATACAAATACTAAAAATACTGTCGGTAGGAAAAGTGCATGCAGTCGTATTTGTACATGATGGCAAAATATTACCACAGAAAATCTTCATTCTGATTCGACACATCGACTAGATGATGGTGATCAGATACCAACTGATCACCAGTCAGCCAGGACATTCTGTGTGGTGCTGAGTATGAAAGTGTTCCATAACCACTACTGCGATAACATGTATGACGTGTTTAATAACGTTTCTTAAAATACCTAGTGGACTGAGATAGCAGGCTACATATCATTAAAGGTCACAGGCAAAGGTTTTAATTTTATGCACATTTGAAACTTTATATGTTAAAAAAGCCCTCCGTAATTTTCTTCTGGTCCCAAGAAGTATTCTTAATAAGTAATAATTAAAATAAGTTAGCGCGGATTGTGGCGAATTTCTGTTCAGCTATTTTCGTGACCACTTGGCGCGTGATGTCATTCAAGACAAACAAACCGCTTGAGTTGAGTCCACTTCTGTGTATTTTCATTGCCGTTTGGCTTGATTGCAGACGTGCATTCGGGAATTTCCAAAAAAACAAAAACAAACAAAAAAAAGCCATGCCTTATTGTTGTGCAGTGAACTGTAACAACGGGACCAGTTCAGGAAGAGGTTTTTACCTTTTTCCGAGAAAGGAGAAGAGGCAGAGAGAGTGGATTGACTTTTTCTGGAAGAGGAGAAGAGGCGGAACGAGAGGATTGGCTTTTTCCGAAAAAGGAGAAGAGGCGTACAGAGTGGGTTGGCTTTTTCTGAAAGAGGAGAAGAGGTGGAGCGAGAGGGTTGACTTTTTCCGAAAGAGGAGACGAGGCTGAGAGTGTGGATTGTGCGCATGAAGCCAGAGGGTTGACTTTTTCCGAAAGAGGAGACGAGGCTGAGAGTGTGGATTGTGCGCATGAAGCCAGAGGGTTGTTTTTTTTTCCGGAAGAGGAGACGAGGCGGAGAGAGTGGATTGTGCGCATGAAGCCAGAGGGTTGTTTTTTTCCGGAAGAGGAGACGAGGCGGAGAGAGTGGATTGTGCACGTGAAACAAAATCAAGCAGTCAAAGAAGAAACGGACCAGCAACACTCTAGCAAAAAGGAGAAGATTGGAGGTAAACATTTTGACTTTTGCTTGCAATTGACAAGTCAAAAATCCTGAGGGATCCTGTACAATCATTGTGGAAATGAGACAAAGGGATATTTCCTCGCTTAGAGTAGGCTATAAATAGTATAAAGCCACGAATGGCAGGATAATGTGGCCTACCGGCGCACTGTCAAGTAATCGTTACCTATATCCACTAGGGAGGGCAGTTTAATTATTCTTCAAAAGGGCTATTATTTAGTATTACGACGAAAGTAAGAATTTATCATAACCACCAGGATAAATCGTTTGGGTGCGAGCCTTGTTGAGGTCCGGGGTCACCACGATCAGAGTCGGCCGAGTCGCTGTCCGATTCCGAGGTTGCACGGTCAAACCAGTGAGCCACATTCACCGATTGCTTCGCAACGGCCATAGGTTCATACATACATGGTTTCACCTCTCGATATTCAATTTGGAGACTTCCTACTTCAAAATCGCTTTCAGACATTTTACACAGCCTCTCACGACCCAAGTCTGTACACGTGTGCTCGGTTCACAAGTAAACACAGAACTGCTCCCAGTCTGTTTGCCTTGAATGACGTCACGACGACGGTCCTCTGGCGGTGAAAGTGCGCATAAGTGAGATGTAAACAAACCTTCGGAAATTGGGCAAAACAGTATATTTTAACCGTTTTATTCAATCTTAGGGTGCAAGTTAGACACTAAAGATTGAATTTGCTTTTTGGGTCGTTCTTCTAGAAAATAAAAAGTTGATATTCTACGTTCCACCTCCGACCGTTGCCTATGACCTTTAAAGATCTAAAACGCATCATATAGCAGGACAGAACTGTCAGGAATGTGACCGAAGTGTGATGAAGTGTTTTCCTCAAGACTGATGAGGCATCTTCGAGTTAATAGCACAAAGCTCAGCCGCCTCGATTTGCTACCGCTGGACCGTTAATCCTAGCCCTGCACTCCAGGAGCACCCCTAGCACTCATCTATGGTAAGGCAGATAAACTCCTGAATGCACTTCTTGTACTGCTGCTCAGTGGGACTGCTGCCGGGGTATTGACCTGGCTGTCCGAAGGGGCCGTCTGCCTCGCGCATTTCTTCATTCATCCGAGCCAACCGCAACCTAACAAAGACAAGTTTGAATGGTTAAGAAATGCACAATGCATTAACAGAGCTATAACAAACATCACTGGTTCACAACGAGTCCGATTCCGATGCTTACAGAGTCACGATGTCTGCGTTAGCCGCCTGCACAGCGATACTCAAAGGATCCTGACCGTCCTCATCCACCTCCATCTGAGATGCTCCTCGCTTCAGGAAGAGACACACCTGACTACAGACAGGACATGGCAGAAAAGAACTCATCACCTGACGCATATGCAACCTGATACTTCAATCCTAAAGTAGTCTTTGGATAGATTTGAACTTGAACGCAGCATTGTTGAATTTTTGAATCTGTCTACTTCGAAGGTTCTTGATTAATTTCCTATAAACAGCAGTTTTGTCAATAGTACCATCTGTAATTCAAAAATCACAGGTTTGTTTCAATGTGCCAAGGAGGTTATGTTTTCACTGTGGTTTGTTTTTCTGTTTGACTGTAAACAGGATTGCAGAAAACCTATCAACTCGATTTCGATGAAACTTGGTGGAAGGTTGTAGCATGGGCCAAATAACCACCTGTTAAATTTCGGAGCAGATCCGAGTCATGGCACAGAACCACAAATTTATTTTCTCTTGCACTAACGTTATGAGATACGGCATTTGCCATACATCCTACAATTCATGAGACGGCAGTACAGTTCAATAGAAACAAAACATAACCAGTGTAGAAATACGATGACTCCGTATCACAATCCACATTCATGGCTACCAACAATTCTCTGGGATAAATATTTAGGCTCATACGTATAATAATTTTGGAAATACAGTATGCCCAGAGAGATAAAGTGGTTGCAGTTGCAGACTGGCATATCATCGAAGTCTCAACTATTGTCCTTGGTGGAGGTCTGCGCTCCGAGTGCCTTTCTAGTCCTAATGTGTTATGAAGCTTTCTGTAAGGCATTTATCATGGAAGGAATCTCCAGTGTGAGCACTTTGTGAGACACGAAAATGTTCAGAAGGGATTTTTGCTTTTGTGCATGAGGTATTTTTTTTGTCTTATTAACTTTGAGTGGGAGAAAAAAAAAAAAACCAGTTTACAGCTGCTATTTAACAGTTATTCCACGAAATATAGTCGTACATGAGCCGATAGCCGACGAGACGCGTAGCGCCGAGTTGTCTATAAGCCATGTATGACGAGATTGAGTAGAGTAACTTTTATTCTACCTACTGTATATTCACTGGATTTTGAGAAACAGTGCATTTTTATGGGTTTTTTTTGTTTGTTTTTTTGCAAATTTGATAAAAACCTTATACAAAACATCTGACAAAATACTTTCTGCTTAGAATGTAAACAATCCGCCGAAATGACCGTAGCAATTTGTGAAAAATGCAATAATCATCATCATCATAATAAAAAGAGGCGGCACGGTGGTGTAGTGGTTAGCGCTGTCGCCTCACAGCAAGAAGGTCCTGGGTTCGAGCCCCAGGGCTGGCGAGGGCCTTTCTGTGTGGAGTTTGCATGTTCTCCCCGTGTCCGCGTGGGTTTCCTCCGGGTGCTCCGGTTTCCCCCACAGTCCAAAGACATGCAGGTTAGGTTAACTGGTGACTCTAAATTGACCGTAGGTGTGAATGTGAGTGTGAATGGTTGTCTGTGTCTATGTGTCAGCCCTGTGATGACCTGGCGACTTGTCCAGGGTGTACCCCGCCTTTCGCCCGTAGTCAGCTGGGATAGGCTCCAGCTTGCCTGCGACCCTGTAGAACAGGATAAAGCGGCTAGAGATAATGAGATGAATGAGATAATAAAAAGAAGAAAAAGAATAATAATTCTTGGGAAAAAAAAAAAAAAAAAAGATACGTTCTTACCAACAAATACTTTCATTCCATATTTTGGTGCTTTTTTTTGTATTTTTTTGGGGGGTTTTGTTTTCGAGTAGAGTTTTTGCTTCATCCTTGGTTGGTTCAGCAACACGCCCCGCCATTTTGTTTTTCTCTATTCATGGTATATGAGCTGATTGGCTACTCTACTACTAGTCTATCAGAATGCGTGATTGCTCATATCCAATGAATGTGGATAGAATAAAATAAATTATAAATTCAAACTATGATTCTAACTATTCATCATCATTGTTCAATTTAATTCTAATAATAAATATAATTCTAATTGTAAAAATTATTTGTTACACTGAATAATACAGTTGCATCAGGAACATCCAAATGTCTAATATAAAGCCATGCCATGGCTCACCCTGTGTGGCCCAAAGATGTGGCATGGTGAAGCGGGCCCCGTCCTCTTGCGTCTTTCTGATTTACATCAGCTCCGTTCTGCAGCAGGAATTCACTGGCTATTAAAGAACCCTGAGAGGAGAGAGCGATGATACAGAAAAACAAAGAACTGTGTGAGGTATGTAGTCATCTGCTGGATTTAACAGCAATAACTCAACATGGCTTACAAAGCAACAGTGAAAGTGACAGTCTGGATTGACTCACCCCCGTGACGGCCTGTATTAAAGGGCTCTTGCCCTCGTTCTCTTCGTTAATGGAGTTGACGTCTGCTCCATGTGCTAATGCCTCAGCCATTACAGGCAGGTTCCGGGCTTGTGAGGATTTATGGAGCAGCTCGCTGGGATGCAACTCCCGTACGTCCTCCAGGTCTGATGTCTCTTGTTCAACCTCCACCTCCCCGCTGGATTCCTCCGAGTCCTCACACTCTGCAGCAAGGCATGCAGGGAAATGACTTGGATTTCTTCGAAATCCCACAGATTTGCTCATGAAGCATGGATTATGGAAATATTCTAATATTCTATTTCTTTTGGTTTTCCATCATGTTGTAAATTTATGCTTTATCATTATTTCGGCCAGACTGAAACCGGATTACGTTAAGGCACCATTATGTAAATAGATCAGATCATTATTTAGGAGTAAATACACTTGAACAGATGCGAGTAGGGAGTCAAACTCACACGGTTACCAGAGGACTGGCCCCCCACTGTACCCCTAGCTATGTAAAGAGGCTGAGGGCTATAGAAACAGAGATCAGCATCGGCCAGTGCACCTTAAGGGCCTGGTTAGTACTGGGAAGGGAGACTGCCTGGAAGACCAGGTCCTGGTACGGGGTGGACTTTGACTTGAACATGTACTACATGGCAGAACATTTGTGGATACCTGATCATTCCACCAACGTGAGCTTGTTGAACATTCCATTCCAGATTTGCTGTTATAATATCCTCCACTCTTCTGGGAAGACTTTCCACTACATTTTGGATTGTGGCTTTGGGGATTTGCCCTCATTCAGCCACAAGAGTGTTAGTAAGGTCAGGCACTGGTTTTGGGTGAGGATTGGCGTTGCAATTCATCCCTGAAGTGTTCAGTGGGGTTGAGGTTAGGTCTCTGTGCAAGCCAGTCGAGTTCTTCCGCTCCAACTTTGGCAAACCATGTCTTCATGAAGCTCACTTTTGTAAACATGCACCATCATGTTGGAACAGGTTTAGACCTCTTAGTTCCACTCAAGTGTAATCGTAATGCTACAGCATACAAAAGACATTCTATACAATTGTGTGCTTCCAACTTTGTGGCAACAGTTTAGGGAAGACCCACATAGGGATGCGATGCTCAGGTGTCCACAAACTTTAGGCCATATGGTGGATATGCTGTAGCGTCCTCAACTTTTTAAAACCAAGTACTCACCCTCTTCCGTGACACTATCCACCACTGAGCCGAACACCAGGATATCAGTGCTGCCATCTGTGCTGCCGCCAAGACCGCTGTCACTGCTGAGACCTGTGGGGCCAAAGAGGGCCAAGCCACGGACACATTACTTACCCCACAGCTAATACACGAAACTTCAAATCTTGGAGAGCTACAGCACCACAGAGCTTAGTAGTTTCCCCTAAGAGTGGACCATGGCTGCTTTTGTGTCATTAACTTGATCAAAAAGGCTAAATATTGGTCAAAACATCCCAGCCAGTGGATATTTAGCATGCAAAACAATATACGCTAAAATAACTTATGCAATCGTCCACATTAATATCAGTATCCTTATCGATTGTCCAGTATTCCCAACACATCCATTGTCCATGGTTATTAAACATACGGGCCACTTTTTCCATAGAATAAAAACATGTATTCTATTCTCTTCTAGCGGGTTTATTGATGGCATGCAATATTGTTATCATATCGCTTATCCTCCATGTATTACACCACTCTCCCCAATGGAGGAATGTGCAATATTGTTATAATATTGCACGTTGTCAAGACAACATGACGTCACACATCGGAGCTGATGGGAAGATCCAATGACAAAACTTTTCTGTTGCACATGCGTACAATCATTTCTTTGTTGGCCGGGAAAGAGAGAAGACGAGGCTAATCCAGTGCTAGGTTTAAGCACTAAATAAATAAACTGAAAACTGAAACTAAAAAGATGTGCTGAACACCTGAAAGGTTACCAAAACTTCATCAGATATTCTTCACAGATATTTACAAGAGAAAAACATACCAATGGACATCGAAAAACTGGAAAAGAGACACGTTGGAGATGTAAAACTTCCGCACTAGCAAGTGACTGACAACTTGTACACAAACATGGCCGCCAGGTTTGCATCATTAAAAGAGCAAGATTTAGACAGAATTTTGAAAGAGAAAGACGCGCTGAACACCTGAAAGGCTACCAAAACTTCCCTGGATATGCTTCATGCATTTAATCTTCCGCATTAAATATATGGAAAAGCTGGAAAAGAGACACGTCGGAGATGTAAAACTTCTGCACTAGCAAGTGACTGTGACAGTTTGTACACAAATATGGCCGCGAGGTTAGCTTCATTAAAAGCAGAAGATTGAAAGCGGAAGATACATTTTGAAAGAGACAGACGCACTGAACACCAGAAAGGCTACAAAAACTTCCCTGGACACTCTTCACGCATATTTACAAGAGAAAAACATACCAACAGACATCGAAAAACTGGAAAAGAGAGCAACAGTGGAAATATTGTCAAAGTTCTACTTGGAGGTGAGGAAAAGTGACGGAGACTTTTACCAGAGGACTTCACTCGTGGACTTCACTCAGCAAAGCCCTTTTGTTTTGAACAACTGCAATGTAACAATTAACTACGACCAAAAGTAACTTTGAACTTGAACTGTTAACCTGGATATCGCTTGTATCTAAGTTGGGTTGTTGTTCAGGCTTTTTGGACTTGTACCATTTTTATTGTTAGAACTTTGACTTTGTACAGTACTTTGGATTGACAGAACATTGAATTACATTTGATCAGAATCAGCATTCAATATTGCTAAGTTACTGCCCTGTTCTTAGCTTTTTGTAAAATCTATAATTGTTCCATCAAATGTGTATTATAATAATAATATGGGGTGGCTTTTTTGTGGTATATCAGACATATTCCATTCAGCTACTCGTCTTTGACTTGTTCAATATCATGCTAGCTGAATGGAATACATCTGATATACCACAAAAAAGCCACCCCATATTATTATTATTACAGCCATCTCATCTCATATCATCTCTAGCCACTTTATCCTGTTCTACAGGGTCGCAGGCAAGCTGGAGCCTATCCCAGCTGACTACGGGCGAAAGGCGGGGTACACCCTGGACAAGTCGCCAGGTCATCACAGGGCTGACACATAGACACAGACAACCATTCACACTCACACCTACGGTCAATTTAGAGTCACCAGTTAACCTAACCTGCATGTCTTTGGACTGTGGGGGAAACCGGAGCACCCGGAGGAAACCCACGCGGACACGGGGAGAACATGCAAACTCCACACAGAAAGGCCCTCACCGGCCACGGGGCTCGAACCCGGACCTTCTTGCTGTGAGGCGACAGCGCTAACCACTACACCACCGTGCCGCCCAAAGCCAGCCAATATTATTTAATTATACCACAGTACTGTTTCTCGATTCCAAATGCTCAGAAGGCATTGATTGATTTTGTAGATATGGTGTAATAACATTTTCTGTTAGGAGTCTCTAGTATCAGTGCTTTTTAACAGTCCGATGTAAAGCTGTAACTTTAAGTTTTCTGATACAGGAAAGGACAAAAAGTGGGAGCAGGACGTTCCTGCTTGCTTATCATTCCTACGAAAGTAGACTTTACGTTGTTATGAACTTGTTGCCTGACATTCTCATGTCATCCTGATCACCTAACAGTCTGGGGTGGTTTTTTTGTTTTGTTTTTAGAATAATGCCAAATTAGCTCTGTATTATGCCTTACTTTATATTATCATCATCATTGTCTATCCATGCTTCTAAACATCCATCAATGAGATTTGGTTTAAAGATAGTGTCACGACTTACTGCGGGGCCCGGAGCCAGTATCGAAGTAGGAGAAAAGCGAGTCCAGTTCATCGGGACAGAACAGTGATTCTCTGTGGAATTTGGCTGCTGCAGCAGCTGTAGATCAAGAGAAAGGAGGAAGCAAGCACCAAGTAAATGTCTCATAGTGGATATACTGTACCTGCTTATCTTCACAATGACACAGCAATAAGCTTTACTATTTTGCTACATTCAACTCTGTTTAACCTTCAACTGATGCAACAATGTGGTGACATCCTAGGCCAGAGGATTCTGGGAAAGGTGAGCCAGTCCCTTTTTATATATATATATATATATATATATATATATATATATATATATATATATATATATATATATACATATATATATACATAAAAAAAAACCACACAACCCCGATTCCAAATAAGTTGGGACAAAGTACAAATTGTAAATAAAAATGGAATGCAATGATGTGGAAGTTTCAAAATTCCATATTTTATTCAGAATAGAACATAGATGACATATCAAATGTTTAAACTGAGAAAATGTATCATTTAAAGAGAAAATTGAGGTGATTTTAAATTTCATGACAACAACACATCTCAAAAAAGTTGGGACAAGGCCATGTTTACCACTGTGAGACATCCCCTTTTCTCTTTACAACAGTCTGTAAACGTCTGGGGACTGAGGAGACAAGTTGCTCAAGTTTATGGATAGGAATGTTAACCCATTCTTGTCTAATGTAGGATTCTAGTTGCTCAACTGTCTTAGGCCTTTTTTGTCGTATCTTCCGTTTTATGATGCGCCAAATGTTTTCTATGGGTGAAAGATCTGGACTGCAGGCTGGCCAGTTCAGTACCCGGACCCTTCTTCTACACAGCCATGACGCTGTAATTGATGCAGTATGTGGTTTGGCATTATGTTGGAAAATGCAAGGTCTTCCCTGAAAGAGACGTCGTCTGGATGGGAGCATATGCTGCTCTAGAACCTGGATATACCTTTCAGCATTGATGGTGTCTTTCCAGATGTGTAAGCTGCCCATGCCACACGCACTAATGCAACCCCATATCATCAGAGATGCAGGCTTCTGAACTGAGCGCTGATAACAACTTGGGTCATCCTTCTCCTCTTTAATCCGAATGACACGGCGTCCCTGATTTCCAAAAGGAATTCAAATTTTGATTCATCTGACCACAGAACAGTTTTCCACTTTGCCACAGTCCATTTTAAATGAGCCTTGGCCCAGAGAAGACGTCTGCGCTTCTGGATCATGTTTAGATACGGCTTCTTCTTTGAACTATAGAGTTTTAGCTGGCAACGGCGGATGGCACGGTGAATTGTGTTCACAGATAATGTTCTCTGGAAATATTCCTGAGCCCATTTTGTGATTTCCAATACAGAAGCATGCCTGTATGTGATGCAGTGCAGTCTAAGGGCCCGAAGATCACGGGCACCCGGTGTGGTTTTCCGGCCTTGACCCTTACGCACAGAGATTCTTCCAGATTCTCTGAATCTTTTGATGATATTATGCACTGTAGATGATGAGATGTTCAAACTCTTTGCAATTTTACACTGTCGAACTCCTTTCTGATATTGCTCCACTATTTGTCGGCACAGAATTAGGGGGATTGGTGATCCTCTTCCCATCTTTACTTCTGACAGCTGCTGCCGCTCCAAGATGCTCTTTTTATACCCAGTCATGTTAATGACCTATTGCCAATTGACCTAATGAGTTGCAATTTGGTCCTCCAGCTGTTCCTTTTTTGTACCTTGAACTTTTCCAGCCTCTTATTGCCCCTGTCCCAACTTTTTTGAGATGTGTTGCTGTCATGAAATTTCAAATGAGCCAATATTTGGCATGAAATTTCAAAATGTCTCACTTTCGACATTTGATATGTTGTCTATATTCTATTGTGAATACAATATCAGTTTTTGAGATTTGTAAATTATTGCATTCCGTTTTTATTTACAATTTGTTCTTTGTCCCAACTTTTTTGGAATCGGGGTTGTGTGTGTGTGTGTATATATATATATATATATATATATATATATATATATATATATATATATATATATATATATATATTATACACACACACAGGACAGACTTCTTGAATCTGCCTGGTCAGATGATGATTCATTTTCTATAACTGCACATTTCGGCTGTAACGTGAGCTGCAAGGCAAATTACAGGTTTATCCTGTAATTCGGGGAGGGGGGACAGAGGACTTTGCAGATTATCACTTTTACAGTGAACAACTGTTTTTTTAGCTATTATAATGGAACTGACAGGTGCTGTGTCGTTTCTCCAATGTTCCACATCATTAAATGTAACTACAAACAGATAAAAAGTAGGACATTCGGTAAAGTAATAATTACTGTTGGCAAATTAATTAAATGGAGTACAATTAATTAAAATACTTAAATAAATAATTAGCTTTAGAGTGATAACAGTGACTCAGTTTTGTGTCCAGCCTCACAGGCATCACACCGTCCTGTCCTTGATTATTTTGCTATAACAGCATGCTTCCAAGTGTGTTATTCTTTACAGAAGCATTAATTATATACAACAAATCAACTATTTATTGGTCATGGCATGAATATACTGGACTAAAGGAGACACATTTTGACCCATATGATGGAAAGGCATCTAGCAAATTAATTATACATGTTTTCTGTCTTATTACTGTATTATTTCTATTTTCTATTTCTTTTTATTTTTTGCAGTACCTGCGGCTAAGTTAGCTGGCGACACACTTCCACCATCATGTCTGTATTTGTGTCGAGTTTTGGGTGCTCCCATGGCGCTGTTGTTTCTTCTGCACTTCTTCACATGCCAGTGATGAGACTTCCTGCCACCTTCGACCAACACCTCTAAGCCGCACATTTTCTTCAAGAACTTCCTTTCCACATACTTAGCTTTGATCCAGGCCTCTTTCTCTTGCCTGAGGGAAGGAAAGAGGAAAACTTTTCTTTTTAGGAACCCTCAGTACAAATATTGTTTGGAGGCGCTCTTTACATGACGTGAATTTGCTTACAGACCTCGAGCTGTTGGGTCCGGGTTTTTTCAGACCTCTTTCTTCACAGGCACCTTCGTAGATGTGATTAATTACAGTGTTTCCAAGTTCACACATTAACTATTTTGAGAGAGAAGAGGAGGAAATTGTCGAGAAGTCGTCCAGAAATTGCAACGCAATAAGAAAAGCTGGCAAGAGTTTTATTACCTTCATTAATTCTGGTTCCCAGGAGTCCAGTGTTAAAGAGCGCACCTTCGAGCAGTGTACACCCAAACTCCTACACAGAATCATATAAGCATGAGAGCCTGATTAAACGCTGGACTCGATTTACAATCGGGCATTGTTTTCATTTTCCTTCATGACCTGTATTTGTTCCGCAAGGTTCGGATGTGCTTTTGGCTCATATCTTGGTGATGAAACAGTACAAAAGAACAATCATGAATACTTGGCAAAAAGCCAGGTCTGTTACACCCAGGTGTATTTATCTATATTTCTATCTAAAATACTTCAAAACTGTGTTTCCACTTCTTCCTGATTTGCAGTTTTTGTTTTGTCTGGGTTTGCCAATACTGAATGCCTCTCAGTGTCTTTGGAATAGGTGGCAGGGGTTTAATCTGATTAGCCGAGTGGCGCCGCTAATCTAAAGAGAGCCTGTTGAGGTAGAAGAGGTGGCGTCGAAGGGATGAGTCAACTATATTCATAAATGTAGCTCTTGCTATTGTTTGTCTCGGTTACCATGATGGGTTAAGATAAAACAACAGGTGGATTCTTTGTTTTATATATCTTTTTCCCCCCACTCGCCCCTCTTTCGGATGGTATTTTTCCTTCAAGCTTGGGTCCTCTACTAGAGGCCTAGGAGTTTGAAAGTCCTGCGCAGTATCTTAGCTATTCCTAGGACTGCACTTTTCTGGACAGAGCTCTCAGGTGTTGTTTCTGGGATCTGTTGGAGCCATTCTCTCAGTTTGGGGGTCACTGCACCGAGGAATCTTATCACCACGGGGACCACTGTTGTCTTCATCTTCCACATCTTTTCTAGCTATATATAGTACTGTGCAAAAGTCTTAGGCACATGTAAAGCAATGCTGTGGACCAAAAATGGCTTAAAAATAATGAAATGAAATGTTTCAACGTTAAAAAACCCCGTAGTAAGCCATAATAAATGAAACAAAGTCAGTATTTGGTGTGAGACGACCCTTTGCTTAAAAAAAAAAAAAAAATAGTAGTCTTAAAGTACATTGAGTGCAGTTTTATAAGGAAATGAGCTGTAGATTTTATTGAGCATCTTGCAAAACCAGCCACAGCTCTTCTGGACACTTTGACTGGTCACTCGCTTCTTCATTTTGCACCAACACCCAGTAGCCTTCATTATGTTTTCTTTTTTTAATCTGTTATGTAATATGCTGCTCTGACACAACCATTTTTTTCTGTAACATTTAATTTTGTGCTGGAAAACGAACATTTGGACTCTAAAATGTTTTTGTAGTGACTCGATAAAGTAGAAGTCATAAAATAGAAAATCTATGGGGAAGAAAAAAAAAAATAGGGTGCCTAAGACTTTTGCACAGGACTGTGTATATCTAAGATATCATGAGAGTTTCAGGTATTACCTGTGGATGCCGGAGCACTCTATGCACAGCAGAATGCCCAGGTTGATGCTGGCCCAGCGTGGCTCGGCTTGACCGCAGTCACAGCACACCTCGTTTCCTGGGAGAGACTGCACCCTCTGTAGGACACTCTCCCCCCTCACGCTCCTCTCCCGTGGCTCGCTGGCCGAGTCGATGCTGCTGGTTGAGGGGGACGCCGTCCTGTCTAATCGCTGATAGGACAGAGTTATACACTGCAATTAGGACCCTAAAGTTCAGGTATCCCCCCCCCAAAAAAAAGCCCAGTCTTCGTCTAGTAATTTATCCTTTAACTTTAAAACCCATTTATTCCTGCTCATTTGACAATTAGAAGTGGCATTTTGTTTCGTATTAGTAAATCCGTTCAGGTGTTAGTCACCAAAAATAAATGTATAGAAAATCACTGCATTTTACTTCCTCCTTCTTACCCCAGTTACCATATTTGGGACAGATACACTCATTATTTCACAACAACATTCTCATTCTCCTTTTAGGTTCCTATTTTTCACACGAGATGGAAACCGATTGGTCACAATCAGCAGCAGGATAACAACTTGGAGGAAAAAAAATACAATTATTTGCTTTTGTCACTTGATGTCTCAAAACTACACGGACAAAAAGATGTATGCACGTTTATATTTCAGGTAATACTGCACATTGATCATCTTAAATACATAACCATTTTACTTCATGTTAGCAGACTAACAGTCTTTTGTTAGAGTTTGGGAACCCCTGGGTTCAAGTATAAAGGAAAGACCAGAATTTAGGTGTCATGTCAGATATTCCGGTATAAATTCTCACCTAGGATATGAGCAAAATCAGGCTTGAACCTTTTAAATACCTTCAGGGACGACTGAAGACTTACACGAACACTGTTCAGTGTTGTTGTGAATATGCTGAAAAGCAACAGACAGTGACATGAGTACGTACCTCTATATAGTAGTTATCTGTAATCTCTCTGTAGGCTGAGGCGATGCTGGCCTGCACAGCCTGAATCCAGGCCTGACGCAGCTTCTCAGATTCAGCCTGCAACATACAGCTTCTGCAAAGGCAAAAAAATGGTAGCTGTTATTAGTCACACACCCACATTGATGCACTCCCAGATATGCACAAGCATATGCTGGTAAATACTAACCAATGATCTTAAGATACATACTTTGTAGGTGACACCACTTCGAAGCAGAACCTCCGTTCTATGTCCTCGCAAGGTTTGACGGAACAAAGCCTCAAGTCCTCCACAACGACTGTAAGAGCATCCTAGAATAAAATGGTGGGTTTTTTTTTTTTTTTTACATCCACTATACATTTAAGATATACAGTATTACATTAAAAAGTGTGCACAATCACGAAACTGCAACCGGAGTTACCTTCAGCCTCTTCTGATACACAAGCTGGCTGTTCTGTATTGAGAACCATCGCCTGAATAGAAGGGAACAGACATATATTTTTTCTTTGATTAGTGGATTTTTTTTCTTTTGATACTTAAGATTTGAGATCTGTCTTCCTTTTACCTATTCCATGTTTTGAAAGCATTTGTAGATCGCTTGAACAAATATCCCTCCATCACAATCCCGTTCGGAGCGTCCACATTAAATTCCACCTTGGAATCATCACCGGCGAAGTCCTGCGAGTTACAGAATAAAAACGCATACTGACGGCACAAGTATTAATCATGAATAAGGAGTCACAGTATTAACCTGATGAATGAAATCTTTCTACTCAAAAGTCCACCATCAGTCTACAACGATACCTTAATGTACGCTCACAGAAAATAAAGTACATTATTGTAGCTTTCATAGTACACTGGCTAGTCACTGGGGCCGAACCCTCTAAAAGTTCTTATCTGTACCCTTTATATACTGCTTGGGAACATATATGAAGCTTTTTGGCTCTAAAAAGGTACACAATATTACGTTAAGGTCCAATAATGAGCCCTAAGGGGTACGTTAGTGTAAATTGTACCTTGGGAGACAGAAATAGGGGTACAGCAGGAGTCCATTTCTGACAGTGTACATACCACCATTTAAGTTATAAGAAACATACATCACAAGATTATCAGGATATAATATGCAGGATAAAATATCTACAAAAAACCCCACTCCATTTCACAAGGACAATTTGGCGAATTGAAAGGAGTACTGACAAGACGTAGATACGCTCAAAAGATTTTTACATGATGACTATATTTTTAATATTTTGGTGTCCACCCAGTGTTCAACCCTGAGTCACATCTGGAACATCTATGTGAAGAGCATTAACCTGATGCATCGTGTCCACGCTTATAGACCGTCAATTTAAGGCACTTGTTTTTATATTTTAGGAAAATCATCATCATCTTTCGGCTGCTCCCGTTAGGGGTTACCACAGTGGATCATCATGATCCGCATATTTGATTTGGCATAGGTTTTTATACCGGACGCCCTTCCTGACGCAACCCTACCCAATCTATCCAGGCTTGGGACTGGCACTAAGTATGCACTGGCTTGTGCAACCCCAGTGCCTGGGTATTTTACCTAATCTGCATGTCTTTAATACTGCGGGGGAAACCGGAGCACCCGGAGGAAACCCATGCAGACACAGGGAGAACATGCAAACTCCACACAGAAAGGCCCCCCATCAGCCATGAGGTTCAAACCCGGAACCTTCTTGCTGTGAGACGACAGTGCTAACAAGGGAATCACTTCAGAGCAGCACTTATTCACTTTTTATATAAAATAAAGAAATGAATAGCAAGAAGGGCGGCACGGTGGTGTAGTGGTTAGTGCTGTCGCCTCACAGCAAGAAGGTCCTGGGTTCGAGCCCCGTGGCCAGTGAGGGCCTTTCTGTGCGGAGTTTGCATGTTCTCCCCGTGTCTGCGTGGGTTTCCTCCGGGTGCTCCGGTTTCCCCCACAGTCCAAAGACATGCAGGTTAAGTTAACTGGTGACTCTAAATTGACCGTAGGTGTGAATGTGAATGGTTGTCTGTGTCTATGTGTCAGCCCTGTGATGACCTGGCGACTTGTCCAGGGTGTACCCCGCCTTTCGCCCGTAGTCAGCTGGGATAGGCTCCAGCTTGCCTGCGACCCTGTAGAACAGGATAAAGCGGCTAGAGATAATGAGATGAGATGAGAATAGCAAGAAATACCAGTCTCCACTAAATGCCTTAGACTTTTAAAATTGTTATCATGGGGAATTTTTTAACCTCCTTGTGTCATGCAACAGACCTCAACTGTGTAACTTCTGCATGTTCGGAAACAATAGTTTCTATCATTTTGGATTTCATCACTACATATTTTAGACTCGTTTCGAACATTAGGTCAAAGTTAGACGCAAAATTCACATATCAAGCAATTTTAAGTAAAAATGTAAAGAATATCGAGAGGTGTATAAGTAATTTCTGCATGAAAGGGTGAAAAAAAATATAAAAAACAGCCACTAAGCTATGGTTACAAACTAATAAAGAGCTTGTTTGCCTGTAATATCCAAATGTAATATACATAAGCATGCTCAGGGCTTGAAATTACGTTCATGCACATTAACTACTTAAACTCCCCAGATTCAGATTTCTCTCTCTCTTTTCTTTCATTTTTTCTGACTTTCTGCTTAGTTGCATTATAAAATCACTTAAGTTACTAATTAATATAATTTAAGTCTAGAACTGAATAATAAACTAGCAGTTAATGAGACGTGGTCTTACTTGAGTAGCTTTTATTTCTAATTATAAAGCATGCAGACGTTTTTATCCACATAGAACACCAAAGGGACTAAAAAAAAAAAAAAAAAGGTTAATCTTATTAGCATTAAAAAACCAAACCAAAAAAAACCCTCCAGGCTAGGATTCATCCCTTTTGTTCCACCTTTATGATAAAATGTTTTGTTAATACGTGAGATACTGTATAAAATCATACGAATATGAGTTTTAAATCATTTCTGTAATACCACCTGAACAACACAAACAACCCGTTTAATGAAAACGTTAGCTGTGAGTAATGGTATGTGATAAAATGAGTCCACTTAATACGATCTGAAATGAAAATCAATGAGGAGAAAACCAGCACATGCATAAAGCATAAAGCAGATTTGGAGCTGTAAACCTCTCTAAAACACACTCTAAAATTACACTTGAAAATACAGCCAGGACATTCTTTCAATGAGCAAAATACATGCATTAGACATTATCTATAATGTGTTCTTTATATTTTAGAGCAACAAAGAACCTTGGATCACATTGTTTTCATGGGTAATGGAGTAAGCCTAAGGATAAAAAAAAAAGAAGTTAAAAATGATTTGTGATTGGTTATACACTGCTACAACCCAAAACAGGCAAAAACTAATAGAATAAATAGCTTCGGACGGAATGAATAAATTAAAACAACAAGAAAGTAGTTTTGTGACTGGTCTTTAGACCTGACTTGATGAAGACAGTGTGTGACATCGGAGTTATAATAGTGATGTCAGGAAGAATGGGACTTAATAATACACCTGAAAGGATCCTAAAGATGCTCAGAAGATTATGAAAGTGGACAGGGACGGTTATTATTATTTCAAAAAAAATTAAAGGCAAAAGATGGCCATTCAGTTTATTAAAATATATTTCTAGGACATTGAGATTTGATATTGTGTATATTTTGGCTTAAAAGATATGCACTCAGCTGGAGCTGTTTTACTGAGGGTGAAAAAAAGAAAGGAAAAAAAAAAGAGACAAAGAGAAAGAAAACTCACCAAAGCGGAATCGAACCTCCACAACTTCCCGAATATCTTCATCTTTAAAAAAAGTTTTTCTAGCAGCATTGGGAAATCAGGAAAGATCTTCCAGATCTTGAGTTCCTCTTGAAAAGTCAATCTCTAATACATATAGCTAATAAACGACGGTACTCTGCTTTCCATTGAGGAACATGCACGTGAACCTGACAGCAGTGTGGCTTCAAAAAGACTGACGACGCCACCCTCGTGCACAGCACTTCTTCTTAGTTGCCACCTGCTCCAGAGCAGCTCCTCTGGTGCGTTCTGAGCTCAGTGTCCACATGATTAGCATACAGCTGCCTACTTCTGCACAAGCAGCCCCTGATCTGACCAGACATTATTTCACAGCCACGAGCAGAGCCACCTCTTGTTCTGCGGATTTACGAGTACCCTCTTGTGCAGAGTTCCTCCCCTGGCCTGCGGCAAGACTCGCAGTTAAACGGAGCTTGAAGGACCGGGGGTGGGTGGGTGGGGTGGAGGCACTTGGTTTTGGAATCGCCAGCATCCATCTGTGTGGCAGTCCACAAAACAATTCCTGCTTAATCAAGCAAACATTATAGCCACTCATGTGTAGGCACCTCCTTCCAGCACTGATATACTCGCAGGCACGTTCCCTTGTAGAACTGAACATGCTGCCTGAATGGAGCTTTTCATTCTACTAACAGTCAATCAATTAAAATGTTTAACTTTAAGTAGTGCCTCAGTCGACAACACCCACACCCAAGTACTGGAACACGATGCCATACCACTATCTGTATTTGTTTAGTGCTCAAAATATTTGTTTTTGGATTCGAACTGGAATTTTGTTACAGAAAACACCAAGTCATTTTTCATTCACAAATACATAGAACGACAAACTGAAATTTGCAGAATGCAACTTTTATTCAACTTCAGAATCAGATTTCTGGCAAGCTATTTTCTGTCTAATGTGACGGAGTAAGCAAGCTACTCATCTCATTATCTGTAGCCGCTTTATCCTGTTCTACAGGGTCGCAGGCAAGCTGGAGCCTATCCCAGCTGACTACGGGCGAAAGGCGGGGTACACCCTGGACAAGTCGCCAGGTCATCACAGGGCTGACACATAGACACAGACAACCATTCACACTCACATCTACGGTCAATTTAGAGTCACCAGTTAACCTAACCTGCATGTCTTTGGACTGTGGGGGAAACCGGAGCACCCGGAGGAAACCCACGCGGACATGGGGAGAACATGCAAACTCCGCACAGAAAGGCCCTCGCCGGCCACGGGGCTCGAACCCGGACCTTCTTGCTGTGAGGCGACAGCGCTAACCACTACACCACCGTGCCGCCATGAAAGCTAACTATATTTCAAAATGTCTTTTTGGAAATGCCAGCAGAGATGTACTGCCCTGTGAACGTCATCTAGCTTGTCTCGGACAGGGGTTCTCAACCTTTTCTACTTTAAGGTCCACCTATTCATACTTGGAACGGGTTGGGGCCAATTACAAAAGACCCCCAATTATTTTGGCTCATCTATTCTATTAGAATCTAATAATCTATTGTAAAGTGTATTAATGGGATGCAACATCACTCCCTGTTACAGATGGGAGCCCAGGAATTAAATACATGCAATAAAAAAACAAGCTGTTTTTAATTGTAGGTATTGTATTTAAAACTGTATGGATGTGCCAGAAGCCAACATAAAACCATAAATGCAGGGCATTCTCAGTCAAAAGGGATTACATGATCCAAAAGTGGAGTCTGGGTGATTAACACAAGAATTTATTGCCATGTTTGTGTACAGCACACAAGCAAGTTATTAAAACCAAGAAGTACACTCAAAAGAAGAGGATATAGAAACCACTCAATGGGATTAGATCTGTACATGCTAGTAAAGAAGGATTTTTCCTATGAAAGAAAAATTTACAAGTGAAATTTGACATTAGTAGAATAAATTTTTTATCCTATT
Source organism: Neoarius graeffei (assembly GCF_027579695.1). Taxonomy (NCBI): domain Eukaryota; kingdom Metazoa; phylum Chordata; class Actinopteri; order Siluriformes; family Ariidae; genus Neoarius; species Neoarius graeffei. Next base: position 44,266,809 of record NC_083594.1, read on the forward strand.
GTAGCCGTAGCGAAACACAAAGACAATAGTTATGCATACTATTAATTAACTTAATATGAAGATAATTAACGGATAAATCAACAGATTTTAAGGTGGATTTTTTTAAGATTGCGTATCTTTTTAGTCTTTTGTATTTGTAATTATTTGTATCTGTATATGCACGACCCCACCCCCCAGCTCTGCTGATCAACTTGTCATGTTTAAATAAAGTCGTTCATTACGAGTTGGAAAATTATCCATCTGTTGAGTTCCCCGACATCGTTCTACACAGACAAAAAGATGAAAACCTGGAAGAGCATGGAGGAGTACAACTTTTTATGTGTGGCTGGGTTAAATATCTGGGGATCAGGACACAAGATAAATCCTGTATCGTTTTTGCCCAGGGAAGGAAGAATTTCTGGGCTTTTTGTCCACGTTTTTGCAGTGGTTGCTAGGACACTACAAGTTTTAGTATCGGGTGTAAACAAACCACAGCTGCTCAATTCTCAATCCTCCTTGTTCTTCTCTTCCAGCAGGCATCATGTCGTCATCACAGATCCATATAATTTACCCACAAAATGTATTTATTTGGGGCGGCACGGTGGTGTAGTGGTTAGCGCTGTCACCTCACAGCAAGAAGGTCCTGGGTTCGAGCCCCGTGGCCGACGAGGGCCTTTCTGTGCGGAGTTTGCATGTTCTCCCCGTGTCCGCGTGGGTTTCCTCCGGGTGCTCCGGTTTCCCCCACAGTCCAAAGACATGCAGGTTAGGCTAACTGGTGACTCTAAATTGACCGTAGGTGTGAATGTGAGTGTGAATGGTTGTCTGTGTCTATGTGTCAGCCCTGTGATGACCTGGCGACTTGTCCAGGGTGTACCCCGCCTTTCGCCCGTAGTCAGCTGGGATAGGCTCCAGCTTGCCTGCGACCCTGTAGGACAGGATAAAGCAGCTAGAGATAATGAGATGAGATGTATTTATTTATTCTGCACACAGTCTCTCTCTCTCTCTCTCCCCTTGTGCGTACGCACACACGGGTTAAATGTAGAGGAGGAATGTGACAAAAATAAAAGGCTTGTTCTTAATTTACCCACAAATGTATTTATTCCACTTGAAGGTGTTCGGCAAACCAGCTACCGGATTTGGGATACTATGACATCCTGAACTATTTAGTATTTGGCTTCAAACTTGAAAAATTCGTGGCCCACTAGATGGCGCTGTGCGGCCCAGTGGTTGAGAAACACTGGTCTAGGATGTAAGGAGTGGCAGGTCGATAAGTAAATTAGAAATGTGTGAACACCACTGTTAAATGGAAGAAAATATATGTATCCCTTGTCCAGTGCCTGATGGTTTTGGGCTAGCTTCAAGTGTTTTGTGTGGCTTTTGAGATGTAGTTGAGGTGGGGATTTTGCATGAACACAACTAGTCTCAACGTGAAGCTTTAAAACAACTGGATAGTGCATTTCCTGTTCATATCTCATCTCATCATCTCTAGCCACTTTATCCTTCTACAGGGTCGCAGGCAAGCTGGAGCCCATCCCAGCTGACTACGGGCGAAAGGCGGGGTACACCCTGGACAAGTTGGCAGGTCATCGCAGGGCTGACACAGACACAGACAACCATTCACTCACATTCACACCTACGGTCAATTTAGAGTCACCAGTTAACCTAACCTGCATGTCTTTGGACTGTGGGGGAAACCGGAGCACCCGGAGGAAACCCATGCGGACACAAGGAGAACATGCAAACTCCACACAGAAAGGCCCTCGCCGGCCACGGGGCTCGAACCCGGATCTTCTTGCTGTGAGGCGACAGCGCCAACCACTACACCACCGTGCCGCCCTGTTCATATCTGTGTTTGTATTTATTTAGAACACATTCAGTCTTGTTCAATGCAAATATTGTACGTGTTCGATCCAAATAATGTATTCATATTCAATTTCCTATGAAACAGAAATATGAAAAATTTATTTTTTATTTCCGCATTTTTTAAATCTGGCATATTTGCACAGCACCTGTTCACACGTGTTCACACACAGCTGCTAGACCCCACTGAACATACCATAACTCTGTAGGAGAATGATAAAAAAAAAGGAGTCCCAGGGGTGTCACAATGAACTTAGCCCCATAGAAAAGACTAATGTGTGCATTATACTGCATGGATGTGTGTTTATGTCCTTGCGTGTGGAGTAGCAGATGTAACATGGGGCAGGAACAGGAGAGAAGCAATAAGACAGCCGGGGGAGATCGTAACTCTGCCACAGGAGACATAAAGTGAGAAAGAGGGAGGAATGGAATGAAAGGGCTGCACAGGAATCTGATAAATCGGTTGAATAAATCAGATGGACCGCCCGTCAATGCTGATCTCGGGAAACGGAATTAACCACGGGAAGATGTGGCTTTGTTAAAAAAGTGTGCGAACAGAACTAAAGCTATTAATTTCATGGTACATTTTCATGTCCGATCATCAGCTGCAACTGAGATATTCAGTTGCTTCAAATTTCAGGTGATCTATGTGTTGGTGAAGAGCAGAGATACCTGATGTTTATTTCAAACTAAAAAGCCACCCAGGCATCGAAAAAGACATTTTGTCAACACGCAAGCTCATTTATCCATGTCTGATAAGGGTGATTATTTCTAAAAGAGATCTTAGTCTACTAAATTTGGTATGGGGTTGGGGCACACAAAGTGAATATCAAGCTGTGTGGGGTCATCAGGTCAATAAAGGTTATGATCCCTCCACACTTTCTTTATAAAAGAGCCCTGAACTCATGGCAGCCGTTCCAGGATGGACAGCTCTGTTCTCCAGTGGAAGTTTGAAGGGTTAAAGGGGGCGGGGCAGAGGCGTCAATCTCCAGGCAAAGAAAGCAAGTCACTGAAGCTACATGATTCATGCTAAGCATCAGTCTAATACTTGGATACAAAACGTTTCAGAACTCTCTTTCTTTTTCTAGTCCAGTACTAAAGGTGCTGGTTACAGGTTTTAGTACCTGATCAATAATGCTACTAATTAGGAACTAATGGGAGAAGCCACAGCCAAAAGGTTAGAGAAGCAGCTTTGGGACTAAATGGTCACCGGTTTGATTCTCTGGACAGCAGGGATGGCACCTAACACCCAACTGCTCCCCAGTACGTCATTCTGGATAAGAGCATCTGCTAAATGCCTATAATGTAATGGCACCCGGTGGTGGGTCTAGAACCACTGACTATAGCTGATACGGTGTTAAACAATGTAGAAAAAGAGTAATATTTAAAACTTATCATACAAGCTGTCAATTTAATAAAGATTTAGTTTGTTGATAACATCCTGATATTATTTTGGTTTCATCACACAGTTGAAATGAAAAAAAAATTTTTCACCATGGTGAGCTTTTCAGCTCATTATAATTAGCGAAACTTAAACAAGTCTTTTCTTTAGTAATTTTGTCATCAGCCAAAATTTCTTTTTTTTTTTTAAGATATTTTTTTGGGCTTTTTTTCACCTTTATTGGATAGGACAGTGTAGAGACAGAAAATGAGCGGGAGAGAGAGACGGGGAGGGATCGGGAAATTACCTCAGGTCGGAATCAAACCCGGGTCCCCGGATTTATGGTATGGCGCCTTAGCCACCTGAGCCACGATGCCCCCATCAGCCAAAATTTCTAACCTACGACTCATTAAACCAACAGAAATGATAATCCAAGCGTGTCCTGTATATTGGACTTTATAATAGAATTGTTGTGCACTGAAACGATGATGCACTCACTGTGAACCTTGTGGGGAGGGGAATTGAGCTAACACTAAACTGAACTGACCTCTGTTTGGATCGGTTCTTGGTTTTGAACGTGCTGGAGAAAATGCCCTTGATGACTGACATCCGTCTGTTTGAAGCATATTATTGTGTATTTTTCACTAGGATCACTTCATTTCCTAAGGTTAATCATTCTGCCCTTGTGTGGTCATCCTTCCATCATTCTGGATGGCACTGAGGGTTAAAAAGGAATCTGGATGCCAAAGTCTATCACTATTTTGTCAAAGTCAACACCAAAACGCCTCTAAAGCCCCCATCCCTTGCCTAGACACAGATGGCTCATTTCACCTGTAAGTCTTTTTCTCAGCGATGCAGACCTAACCCGGGGGGCGACTCCACCGTGTGACTCCACATGTGTATACAGAGCCAGGCTTGAATTGGATTGCACATGTGTGGGACAGTTGGTGGCACTAATTTAACAGTGATGTTTTTTTGGCACGCCACCTTAATTTCTCTGGCTCGATTAGCTCTGCGCCAGTGCCATCTGCTCCAATTAGTGAAGCTGGCCTCGACTCTGATTCTACCGCCAATCCTGAATGCACCTGGTGCTCCCTTACCTAACCACAGACCATAGGGCAAGTCACACCACCACTGTGCTGTATACGAATGCCAAAATCACAAATCTCTCTGTAAAATCTGCAGACTTTCTCATTTGGTTTCCCATCAAATGATGGAAAAAATGAATGAGGACATGAGTTTGTGCTTGAATGTGTCTCTCGGTGCTTGTGTCTGGGTGAAACAGTTCAAAATAAGTTTAATTCCTCAAACACAGCCCAATCTGTACAAAGGAACCACGCTTCCTTCACACCCACTTCCCCAACTGTATTATGTATATAATGTAGCATCCTTTCACTGGACCATATATTCATTTTGCAGTTTGTATTTTGCTTGAGAATTTATTAGCGACAAATAATTGAGATCCGTCAATTTTTTATTTTATTTTTTTGGTTGCTTGACCTTGACGTGTTACTGGATTTGCCCTTTTCTCATGCATATTATTTTTGCTGAAGGAACTGTTCTAATAGTGCTGCCCTGGGACTAGAGCAGACTCGAAACATTAAATATTTCAGACACAGTCGTGTTGCTGTTAAAATTCCTTGGTATTTATGATTAAAAAAAAAGAAGAAAACACCAATTGTACCAGTACAAATTGAAGAAAATCACTACCCAACTGTAGTCATACTGTACAGGCGGAGGAAAATTCATGACGAGACTGCGTACGGTCATCAAAAGCACATTTCGAAGGTCATGGCAGAGACAGCTTAATGCAATGCAGAAAGGAAGTGTTTAAGTGTCTTAGTGACGCATTAATTTAGGAAGCAGGTCTAAACACACTACAGGCTTCAGAGGTGAAAACAGTGAATAGTACCATAAGAAATAAAATTAAATAAATAAATGTATGTAGAAAACTTTAAGAAATAGAAATGCAAAATATTCTATTCTTATTACATAATTACATTATGTAATGCAGACAAATAGCAATACCATGTTGTTCTTTAATAAATAAAATATTGTGAGCACTGGTACATTGCTGTGGGACATGCTGTTATAGTGAACATTAATAATGAACATTACACCACCCTATCATTGATTATTTTCCGATAACAAACAGCTCGGTCATGTAGGAGATGACACAATATCTAAGCAAAGGTATTTCAAGAGTCTTACCGATTTTATTTATTTATTTTTACAAAGGTCAATTAGCAGTATTTAAAAACTTTCATGTTCATATGCCCAGCTAACACATAAAAGGTTATTAAAATAGCCAGTTTGTAATTTACACTCACCAGCCACTTTAATAGGCACTTGTTCTTGATTCTAAGATTCCTGTTCTTAGCTGTAGGATTGGAACCCAATGTGTTGTTCTGCTGTTGCACACTGAGATGCTTTTCTGCTCACCACGGTTGTAAAGAGTGATTATATGAGCTGCTGTATCCTTCCTGACAGCTCGAACCATCTCATCTCATATCATCTCTAGCCGCTTTATCCTTCTACAGGGTCGCAGGCAAGCTGGAGCCTATCCCAGCTGACTACGGGCGAAAGGCGGGGTACACCCTGGACAAGTCGCCAGGTCATCACAGGGCTGACACATAGACACAGACAACCATTCACACTCACATTCACACCTACGCTCAATTTAGAGTCACCAGTTAACCTAGCCTGCATGTCTTTGGACTGTGGGGGAAACCGGAGCACCTGGAGGAAACCCACGCGGACACGGGGAGAACATGCAAACTCCACATAGAAAGGCCCTCGCCGGCCACGGGGCTCGAACCCAGGACCTTCTTGCTGTGAGGCGACAGCGCTAACCACTACACCACCGTGCCACCCAGCTCGAACCAATCTAGCTATTTTCCTCTGACCTCTCTTTTCAACAAGACGTTTCCACCCACAGAACTATCATTGCTCACTCCATGTTTTTTTGTTTTTCACACCATTCTGTGTAAACTCTAGAAACTGGTGTGTGTGTGTCCGTCCCCAGGAGATCAGCAGTTTCTGAAATAATCAAACCAGTCCATCTGGCTCAAACCAACACCCATGCCACAGTGAAAGAAAGTCACACTTTGAGATCACAAATTTTCCCATTCTGGTGGTTGAAGTGAACATTAACGGAAGCTCTCGATTTGTATCTGGATGATTTTATGCATTGTGCTACTGTCAAGGGATCGGCTGATTAGAGAAGTGCATAAAACACAGGTGAATGAACGTTCCTAATAAAGTGGCCGGTGAGTATAACTCTGCTCTTTAAAACCGTGCTCTGAAAAAAAAACTAATATTTATTATTTATTTACTGCTGCAAAGGAACTAGAGGATATAACACCTAGCATAAGCTAGCTACTTTCTGGAGCTAACAGTATAGCTAAATAGCACCTAGCACACAGTGTACGTACAGACAGACAGACAGACAGTCTAAAAAGGCACAGCAGTCCTGAAACCAAGACAAAATGATCAGAAATCGCAACATTTCTCTCAGATATCTTGATACATTTCTAAGATGAGCCTTCATGAGGCTAAAATTACACTGCAATATTGGGAAAATTCATCATTGTGTCACAGTCTGATTAGCTTAAAAACATCCCTGCTTGTGTTACTCCAAGACGAGTGATTAACCATGCTTTAATACAGTAAATACAAAAATATAAAACTCATGTTTTCAGAAGGATAACGCTTATACTTTATATAGGATTTATTCATGTACACCATTCTATTCCAGTTCCTTTTTGCCAGGATGTAATGGAGACTACAAAAGCATCTCTTTTCACACAGCGCCAGTCGAATCCCTCATGCAAATGTGCACGTGTTTGCTTAATGCGTGTGTGTACGCAGACAAAGGTCGGGTTGACTGTTACTGCTCAGTCACTAAGGCTCAATCTCAAAGGCAGACAGCATCATAAAAAAAAAAAAAAAAAGTTATTCTAAAGCACACACACCACCTCCTGTGCTTATTCACTTTGAAACATTCAGGATGAATACATTCATGGCCCGTGTGTTGTTGGGCTGTCTCTGTGTATCATCCCATTTTCCACACTCAAAGCCAAAGCCATACACTCACGCTGGACCACATTTAGCATGCAACATGCATCAATTAATATTTTATAAACTGAGAATGAATCATCCATATTTAGAATAAATCAGCCTTTCAGTCACATATTGCAGGTTTGGATACAAGTACAACACAATCAGCGTGATCTGTAGATTCATACACAACACCGTACAAAGATTTTAAATATGCGAGGAGAAATCAGGTATAGACCCTTTTCACGTGACGTCACGACAAACGCGGCCGCCATTTTGGACATGAACTACCAGTAGTCTACCACAGCCAACAACGAGGAACGACGGCGAAGCATCGAAAGGAATATAGCCATCAAAGAAAGTTTTTACTTTCAGCAAGACCATCATGCCGTTATATTGTTGTGCACCTGGATGTAGTAACCATCAACACACAAGGCAAGATTTATCATTTTATCGGATCCCGACAGATGCTGACCGACGGAGAAGATGGATGGTCTCTAAAATATTGGCAAAATGATGTTTATTGACATAGCAATCATGTGTAATGGGAAGCGTTTGCATATCCGAAGTGTTGTGTTTACATCAAAGATAAAATAAACCGATATGACAAAGACTGCTGCTGCCAGGTTGGGGACACAAACTAGCAGAAAGGAAGTGTGCCAACAGTGCCAACACACTTCCTTTGTGGTCGATTCTGCTTTAAGGTAAGATGCATTTAATTATTCGTCTGCTGTGGGTTTGGAATCGGTAGCCTGACCGATTCGTTCATGTTTGTGGTGCCATTTGTTTGTTGACGCGTGTTGAAATGGAAGATTGGTTGTTGACATGATTTCCAGTGATGCTTTGGTGCTGCTGTGGATCAGATGTGTTGAGTAGCCTGACTGTTTTTTTTTTTCTTGCGTGTGGTATCATTGTTGACGCGAGGTTGTTTTTTGAACATGCCAATGCGGACACGATTTCCCCTGATGAGTTATGACTTCAGACGCGATGCGTGTGTGGAGGTGTGGAGTCCGCATGATATGTGCGCAAGATAGGCTTCTCATGTGTTTGGAGATCCGTGCTCTGAGACAAGCGCAAGCACCCCCCCCCAAGGGAAAAAAAGGGACCCCCCGAAAATATCGGCATAGTTCGAACACTGGGTTGGAGAAAGTAATGGCAAATAGTGAGTGCACAAACTATAGAAGGTAAACTGTACACAGCGCCAGGGCAGTGTGATGCTATGTCTACTTTTAGATTGTGTTAGCTTATCAGTGAACACACTCGTCACTCGACGAGTTTCACGTCTTTACGACGGATACTTAAATGTGTGTTAGGTATTATTGTTGCAGTCTAAGCAGTCATTGTAGCAGCTAGATGAGCGAGAACCGAAAGGGTCTGTGCCATAAACCGTTATTCCTTCATGTCCAAAATGGCGGTCGCGTTTACGAAGGTCACGTGAGTGAAAAGGGTCTATAGTGAAGTTAAAAAAAAAAAAAAAGGAGCAAAGTCACTCACCTGCATCAGAGTCTGTGGAGGAGAAAATCATGTCGAGAGAGGAGAGAGAAAGCCAATTACTGTACAGAAATTCAACAATCACAATTTTAAACGTATGTAAGCAGAAAATATCATTAGGCCATTGTGCAAATAGTGCACGAATAGCACCGCTGTCAATCAATTAAATTATATATAATATGACCCAATATAAGCCATATAGAGAAGATCTTAAATCAGTGAACATACTATACTGTTCTTTATCTCATTGCACCTCTGTCCTTACACACTTACCCCTTTTCCAATAGGATTCTTTAAAATATTAAATTATTTCGCGGCTCTCAAGAGCCATCGGACATCATTTTGAAAGCTCAAAAGCTGGAAAATGTTGAATCGTTCCTTTAAAGTTACAGTTAGTAAAATTTTAAAAGGTGTTCTACACCTATAATTCTATACAACTTTAAATATACATTTGAAAAACTTGTGATTCACATCACTGCCATGTAATAAATCTGACTAATTTCTTCATTTCAGGCTTCTGTTTATATTTTTCTGGCCCAGAAATGAGCTGCACTTCAAGCTGTACTTCTCCCTGGCATATGTGCTTCCAACAAAGGGATGTGAAGTTATTTGGGGAAGAATTGACAATTTTTTCAATTGCATTTTGCCTCACTGATGGCAGAGGACTCTAAAAGTACAGACGGCTCCTTTAAACGCACAGCCATCACCATCTTTGCATCAATGAACCATTTCATAGGAATCAGTGATCTTTTCCAAATACAAGGAGATTCAGGGACATGGGGTTTATCAGGACAGTCTGTGGATATTGATTTAAAAAAAATAAAAAATATCAAGTGAAAGTTCATTTGAATTAATTTGGGACTAAAATATAGTGAAGGGAAATTTATGAATACAACTTCAGGATCTAATTTTGTAGGCTCAGTATACCAATGCTCTGTTGGCTAGCAATGTGCTAACAGATGGTCAGTGCCTGGGTGGCAAATAGTGTGGGCATGTGTGTCATGAGGCCCAAAGTCCCCTGGCTGGTCAGGGAACTGTCTTTATACTTATGTTGATAAAATTCTCCATAAAAGACTTTTAAAAACATACTGCGGCCACATTTATGTCAAAATGATTAATTTTACCCACCAACAGACATCGGTATGATCACTGAGGATAAAATGTTAAAGGAGCAGTGTGACTCTATATTTTTAAATCTGCAGGCAGTTTCTCATTCTACGTATTTGATCATGAATTTATTATTTTTTTTAAAGTGTCCGTGAAATACAGTATCTCATGTTGCCTGGATTGGGTCTTCCTCAAAAATTCCCAAATTATGAACTGATACTAAGAGCAAGAAAAAAAAACACTCACATCCCATTCAGATACCCAATCACACGATCACTGAGCCCAATCACATCAGATTTATGCATCATACGAACACGTATTTCTCCAAGCCAAGTGTCGCTCACCCGCTGCTGAATGACAGCATGCTGGTGCTCCATCACTCTCTTCTCCATGGCCGAGTCGATCACCAGCTGATCCAGCTGTAGCCAGGACACACACAGCAGATGAGTAAACATCTCATACATCATACGTACCATCAGAATCCATACATACATTTATATTTGTACAGGGGATTTTTTTTAATTAGCTTTTTGAGCATCAGTTCTCAGTTTTATAGCTGCTAGTAATAGGAAATATTACTGTATTATTGTCTGAAGTACTCACATCCTTGATTTGGACTTGTAATTTGACCTGGACTTATTTGACTTGGATTTGAAAGTACAGCCCTTGGTAGTATTGGATTAGCAGATCCAAGGACTGTATAAATCGGTCACACAAGCTGCCAGGGAACAGATTACTCTTTCTTTTAACTCCTGTGCTCTTTTAAGGCTTGTGTTGGTGTGTAATGCATTTGGACCATATGATGAAGCAGCACCTCACCTCAGCAGCAAGCTTTTTCATATACGGGTCAAGCTCGTCCAGAAGGTTGTATCCCTGCTGGAACAGTGTGTACTGTGCATGCATGAAGGACAGCATCTATAAAAGGCAATGGAGGAAGGAAGGAAGGGAGGAAGGAAGGAAGGAAGGAAGGAAGGAAGGATCAGAAAAAGACAGAGGGCTCTATTACCATCACTGGCGCTGAAACTGAAGTACAGACACAGCACTTGTGTCCTTAACTGCAATGTATACACACATTGCTGTATTTATTATGTATTTATACGTTAGCCAGCAGTGGAGACTGAGCGAAGTGAATAAAGCATCGAAAGAAGGAGGAGATCACTCACCGAATCTAGGATTTCAAACTTCTTTTTGGCCTGTAAAACATTGATCTATGGAGAAAACAAGCTTAGTTAAGACATCTTAGTGCCATGTAAAGTCTAAGCTGAGCAACTGTACCAGAATATAATTTGCAAATACTACTGCGCCACTCAGTGGAGCTTAGTAATACAGCAGAATCATCTCATCTCATCTCATTATCTCTAGCCGCTTTATCCTTCTACAGGGTCGCAGGCAAGCTGGAGCCTATCCCAGCTGACTACGGGCGAAAGGCGGGGTACACCCTGGACAAGTCGCCAGGTCATCACAGGGCTGACACATAGACACAGACAACCATTCACACTCACATTCACACCTACGGTCAATTTAGAGTCACCAGTTAACCTAACCTGCATGTCTTTGGACTGTGGGGGAAACCGGAGCACCCGGAGGAAACCCACGCGGACACGGGGAGAACATGCAAACTCCACACAGAAAGGCCCTCGCCGGCCCCGGGGCTCGAACCCAGGACCTTCTTGCTGTGAGGCGACAGCGCTAACCACTACACCACCGTGCCGCCACAGCAGAATCAACGTGACCAAAATTGCACCTTTGGTAGCCTAGTGAATATAGCATAGTAAAATGCAACATAGGCCAAGATAGAAATAATCGAATAAACAAAAAGTACCAAAATTCCAACATTCATCGTATAAATTATATATATAAGAACATAAAGTGTTTAGTTATTGCCACAACAACTGCCCTTAGACTTCCAGTGCAATAGATAATATGCTTTCTGTTCTTTTATCAGTACAAGGAAATGCATCAAAATCTTTATCTGCTATAATCCCGCATAATACACTCTCGATGCCATCGATAGAGATGTTGAAAAACATGGGAGAATTCCTTTAAGGTCAATCCACCAAGATATGCTCGAAGATAAGCTCTAATCTTGCTGCAATATAGTCACTGATTAGACCTGCACTTGCTGCTAAAATCTGGATGCATTTTCTAAACAAAGTAACAATAAACCCAAATCAGTCACTGATAACTCGTATCCAGTGACACACTGAAAACAATAACTGCGTCAAGTGAAAATATGAGTACAATGTGCTAAACAGACCAAAGGTTTCCTGGCTAGAGGACAGTACTTTTGAAGAGCGAAGGAATATTATGTTTACTCATGTCTGATCACTATTAGCACATGTGTCAGACCATACTACCAAGTTACTTTCTGCGAAATAGAGTATACAAAGCCAACACATTGCCTAATTGCGAAGTCTTGCCAATCCTAGTCATGGCCTGAACCATGTCTAGTGTGATTGCCATTCTGTTGTTTTGACCTTTGCCTTCCCTACTGAATACTCTTTCAATTTGCTCTTTGATTGGATACATCACTATCGCTGTAACATTGAGTTTTGGCTTTGTTAATAAATCCATTTGCACATAAATCCTCAACCATCTCCCAAGTCCAGTTTCTTAGAGTATAATAAGCTAGGCTTCAGTGAAAAGGCCATTTTACAATATCAGACCTGTACACAAACAAATACCTTATTTTTAAAGGTTGGTATTTAAAGCCAGACTATAGTTTTTTTAATACTGGATCCACTTTTTTGCTTTTTTTTTTTCCCCCCTCGATGGTGAGTCACCTGTAGTACATAGTCAAGGGCGAGTTGTCGGAAACACTTCCGGGTCACCATAAGTGCGCTACTGGCTTCTTCTACCTCATGTGGCTTGTTGCGGGGAGCCTGAGCATTTTTCACCTGCGCTATCTCCATGTCCTCTCGCACCTTGTCAAATTGTTTCTTTGTCTCTTTAAATTTGCGCACATCCCTGCAGGGTGGAAAGCAAGAATGATGAGAGAAATAGGAGGAGTGTTTATGGACATAAAGTATGGGATTCTTTAAAACAAATAAATAAACCCTACTTACTCCTTGACAAAATTGTGCAGTTGCTGCTTAATGGACCTCTGGGCCTGGTCAAAGAGGATCTACAGGAGACAAAGGAAAAGATCTCAAAATATTTCAGACATTTGATTAAAGGTTCCGAGTGCAAAGTCGAATTCCGGGCACAATGTTCTATTTCTATTGCTGTTGGAGTTTCGGGATACTTCGCTGCTGCACACACCGTGTATCTTATGTGTAAATGTTTTGCTGAGATAAAACACGTCCCGCATTTTACGATTCCGGAGACTGCTGAAGCAGAGCGAGCAACATCATCACGTGACCACCATGGGGCGTGTTTGACCTACTTTTAACCAAAACAAGTCGGCATGAGCAAACATGGTGGACTCCGCTCTCCCTCCAGCGGAAAAGAAAAGGAAAACCTGCGTAGTGAGCGCAACTGCAAGACAGAGTAAGGTTAGAGGACATGTCATTTTTCTGGACTGATAACTACAACCCCGATTCCAAAAAAGTTGGGACAAAGTACAAATTGTAAATAAAAACAATGCAATAATTTACAAATCTCAAAAACTGATATTGTATTCACAATAGAACATAGACAACATATCAAATGTCGAAAGTGAGACATTTTGAAATTTCATGCCAAATATTGGCTCATTTGAAATTTCATGACAGCAACACATCTCAAAAAAGTCGGGACAGGGGCAATAAGAGGCTGGAAAAGTTAAAGGTACAAAAAAGGAACAGCTGGAGGACCAAATTACAACTCATTAGGTCAACTGGCAATAGGTCATTAACATGACTGGGTATAAAAAGAGCGTCTTGGAGTGGCAGCGGCTCTCAGAAGTAAAGATGGGAAGAGGATCACCAATCCCCCTAATTCTGCGCTGACAAATAGTGGAGCAATATCAGAAAGGAGTTCGACAGTGTAAAATTGCAAAGAGTTTGAACATATCATCATCTACAGTGCATAATATCATCAAAAGATTCAGAGAATCTGGAAGAATCTCTGTGCGTAAGGGTCAAGGCCGGAAAACCATACTGGGTGCCCGTGATCTTCGGGCCCTTAGACGGCACCGCATCACATACAGGCATGCTTCTGTATTGGAAATCACAAAATGGGCTCAGGAATATTTCCAGAGAACATTATCTGTGAACACAATTCATCGTGCCATCCGCCGTTGCCAGCTAAAACTCTATAGTTCAAAGAAGAAGCCGTATCTAAACATGATCCAGAAGCGCAGACGTCTTCTCTGGGCCAAGGCTCATTTAAAATGGACTGTGGCAAAGTGGAAAACTGTTCTGTGGTCAGACGAATCAAAATGTGAAGTTCTTTATGGAAATCAGGGACGCCGTGTCATTCGGACTAAAGAGGAGAAGGACGACCCAAGTTATCAGCGCTCAGTTCAGAAGCCTGCATCTCTGATGGTATGGGGTTGCATTAGTGCGTGTGGCATGGGCAGCTTACACATCTGGAAAGACACCATCAATGCTGAAAGGTATATCCAGGTTCTAGAGCAACATATGCTCCCATCAGACGACATCTCTTTCAGGGAAGACCTTGCATTTTCCAACGTGACAATGCCAAACCACATACTGCATCAATTACAGCATCATGGCTGCGTAGAAGAAGGGTCCGAGTACTGAACTGGCCAGCCTGCAGTCCAGATCTTTCACCCATAGAAAACATTTGGCGCATCATAAAACGGAAGATACGACAAAAAAGACCTAAGACAGTTGAGCAACTAGAATCCTACATTAGACAAGAATGGGTTAACATTCCTATCCCTAAACTTGAGCAACTTGTCTCCTCAGTCCCCAGACGTTTACAGACTGTTGTAAAGAGAAGAGGGGATGTCTCACAGTGGTAAACATGGCCTTGTCCCAACTTTGAGATGTGGTGTTGTCATGAAATTAAAAAAAAAAAAAAATCACCTAATTTCTCTTTAAATGATACATTTTCTCAGTTTAAACATTTGATATGTCATCTATGTTCTATTCTGAATAAAATATGGAATTTTGAAGCTTCCACATCATTGCATTCCGTTTTTATTTACAATTTGTAAATAAAAACGGTCCACGACTCCACGGTCAGGAGTATGGAGTTATACACCTAATGTTCTGATCTTACAGAGAAAGAAATGAGAACACAAAACAGTAACAGAAGAGATATATTTGTCTTTTGTTTCACGGATCTATTCACGGATGTCGACCATAAATTACGTCTCTGTGACCCAAAACTCTCGGAGGTCGATGCAGTGTCACGATGTTTTCCACGTGTCGCCATCTTGGTGCGATGCAGTTCCATAGTTATGCTAATTAGTTAAAGCTCCTTGCATTTGGCGGTGTCCGTCAGGCCATACTGTTTACCTCAAGAGGTAGGAAAACAGTCCCAAAACGGAGAAAAGCGACCCTCAGGATATCAAAATGATCACATCTTGATCATCACATTGCTATTGTTCTTGCAAGACACAGGAAAATGCCATGCACAATTTAAAAAAAAAAAAAAAAAAAATTCAGATGACTTTGCAGTCAGTACCTTTAAGGTAACAGTTCTTTGTCACTTATTAGAAATAAACCAAGCGTGTGTGTTAAATGACTAACTCTGGAGCAAAACCAGAACTCTGGAACACTCGTGTTAAATCCCAGTGTTCTTATGCTCCTGATACACCTGACCCAGGGTTTAACAATTAGTGTGTGAAATTGTACAGCTCAGTGGCTGTCCAGCCTCAGGCTACTCAGCATATGATCAGATATAACCACTAGATGGCAAAGTTGCAATTGCAAAACCAACAAAGCCCTAACCTTGACACATCTCCTTACTCTTATTCAAATCCCCATCTTCCTCATTTCCTTTTTTCAGCCTCACCAGTGTCCTTCTCGAAGCATTGAAGTGGATGCATGAAGTGTAAGGGAACACGGTGATGGAAAGCACAATGTCTGGGGCTTTTGTTTCAAATAACGTCTCGTTGAGGGCAAATAGAGAAAGGGACACCGGACCAAAAATGAAGAAGCTTCAAGGAAATATATATATGTCTTTGTGTGTAACACGAGTGAGTGAAGATAAGTGTGAAAACTCAATGTGTTTAATCCATGAATTAGAGGTCATAGATGCAAGTAGGGGTCAGAACACAGGCAGACATGAACAAACTAGAATGATCTATAAATGAATAGACAGATTCCTGAGTCAAAAGTAGGAAATAATTCACGCAGAACAAGAACTAGAAAAAATAAGGTTTGGACGTAATGCTAGAAATGCACAGTCTGACTTTGCAAATACAATATAACAAAACAAGGGATCAAGAGACTTGGGCTAAACACAGAACAGGTGGACACAATAGGGTAACAAGAGACAGGACTAGACCCAGAACAAAAGGCACACGGCAAAACAAACAAAAGGCACATGCAGGACGAAGAACAAGTGCCCACAGTACACAGAACTGCATCGCATCCTGAGAGGGAGAATTCATGACACCATGTCACATGCAAAGCTTGCTCATAAAAAAGTGAGGCAGATACGAGGAAAACAGGATGCAAAAACACTAGCTCATCTTTGCATACAGTGGTACTTGAAAGTTTGTGAACCCTTTAGAATTTTCTATATTTCTGCATTAATATGACCTAAAACAACGTCAGATTTTCACACAAGTCTTAAAAGTAGATAAAGAGAACCCAGTTAAACAAATGAGACATAAATATTATACTTGGTCATTTATTTATTGAGGAAAATGATCCAATATTACACATGTGAGTGGCAAAAGTATGTGAACCTTTGCTTTCAGTATCTGGTGTGACCCCCTTGTGCAGCAATAACTGCAATTAAACGCTTCCGGTAACTGTTGATCAGTCCTGCACACCGGCTTGGAGGAATTTTAGCCCGTTCCTCCGTACAAAACAGCTTCAACTCTGGGATGTTGGTGGGTTTCCTCACATGAACTGCTTGCTTCAGGTCCTTCCAGAACATTTCCATTGGATTAAGGTCAGGACTTTGACCTGGCCATTCCAAAACATTCTTTGGTAGAACGACTTGTGTGCTTAGGGTCGTTGTCTTGCTGCATGACCCACCTTCTCTTGAGATTCAGGCCCTGTCCACACGGCAACGGATTCAGGTGAATCTGATAAAATTGTTTATCGTTTCGGCCTGGCGTCCACACGGCACTGGCGTTTTGGGTGCCCCAAAACGAAATCTTTTGAGAACGGGTTCCAGAGTGGAAAAATCTGGCAACGGCGCCATTGCGAAGTTGTCCGGATGAGTAGAACGGATTTGTTTACGATGACGTCACAACCACATGACTGTCAGTGCTTCACGCCGGGTAGAAGTGTAACGAACTCGATGCGAGTTGTCAACAAATCCTATAACTTGGTTCATGAAACGCACTTACAAAATATTTTCACTGTGAATATTTATTGTGTAATGGTGCAAAGTGAGAGAGAGAGAGAGAGAGAGAGAGAGAGAATAGCCCTTAGGGCAGAGTCTTTAGTCCAAACACTGCGGAAGCAGTGTAACCAAAACTGCGCACCGCCCATGTGCTTTCCAAAAACAAAAACAATCCCGCCAGCAAAAATAGGAAAAAAAAAAAGGAGCGATCTCACCTCTTCAGATGTTGGTTTAAGTCCAACAATACATTCCTCAAAAAGGGCGTAGAAGAACAAAGTAATCCATCAATGTGTAGCATTCAATTTATTCCGGACCATTAAAGAATTCTGGAGGATATCAGAATGTTGGCGTACCGGCTTCCATCTACCCCCATTCATTCCTCTTTCCGCGCCTTTCGTTTTACGCTACTGATTAATAATCAAAACTTTATGTGGCTGATGCTACAGAAGAAGGGGTTTATGCGCATGTGTATACTACTTCTATTGTTCTGGTGTCTCCGATGGGACCGTCTTACAGCGCACGTAGAGGTGTGGCATGTGTATTGCATCGTTTTCAGCAAGCGTTGCGTTGCCATATGTACCTGATATTTTACTGATCCGTTGCCCATGTGGATGCGATATTTAAAAAAAAAAAAAAAATCTCGTTGCCGTTGTCGTGTGGATGTAGCCTCAGTTCATGGACAGATGTCCTGACATTTTCCTTTACAATTCGCTGGTATAATTCAGAATTCATTGATCCATCAATGATGGCAAGCTGTCCTGGTCCAGATGCAGCAAAACGGGCCCAAACCATGATACTACCACCACCACGTTTCACAGATAGGATAAGGTTCTTATGCTGGAATGCAATGTTTTCCTTTCTCCAAACATAACGCTTCTCATTTAAACCAAAAAGTTCTATTTTGGTCTCATCCGTCCACAAAACATTTTTCCAGTAGCCTTCTGGCTTGTCCATGTGATCTTTAGCAAACTGCAGACGAGCAGCAATGATCTTTTTGGAGAGCAGTGGCTTTCTCCTTGCAACCCCGCCATGCACACCATTGTTGTTCAGTGTTCTCCTGATGGTGGACTCGTCAATGTTAACATTAGCCAATATGAGAGAGGCCTTCAGTTGCTTCGAAGTTACCCTGGGATCCTTTGTGACCTCGCCAACTATTACACGCCTTGCTCTTGGAGTGATCTTTGTTGGTCGACCACTCCTGGGGAGGGTAACAATGGTCTTGAATTTCCTCCATTTGTACACAATCTGTCTGACTGTGGATTGGTGGAGTCCAAACTCTTTAGAGATGGTTTTATAACCTTTTCCAGCCTGATGAGCATCAACAACACTTTTTCTGAGGTCCTCAGAAATCTCCTTTGTTCGTGCCATGATACACTTCCACAAACATGTGTTGTGAAGATCAGACTTTGATAGATCCCTGTTCTTTAAATAAAACAGGGTGCCCACTCACACCTGATTGTCATCCCATTGATTGAAAACACCTGACTCGAATTTCACCTTCAAATTAACTGCTAATCCTAGAGGTTCACATACTTTTGCCACTCACAGGTATGTAATATTGGATCATTTTCCTCAATAAATAAATGACCAAGTATAATATTTTTGTCTCATTTGTTTAACTGGGTTCTCTTTATCTACTTTTAGGACTTGTGCGAAAATCTGATGTTTTAGGCCATATTTATGCAGAAATATAGAAAATTCTAAAAAGGGTTCGCAAACTTTCAAGCACTACTGTATATGAATCTGTTGGGAAGTTGAGATCATAAAAAGATACAAAGATCAAATCATTCTTTTTTCACTTAAGAAAAATGACAAGCTGGAAAATGTGATACACGTCTCAATTACAAATAAAGCTGAAATGCTGATCATAAGCATTATTACACTGCGTCCTAACCTCTTTCATTCCATTTGCTAATGATCCTAGACTAGAATCAGCATTTTCCCCTTCTACTAAACCCAGAAACAGGCACTAAACAGCAGCCATCCATTATGCACAGGCGATTTGAAGCTGGTTGCTTTCTGTTTCATTTAATTAGCCGGTGTACGTGGATGTGAGTCGTTAACAGCTCCTTACTGCTGTGCGATTACGTCAGACACCAAAGTGGACTGGATTTCCGGTGCCATTTCAGGCTCTTTAATCCATGTTCACCAACATTTACGGTCTTTCATTTTCACACCCTCATCTGCATCTCAGGATGTACTCTGCATGCTCTCTCTCAATCCATATGTCTTATCCTTATGTCTCTCATTATTGGAAAAATAGACAAACCTGCTGCAGAGTAGAGCCAATGAGCCACATCTAGTATTCTGTGGTGAAGCTGCAATTAAGACAGTGATGAGTGAGAGAAGAAAGAGCATGAAAGCAAAAGCGAAGAAGAAAGTGTGAGCTTCATTGTGGCTTGAATCCTAAAGCTTTTCGAGAAAGCACCAAGGCATGGTTCCTTGATGTAGTGCCAAGCGTTAATATGCAGCAGCATCCAGTTGCTCACCCATCGAAAGAAGTAGCACACTGAGGTTCCTTTTCCGAACCTCAGATAACCTCCATAAAAAAAAGAAGAGACCGAGGAAGAGATAACCAGACATAAAAGAATGAGCAGGAACAGAATCGAGGAGACCTGGAACTGAAAGATCGTTAATTGCACCAAGATGTTGCAAGTGCTACCCATATGTGCAACCTCAATCCAAATCTAAAGCCAATTTTTTTTCCCCCCTAAGGGATTTATTCAGAGATACATTTCTGACAGGCATGCAAAAATTTTGTTTAACTTGCATGTTAAGTTGCACATCAGAAAGAAAACAAAGCCTCATAAAAGTCTTGAACTGGACTCCAAATGATGCATGCTGTCTAAAGGACCTAGAGCAATGACAAAGACTTAAATAGCAAACAGATTGCTCCTGCTTCACTGTTTTATTCAATGTTTTATTTTATCTGGTCTTGGGAATCGCTTCATAAAGCTGAAAAATGACCTCGCATTGCCGGGGTTTACAACATGTCCCATACAAGCTCGAAGTCACAGCTTCATCACTTCGAGCTTGTGAAGAAAACATAGAAATGGCTACAAAAACAAAACCTCAGGACTCCCCGTGGCAGCAAGATGTGAATTCCAAAGCCAGAAAAGTCATGAAGGTCAAGGTTACACCTCGGCTAAAACCCATGCCGACATCTTTACTGTGAGAAACCCTACACCTTAGACTGAAGACAGTCAAAGAGGCCTGTGACATAATTATGGGCTTCTTTGAAATGCAGAATTCGAAGAGGTTTTGTTATTTTGCGAGACCGCCATGGCGCACGATTTCTTGTGAAATTCAATATTGATTTGCGCCGATTCCAACTGCACAGCAAGCTGTCATAAAACACCACCAGCTTGGATTGTGGGAGTCTTCCTGTTGGTGCGAAGATGACAACTATGCGGTTGAGTAAGCACCACTGTTATGCAACCAGGTCCCTCTGCCGCCGCAGACAGTAAATAAACGAAGATCGAGCACTGATCCCAGCCATGATCCGGCCTCATCTTACATCTCTCATCTGGGGATGGAAGCGCCTACACACTTGATGGCATAAATGAAGGAATGTTTGAGTCAGCGTGAGAAATGCGAAGCGAGGGGTTGCGCAATACTCCTGAAGAGAATGAATGATTATGGGAAACAAAAGCTAGAGCGGGGAAGAGACCGATATCGAGACGGATACTCTTTCTCCACTGTACATACCCATTACATTACCAAACCTTCATTTAACCAAAAACTTTCCATGAAATAAATTAGTTAAATGGGTAATTGGAAATAGGGATACGTTTTAGTGTTTTGAATTTTGCTTGTATCTGCTCAAAACAATTTTTCTTAGCATTAGCATTGTAATGAACAGCTTTTTTTTTTTTAACTTTAAAAAATGTTGCTTTTTTTCCGCCTCAGAGAACCCTCAGCACCAATCACGGATCTGTACAGTCATTAAAATAATTTGAGCTGTTCCTCCGAGTCTAAATAATAACAGTGGAATTGTTAGCTTTGGCATTGAGAAAGTCTATATACAGTCTACAGACAGAGCATTAAACCTAGCATTAGCCTTACTATTCGCTCCCTCTTACTGTAGCTTCTGCTTACATCATGTGGAAGAATTTTGGAGAAATGGAGAACGTGTTATTCTGCCTTCAGTATGATTTCATTTCGTTTACTGGGGGGGGAAATGGTGGGTAGTTATTTTGTTAACTAGCATTAGCAAATAGTTCTGTTCATGTTACGCATTAGCATATCTCTTCCTCATCTTCAACAGAACTGAAGTGGGTTTTACTTATTTATTTATTGTTTGAAATTCCTTTTAAACTGAAACGTAAAGCAAATAGTTTCACTCCGTTTAAGACTGGATACTGTATTCTGAGTGCACATCATGTTGTTGCTAATGGTCAGTGAAATCAGGGCTGTTAGAAAGTTCAAAACTTGATCGGTGGTAATTATGGTTAATGCTATATGACGTGAATGTAGCACAAGACCAAATAATACAGTTTCTGTTGAGGTATTTTATCTTAAAGGAGAACTGAAGGCAAATTTTTTATCATCAAAATTCTATTTCTCATATTATTAAATATAGGAAGGCATTTTTGATCGCTATTTTGGTCACTGCTACAGCAAGTTATGAGTGTTTGAAATATGCTACGTAATATATCAGTCTGTATGTCGAAGCAATGGCCGTAAATAAGATTCGCTGAGACCTGTGCGAGACATCATAGGACGGAAGTAAAACGTACAGCGGAAATCAAAGCGACCAACATCTGCCAACGTTGTCAAAAGACGCGTGCGCCCTCTTTCGAATGCTGATGTAATCAAGCTGGAAGTTTTGTTTGTTTTGATAGCAATCAAGAAAGTTTGAAAACAGTAGGCAGTAATCGTCATTTAAACTCGTTTTTGTGCAATATTTCGTTTGGAAAACAGTTTTCAAAAAATGGCGGCACTGACACCTGGCTGACGTTTCACGTTTCGAAGTCTCGCGAAGATCGCGCGGATAAGCGACGCCTGCTGTGGACCAAACAAACTAAATTCAACATGGCTACAAACCGAATAGGCCGATAAGTATAATATTTAATTGCAATTAGTTGCCAATACAAGTCACGATATAAGGTTACTAAAACTGAAAACGTAACTGAATACGTTAAGAAATAAAGCACATTTAAAAATGACTTCAGTTCTCCTTGAAGGCATTCATGTAAATCAGCTCTACAGCATGGTGGTGAAGCATTAGCATTGTCGCTTCACTGGGAGCGTATCTTTGTTTTCATGGTCCTATGTTCTAACTCTAACCTTAACCCTAAACCCAACCCCTATACCCCCCCCCCCCCCCCCCACCCCCACACACACACACACCATCCCTTAACCTAATCCTTACCCTTGCTCCCAACCCACAATGGGAACATAGGAATAACCTTCTTCACAGCTCCATGGTTCCTGGTTCTGATGCCCATGAGCTCTGGTTACCATCTGTATGGAGTTTCACATGTTCTCCAAATGTCCACATGGGTTCTCTAGTTTCACAGGCAATGCTAAATTACCCGTGAAATCTCATCCAGGGTGCATTCCAACCTCATGCCCAGTGTTCCTGGGATAGGTTTGCAACCCTGGTCAGGATGGAGATGAATCAATATCAATGAATTGACAGTAGTGTTGTTTTGGTGCTGAAATCATCAGTCAGCTTTCCTCAATCTCTGACTTCACTCGGTTCTATAGTAGGTCCCAGACCAGCATCATTTGGGTCTCTCGCTCTTTCAGCTTAGATTCATTTGTCATGCAGTAAGCTGCACCAAGCACCGTAGTGGCATCACCTTTCCAGTCAGGGTGAGAAACACACATCTCCACCACTCTTTCTCTGCCAACAATCTTCTCTCCTCACAGGATCACAGCCTGACTATGTGCCAGACAACAGCAATAGTTTTTAGCCAACTGAGTGAAGAAGCTTTAATTTTCGACATTCCTGGTTGTATGAATTTTGCCAAAAAGGTCTGCTTCTCTAATCCTGTACAGGAAGGACACATTCCTGGTATTTTGTGTCTTATAACTCTGTACACCATTCTAGTGGTGAGGATAAAGGACATGAAGAAATAGCATTAGGCAATGTTTTCTCATACAAGCTGTGATCTACTGTATATCCTTGAATTGAACACCAAACCTCACATTGGCCACACACACTTTCAGGCCAAGTTTACATTAGACCGTATCTGTCTCGTTTTCTTCGTGGATGCACTGTCCGTTTACATTAAAACGCCTGGAAACGGGAATCCGCCAGGGTCCACGTATTCAATCCAGATCGTGTCTGGTCCGGTGCTGTGTAAACATCGAGAATACGCGGATACGCTGTGCTGAGCTCTAGCTGGCATCGTCATTGGACAACGTCACTGTGACATCCACCTTCCTGATTCGCTGGCGTTGGTCATGTGACGCGACTGCTGAAAAACGGCGCGGACTTCCGCCTTGTATCACCTTTCATTAAAGAGTATAAAAGTATGAAAATACTGCAAATACTGATGCAAATACTGCCCATTGTGTAGTTATGATTGTCTTTAGGCTTGCCATCCTTCCACTTGCAAGTGGTAAGTGACGCGCATGCCCGATATGCACTGAGATCACACACACAGCGGCTCAGTCCCGAATTACTGCTCGTGTGCTTCACTCGCGCGCTCTGTGAGCTGCGCAGGGCCGGAGTGCGCACCCTCCAGAGTGCACTCGCTGTTCAGGGCGGAGTGATTTGGGGCGCAGGATGCCTGCGGAGCCGAGCGTATCCGTGTATTGGCGTTGCTGTGTGCACGCGAATCGTGTATTGGCGTTGCTGTGTGCACGCTAATCGTTTTAAAAACGTTAATCTGATGATCCGCTGATACGGTCTAATGTAAACCCCACCTTAGGCTACATCCACACGACAACGGCAACGAGATGTTATTTAAAAATATATCGCGTCCAAATGGGCAACGATCAGTAAAATATCAGGTCCATATGGCAACGCAACGCTTGCTGAAAACGATGCAATACACATGCCACACCTCTAGGGGCGCTGTAAGACGGTCCCTTCGGAGACACCAGAACAATAGAAGTAGTAAGGACGCATGCGCATAAACTATTATGCGCGAGACTTCATATTAGCCACAAAGTCAGGAAAATCTGTTCGTAAAATTACATTATAATGACCAAATACAATGAAAAGTATTTTTCCAGTCTCACCTGTGAAAGGTAATCCCATGTGATCTCGTTTGGACGGCAAACCTGTTGGTACAATTAAACGCAGCTAATCTTTATTCTCCGCTTTGACCTATCCAATATGGCGGCGAGGATGACGTATGATTCTACGCGGAAGGCGGCGTCTTTAATGGTCCGGAATAAATTGAATACTACACGTTGATGGATTAATTTGTTTCTCACCTGTGAAAGGTAATTCCATGTGATCTCGTTTGGACGGTAAACCTGTTGGTACAGTTAAAGGCAGCACATGAATCTTTATTCTCCGCTTTGACCTATCCAATATGGCGGCGAGGATGACGTATGATTCTACGCGGAAGGCGGCGTCTTTAATGGTCCGGAATAAATTGGATTAATTTGCTCCTCTACGCCCTTTTTGAGGAATGTATTGTCGGACTTAAATCAACATCTGAAGAGGTGAGATCGCTCCTGTTTTTCCCTATTTTTGCTGGCAGGATTGCACCATCTCATCTCATCTCATTATCTCTAGCCGCTTTATCCTTCTACAGGGTCGCAGGCAAGCTGGAGCCTATCCTAGCTGACTACGGGCGAAAGGCGGGGTACACCCTGGACAAGTCGCCAGGTCACACAATAAATATTCACAGTGAAAATATTTTGTAAGCGCGTTTCATGAACCAAGTTATAGGATTTGTTGACAACTCGCATCGCATCGCAGTGAGAAGATCATTGGCACTACTGGTGTGAAGAATCAGACCATTTCATAAATGAATATTTTGCTGTAGAGCTGCAGTGTTTGTACAATTGCATGTTTTTGCTTCACTATTACTGTCACTATTCTGCTTCTTGCATTACTACTGTGAACTAACACTGAACATAATAATAATAATAATAATAATAATAATAATAATATCCAAGCTCGTGTTTCACTCTCACTAGTGCTCTGTAAGGCTTTTTCCTGGTGATATTCGTTACACTTCTACCTGGCGTGAAGCACTCACAGTCATGTGGTTGTGACATCATCGTAAACAAATCCATTCTACTCATCCGGACGACTTCACAACGGCAACGTTGCCAGATCTTTCCACTCTGGAACCCGTTCTCAAAAAGATTGCGTTTTGGGCACCCAAAACGCCGGCGCCGTGTGGACGCCAGGCCTAAACGATAAGCAATTGTATCGGAGTCACCTGAATCCGTTGCCGTGTGGACAGGGCCTTAAGGCCAATTTATGCTGACAACCCAGTCCTCGCAGACGGTGTCGCAGACAGTGTCTGCGTAGCCCCCCCACCTTCGCAGATGCTCTGCGCGCACCTCCCAAAAATTGTGACCACCGCAGAAGCCTCGCAGACAGCGCCGCAGACAAGAGGGCTCTGATTGGTCCACTCTACCCGCTGTACACGCACTTCCGCTTCCTTACTTTCACGGTTTGTTTTGTTTTCACGACCGGCATTTTTAAAAACACGAGCGAAGATGGAGCAGCATGAAGAGCGGTTGATTGAGGAAGTACGTACATCTATACGACTCCAGTTCTAGTCATTAAGTAACCGGAGGATAAACACTCCACTAACCACACCCACCAACTACTCCTAGCGACTTCGCGCCCCCTTGCGTTGTGCCGGTGAATAACATCGCGCACGCCTATTACTCCCCGCTCAACAATAAATTACAACTGTCTGCGAAAAGCTATCTGCGAAAGCCTTGTCGCAAGAGCATGCAGAGGCCTTTAGTCCTCCTGGTGTGAGCTGGCCATCAGATTAGCTCTACTGCAAACTGCCAGGCCTGTGATTTACAGAGTGGCAGGTTAACTGCTCTGACCCAGAGACAGAGGCAAGAGTGAATTAAACTGATGGCCTTTCGCTCAGGAGTGTCTTCTAAGGTCGGTAAATAGAAAGGAGATGGTGAACAGGGTTAAGAATAGCCATCAATCATTTTGTAATGCAATAGCACAAATAGCACTTAGACAAAAAGCAGTGAGCTGAGGCAGAAAATCCACACAGCTGTCATCATCATCTGGACTCTAGTGAAAAATCAAAGGACTGGGACTCTATAAACACGTTACACATTCTCATAAGGCTATGACCTGAAAACATCACGCCTACATGCTCAGCCCCAGGAATGCACCGTCTCCACCGCATCTCCACAAAACAATTTATCACAGGAATAAACTTGCTCCATAAAAACAACACAATGGTGGCAAAATCTCACAGGAAAATATGGTGCGAGACTTGTAGGAAAGGATCAGCAGTTTTTGGGCTGACAATTAAAAAGCCACAGGCCCTTTATACCCTGACCAAGGAATTTCCTCTGCTCCAGAAAGCCAGTTAGCTCTACTGTGCTACAGGTACTTAAACAAAGCAAAGGAAGCCTAATTAGTGATATTAAATGATTTGGGGACATTTAAGAAACAATGAAGCTCTCAATGGATTCAAAGGAAAAATTAGACACCTCCCCCCAAAAAAAGAAGCTAAAGTAGCCTCCTAAGTTATTTAAAACCTATGTACAACCGCTTCCTCTGTGTTCCTCCTCTATTTTAATTCTCTCTCTCTTTTGGTTTGTGTTTCCAATTATATCAGCGCTCAAAAACAGGAAAAGTATTTTCTCTGCGTCAGCAATATATCCTATATCTCTCCTCCAGATTAAAGGAGTCACGGCTTTCCTCCGTGAGACTTTCACTCAAGCTCGTCATACACATTAAAGCTTGATAAACTGCTGAAATAAATGAAATATAATCCATTACCTTTCTATCACTTTCATCAAGATACACCGTGACTGGTTACAAAGGAGGAAATCATGATTTATTGAAAATGTATCCAAAAAGATGAAATAATACCTTTTTGGAACAGTTCTCTCTTAGTTATCACAAATGCATTCTGGGTAAAAGGTAGCCTTTCATCGTTATCGAGGACCAGCTTCAGTGAGACAAATCTGACCTTAAATTTACAGATTGGTTTTCATGATTTATTGAAAAAAAAAAAAAAAACAAAAAAAAAAAACAGAAATGGAGTGGATTCTACCGACTAAGTTCACTCTGGTTCACCAAATCTAGTCAAAAGCTACCTTAAAGTACATATCACAGGTAAATTCAGGAGCAACGTCAGTGTAATTTTCCTATTTTACATTAAACTTTGGTCAAATATCTGTCACGTTTTGTACAATTGTTTTTTTACCTTGCACAATACCAGAAAAATCCAGTTGAAAATCAAGCTATTTGAGGCGAATTGGTCCGCCTCTGAAAAAACTTGGCATTTGGATTTCCCGGGAAACATTCACTACGTTTACATGCACGTCCAAATCGAGCTACTGTCGGTAATCGAGCAAAGGGTCCCAGCAGGGGTGCCAGAGAAATCCAATCCTACATGCACAAGTGAAATCGGGCTATTGTGCAAGGTGCATTGTGCACCCGAGCCACACGTGGCGCTACACGCCCCATCGTGTTGGTACACTTCCGGTTGTCGTCATGAAGAGCTATAGTGTTGCCAGATAATGCTGACGTTTTCCAGCCCGAAACATGTTCAAATCCGCTAAAATGCACTTAAAACCCCCAATCTGGCAACACTAGCAGTTCCGTGTTCAAGCTGTTAGGCTTGCTCTAACAGACTGTATGGCTACAAACTGTCCGGCGCAGACCACTGTTTTGTAAGACAACTTATTTTGCACAATAATATTTTTCTAAAGTCCATTTTTTGCTTACAAAAAAAAATATATATTTTTTTGCTTACAATTTAACTTATGTCTTAATAAACACACAAAGTTCAACTGTTTTGTTTTTATTGACATTCTTCAGATGTTGGACATACATACATACACATACATATATATATACACATATATATATACATATATATATACATACATACATATAATATATATATATATATATATATATATATATATATATATATATATATATATATATATATATATATATATATATACACACACACACATACACACACACAAATACAATGACTTGTTTATGTACACAATTCACAGCTATGCAACAGCTGTACAGATGTATTTGGTGATACACTAAGTGAGCTAAATTTTAACAGTGCAAACAATGCCACAAAAAGAAAAGATTCATGCCGTTGTCATGATTCGTTGTCATGCCGACCGAGGCTGTTGTGTTTCCCGCTTGTGGTCTCGTCACTCGTCACTTCCGGAAGTAGCTCGACAACTAGCTCGATAGGGTATACATGCAGAAAGTAGCTCGGCAGAAAATCGCATAAACTAGGTCGTGTAGCTCGATTCCGAGAAATCAAGTTCGGTTCAATTTCAGCCGAATTAAGGTGTATACATGGCATTTTGAACTTCGATTTCAGTCGAGCAACGGCAGAAATTCGATTCTCTCTATGTGCATGTAAACGTAGTGAGTGATTTTCGTGACGTCACGTGTGGGACGCCTCCTTCTGAATCCTACGCCAGCGCTGGTTTGTTTATGAGAAAACGACCTGGTGGTTTTCTGCAAATTTCTTCAACGTTATCGCGTAATTATTAAAATGGTTAACAGATGTATCGTAGGAGGGTGTAGCAACACCAATCTTGATGGGATTAGTACTCATCGTTTTCCAAAAAAACGGACAATGAGAGAAACGGGAGCGCTTGGTCTACACAGGCTGTGCACTGAAACCATGCAAGCTCTCGCAGCCTTGCTGGCGCTTCTGCAGGTAACGTCACGAATCTGGCTCCAGACTCCCTTGGGATTTTTCCAGACACATTTTATTTTATTTTATTCTGCTGTAGACAGATGGCCTTGTGCAAAATTACTCTTCTGGATGAGTGTGTAAAGGGACATACTGTACTTTCATATGAAAAAAAAAATTTGGTCCAGGATATGCACTTTAAAATAATCAAATGCATGCAAATTTCCTTCTATTCCTACGTTATTAATCAGTAGTCATGCTTGGTGCTTGCTGTATCGTTGTTTGGTAGTGAAATGGAATGTAATGGACATTTATCTCACACAAAAGATCGGACGTTTGTCTTACACTGGGACATCCGGAATCACTTTTATTATAGTGCAGTTTGGTATTATTCCATTCCCTAGGCACGGTCTCTCAAAGCTGGAAGAAAAAATTATACTGGAAAGCTGGAAATAGTTCCACTTTGAACCTGAATTAATAAAATACAGACTACCCCTACTTTCATTCCTCTTCAATAAACACTTATCCCAGGAATACTGGATTTGTGAGGTGGGAATACACCCTGGATGGGACGCCTGTCCATTGCATGATAACAAACACACACACACACACACACACACACAAGGAGCAATTTAACAATTCACATGCTGCCATATTTTGGGAGGTGGGAAGAAGCCAGAAAACCCGGATGAAACCCATATGGACACAGAGAGAACGTGTGAAACTACACGCAGACGGTAATCTGAGCTCAGAACCTGGAGCTGTTTATGTGCAAAAGTCATAATTATTTTTTTAAAAAACCTCCTTTTGGGTAAGATAAGTTGCTGAGTCATTCCTTTAAACCAGTCTAAGGCACACTGCATATAGTAACTAATGCTATATCAGCATAAAAGCAAAGCATGTGGAACCCATCAGGCAGATGTGATGTGAAACACTGCATGTAAAGAAATCAAGCTTTTCAGGGGTTAAATTTCAGCGCAAGCAACATGGTTTCACAGTAAAAGTACCCAAGAGACATGCTCGCCTCTCAGGAAACGATGGACTATTATACCGTTTGAATAGGAACATATTGGACACGTGTATAAGCATATTTTTTATTAAGGATGCATGTACATGCATTGTGGCAACCAAGGAAATAGAGCTCTGATGACTCACCATGTGGTAGTTGACAATTTCCTGAAGGCTCTCGCCACATTTCTCCAGAAACTCCTGCAAAGCACACACAAATCGATACGATACAATACAATATTATACAACCTGCCATTACAGCCTCTCAGCACGAGACAGTTTAGATCATTTTATTAGCGAACAGGATGTACACGGTTATAGTAGCGAGCTAAAACTATTCTCTATAACACTTAACAGGTGTTGTTAGATGTCATCACTACTAGTTTATAGTGCTCCTACAGCGCCCTCCACAATTATTGGCACCCCTGGTTAAGATGTGTTAAAAGCCTTAAAATAAATTCAATTTTTATTGCAGAAGCATAATCTCACACTGAAAATTGTAACCCTTAACTCAAGTGAATTAAAAAAAAAATCCCTGACTAAGAAATAATTATTTTTCATAAAATCACCTGTTCCACAATTATTGGCACCCATAACAATTCCTAGAAAATAAATGTAATTGAAGCATTTCTGTCATTTCTACTGTAGTTTATAAAGTTGATCAGAGTATCTAGGAACCTTTAATTAGTAATTCATCACATCCTGTTTCCCTGGGGGTATAAATATGATGTGACACAGAGGCCTATTTCTCTTATCAGCATGTATTCTCTTCAGCATGGGAAAGACAAGAGAACACACCATTCAAGTAAGGCAGATGTGTGTCGACCTTCATAAGTCAGGCAACGGCTACAAGAAAATAGCCGCTCGCCTACACCGGCCCGTATCTACCGTCAGAGGAATCATCAAGAAGTTTAAAACAACTGGAACAGTGGCAAACAAGCCTGGACGAGGATGCAAGTTTATCTTGCCACCACGCACAGTGAGGAGGATGGTAAGAGAAGTAAAAAGTTCTCCAAAGCTCACTGTTAGAGAATTGCATCAAAGAGTAGCATCTTAGGGTCACAAAGTCTCCATAACAACCATCAGACGCTATCTACATGCCAATAAGCTGTTTGGGAGGCATGCACAGAAAAAGCCTTTTCTCACTTACAAGCATAAACGTAAACGTCTGGAGTTTGCTCAGCGGTACTGGGACTTCAACTGGGACCGTGCGCTTTGGTCAGACGAGACCAAGATAGAGCTTTTTGGCAACAAACACTCTAATACATCACAAAAGATGAGTATGCGGAAAAGCACCTCATGCGCACTGTGAAGTATGGGGGAGGATCGGGGAGGATCGGTGATGCTGTGGGCCTGTTTCTCTTCCAAAGGCCCCGGGAACCTTGTTAGGGTGCATGGCATCATGAACTCTTTGAAACACCAGGACATTTTAAATCAAAATGTGGTGGCCTCTGCCCGAAAGCTGAAGATGGGTCGTCACTGGGTCTTTCAGCAAAATAATGACCCTAAACATGTGGCCAAATCTACACAAAAATGGTTCACCAGACACAATCAAGCTCCTCCCATGGCCATCTCAGTCCCCAGACCTCAACCCAATTGAAAACCTGTGGGGTGAGCTGAAGAGTAGAGTGCATAGGAGAGGACCCAGGACTCTGCACAATCTCTCTAAATTGTCCAAAGAGGAATGGTCGAATATCCCTCTCTCTCTGTATTCTCCCATCTTGTGAAATGTTATAGGAGAAAATTAAGTGCTGTCACGTTGGCAAAAGGGAATTGTACAAAAGTATTAACATCAGGGGTGCCAATGATTGCGGCACACATGATTTCATGTAAAAGAATTATTTCTTAATGTGGGATTTTTTTTCCCCACTGAATAAATGCACCTGAATTAAAGGCTGGATTTTTCTCTTTTTTTGCATTGTAGTCCTAGATTACTTTTTTTTTTTTAAAATGAATTTATTAGAAGTCTAAGAACATATCTTAACGAGGGGTGCCAATAATTGTGGAGGGCACTGTATATATACACATCTGTTCCAGTTTTGGGATCATCGTGAACGAATGCATAACTTACGGAGATCATTTCCTCCTTGCAGTGGTGCGACAGGTCTCGAATGCCATTGATAAGGAGTTTATTAGCATTGGTGTACGCCCGGCCAGCTTCGATCATCCCGCTGCACAGCTTCACCAGCTGATGGAGAAAATGAAAGAGAGAGACGCCTGACGTCATGAGGTTTAAACAGGAAGGAGAATTAGGGTTGACACTGAAATTATAGCATTCCTAAATGTGTTTGCTCCTGGATCACCCTGCAATTATCACCTCACAGCATGTGCAAGCACGCACATAAACACAAACCAGTCAATGCTGATTAGGTGCTAGCCCACAGTGTGGGTTAACACACACACACACGCACACCAGGAAGGGCTGTTCATACAAACACCCTCACACACAGGTTACGCCAACGGCAGAAGGTGGCCAATTAAATTATACTGTTGTAATAATACGTTTTTATTTTTAACCAAATAAACTATTTATTGGAAGGAGTCTCCAGAGTCAATACTTTGTACCAGTCAGAGGTTACGTTTTTTTTTTTTTGACAGAAGACTGTCTTCATGGTGGAGGATTTTGCAAGAACATGACAAGCACCTTTTTTTTTTTGTCATATTAACTTCAATACAGAAAGCTGTCATAACATTCTTATTCTTCTTTCAGCTTCTAGGGGTCGCCACAGCAGATAATGTCCCTCCATCTCATGTCCTCCGTATCTTTTTCTGTCACACCAACCATTCTCATGTCCTCCTTCACCACATCCATAAATCTCATCTTTGCTTTTCCTCTTTTCCTTCTACCTGGCAACTCCAACATTCTTTTCCCAACATACCCTGGATCTCTCCTCTGTAGAGGTCCAAACCATCTCCATCTCACCTCTCTCACTTTGTCTCCAAGCCGTCCTACATGTCCTGTCTCTCTAATATACTCGTTTCTATTCCTGTCCAACTTTGTCACTCCCAATGAAAATCTCAGCATCTTCAGCTCTGCTACCTCCAGTTCGGCCTCCTGTCTTGTCAGTGCCACCGTCTCCAAACCATCCAACATCGCTGCTCTTACTACTGTCTTCTACAGTCTCGCTTTCACTCTTGCTGGCAACCTTCTGTCACAAGTCACTCCTGACCGTCTCCTCCATCCATTCCAACCTGCCTGCACTCTCCTTCATTTCTCTTCCGCACTCGCCATTACTTTGTCCAGATAACCCCAGATGTTTGAACTCATCTGCTTTGACCGCCTCGATTCCTTGTAGCTGTACCGTTCCACTGTCCTCACCCTCATTCACGCACATGTGAAAGTCGTCTTGTTGCGACTGACTTTCGTTCCCCTTCTCTGTAATGCATATCTTCATGTCTCCAAATTTTCTAAAGCTGTCAAAACATTATAGCTGCTATAATGCAAGTTATAAGAGGATCTAACTTGTTTCATGGCATGGATGTTCCACAACATTAAATGTAACTATAAATAGCTAGAACGTACAACGCGTCATACTTTACTCATTAAAAAACTTAAAATAATGCATTACAAATTGCTGTGGTATCAGATGAATAAAACACTACAGGATGTGCTGCTATTGGAAAATAATCAACTTCGGGCCACATCACGTCATGCCGTCACTGATTATTTTCCACGACATGTTTTTAATTCCTTTATTATTAGTGTGCTTGCTCAAGCACACAGCAGCCTTTGGCCGCTGTGGCAAGCACACTATTGTTCTTCTTAAGTTTACGTATTCTGCCTTATTCCGACACGTTTCTTGGATCCACTACTCCTCCTGGGGCGTTCGAGATAGAGACACCGTTCCAACTCTGAGACGTCTGGCCCGAAGTGGTGTAGTGTGCTTGTATACAGCTTTTGGATCAACGCGCCCATTCCCTTGTTCTTGTCATTTTTCTTTTGTTTTTTCCCCCCATAGAGAATGAATAGGGCTCATGAATCGAATCGTCCTACTCGGACACGCTCCATCGCAGATGCACCAAACCTCATGTGATACTTCAGGCCAACTCCCCCGACACATACATGCAATCGGTTCTGACCCGCACTCACATTTTTCCTTTCTTTTTGCTCATCCCTTTTTCCTCCATAGGCTTGCATTGATTTTTTTGGCCCCATTGAAAATGAATGGTGTTTCAGGAGAAAAACTTGCACTCTCCACAATTTTTTTTAACCAAGAGACCAAACTTCAAGAAACTTCACTTGATGCCTCAGGCCAAGTCCTTGCACAGATCCATCCCCTCATCTGAGGCCTGCACTCGTCTTTTCCTTGGTTTTCACACATTTCTTTTTACCTCCATAGGCTTCCATTGATTTTTGGCCCCATTCAAATGAATGGAGTTTTGCTCAGTAACACTTCACCACACACCTCAGGCCAAATCACCATCACACACGATATCGGTTCTGACCCGCACTTGTCTTTGTTTTGCCTTTCATCCGTCCATTTTTTCTCCATTTTGCCGCTAATCAATGGAAGCCTGACTGAGTCATTCCTCCCTTCCCCCATAGGTGATGATGCATTTGGCAAGGATCTGCTCATTTGAGACTTTGACAGCAAATCAACGTCAACTCAATGGCCACTTTATTAGGAATACTTACACGCACACACGATAGCAATTAGCATATAAGCATTCACGTGTTACCATGCTAGCTGTTAGCATGTTACCCATTACGATATCATGCCTGCTGTTAGCTCGCGAGTTGTTCGCATGTTCACCATTAGCATGTTATCATGAGAGCTGTTAACATGTTAGGATTAGCATGGTAGCATGCAGAGTTCGCATGTTTGCTGTTAGCGAGTTCGCCTGAGCATGTTAGCATGTCACCCTCAGTGTGTTAGCATGCTAAAAGTTAACATACTAGCCATTAGCATGTTAGCCTGTTAACATGATAGCTGTCAGCATATTAGCCTTAAAGTGTTAGAACTTTAACAAATAGCATGTTAATCATTAACATGTTAGAATGCAGGCGGCACGGTGGTGTAGTGGTTAGCGCTGTCGCCTCACAGCAAGAAGGTCCGGGTTCGAGCCCCGTGGCCGGCGAGGGCCTTTCTGTGCGGAGTTTGCATGTTCTCCCTGTGTCCGCGTGGGTTTCCTCCGGGTGCTCCGGTTTCCCCCACAGTCCAAAGACATGCAGGTTAGGTTAACTGGTGACTAAATTGACCGTAGATGTGAATGTGAATGGTTGTCTGTGTCTATGTGTCAGCCCTGTGATGACCTGGCGACTTGTCCAGGGTGTACCCCGCATTTCGCCCGTAGTCAGCTGGGATAGGCTCCAGCTTGCCTGCGACCCTGTAGAACAGGATAAAGCGGCTAGAGATAATGAGATGAGATGTTAACATGCTAGCTTTTAACATGTTAGCATGCTAGTTGTTAACATGTTGGCATGCTAGCTTATGTTCTGCTACAGCTCAGCAAACACACTGCATATTCTCTGCGGAAATGCAGTCTAGTTTATTATTATTCTAATGAAGCAGGAGTTCCACTTGGTTCCACTTGGTTGTAGAAATGAATCATTGGCTGGACTGTGCGCTATTTGGAATAACAACCATATTGGTTCTGTGTGTTTTCTGATATAATTTGCAGTTCAACAAGTTAGAAAGCCAAGATCAGGCCACCTGTATCTGCCACCCTGTCTCTGGCTTCTATTTTTAGGGCGTTTTCATGAAAAAGTGAGCACTTCGATTAGCTCACAGCATCCTAATGCAATTACTTTGCCCATAAATCTTTCTTACCAAGGACACTGTGAAGCAAAACGAATTACACTGATGTCACTGTGTGCAATCCCGATACACTCCTTCTTATAACCCTATAAATTAATAACATGGACGCAGGAGAGTAGAAAGCTTTCAGTATGGCCCTGTCTCTTTACGATACAAAATGAACTTCAAGCTGCTGCAGAGTCGCTCTAATCATGTTAGTGGGAAACTGGAGCGTATACGACATGACGCACATGTATGTGTGCTTGTAGATGTGTCAGCAGCAGAATGCTGAAGAGACAAAGAGAAGGAAGGAAAATAGAAATAGGATGGGGTAAATAATATTTACACCTTTCCGTTCATGGCCAGTCAATTAGGCATAGATTTGCATAATCAGGATTTACACTGTGGAAAGCAGCCTATGCTGAAAACCCCAAGCACACTGCTATTCCTAACCCGTCTCGCTTCTGATCCTCGCTAAGCTGTCACAATCTGAGCAAGGATTTAACATTTTCAGTCCTGCATGAATCGGTTCCTTTACAAATCTGATAATCACACTCAGTCATGTTTTTCATTTCCTTGCACTTCAAAAAGCTCCAATATGTTCGGAGATAAATGAACATCAAGTTTGCATGGTGTGTTAATATCAAAAGCCAACGCATATGACCGAATGCATTGCTGCTGTGATCTCACGTGCCTTGTCGAGTTTGCTCTCGATGTCGACCACATCTGTCTCCACCTCATCGATGTTCGCTCTGGAAGGACAAAAAAGAAAAAACACGCACATTCTTGTTAGGCATCATCATGAAAGAGAAAAACATCTGTAGCCCTATGAGGCCCTGTTTAATTCACCATGACCATAGTTTAGCAGTGAAAATCTTCAAATAATAACAAATAATGATGAGAGTCATATTGAGTCTCTCACCATATGGTTGCTTGCGAGAAGAGAAGGATGTAAATAAGCCTTGTACCTCCTACAATTCATATACAGTGAAGTTATATAATTCGTGCTATGGAGCACTTGCATGTGACGTCACAGCCGATCCAGATTGTGACAGATGCCATCGTGTTGGTCAAATGCCATATTCCGCCTTCTACTTCTACTTCTGGTTCTACTTCTGCTTTTACTTCTACCTTTTCTTCTGGAAAACCCTACTATATACAATTCTACTACAACAGCTGCGGCTACAAGCTCTCCCTACCTGTGCACGTTTATGTTTTTTGTGTGTATTTTTGCGTGTTGTTCGTCTGTACCGGACTTCAATATCCACTACAACCGTATGGACTTACTGGGCATGGGTTTCCAGCAGAAAATGACGGTTTGTAGCGATTTCCATCGCATGCACAACATTCCGGACGAGGAAAAAAAAAAAAAATTCCGGACGAAACAGCGAGACCAGCGGGGTCTCCGTGGATTGTTATCGGAAGCAAAGCGAAGGAGGCCGCGCCGGGAGCGGAAGCAAAAGCGAGGCTGCAGAGCCGGCCTGTTGACTAAGCTCAGAACACAGCCACTCAAACCTCCACTGCCAAGCCTCTATCTCTCCAACGCCAGATCCATGTAAACAACACGGACGATTTGGAATTACCTTATTCTATAATCGGCTGGTCAGTGCTATACTCAATACTTAAGTGACTTACCCATCCAATGAGGATTCTTGTTTACAAGATGCCACATCTGAGTCGCTGACAAATCCTGAATTTCTGTAAAGATAACTGTCCAGAGATTTATAAGCACGCAGTGCTTCACCACTGAACAGCGAGGGAAAGTTAATGAAGGTAATTATACACGTCCGGGTATTCCGCTGGCAGTTCAAAATCCGGTCGTGAAAACTCCGTCCGGTAAGCCATAAGGGTCACTAATCTGTAGATCGTTTATTTTAGACATATATCTAGTTATCTGTTCATTAGAAAAATGAGCCGTGTAGTCCGTCGGTTGAAATTGATCCATTCTGTACACGAGTGCAGCAGTATTCAGCTGTGTTTTTGACCGACAAGATGGCGGTTGTGCACTTTCCGGTCACGTGACTGCAAGATCTCTATACAGCTATTAGTCCCAGTGGTGCCATGCATGAAATATAATGCATCGCTTGCTTCACAAATGCAACCCAGTTTCCCCTGCTCATTTCGTCCTGTTTATATCTCCATTACTGAAAGCTTAACTCAGAACTCTGAGCACATAACATTAAGCATTCTATATAAAACTACAGAAACTGTTTGTTACGGGAAAAAAAAAGCTCAACTCAGATTCCAGGCTGTGTATCTGACTGCCAGGGTCAACTAAATTCCTCAGCTTTCAGTAGCGACCAAACACAAAACATCACCACATGAATAAAGTATGACTCAGTAGCTTCCCACTGTAAGCATGCAGCAAAACATAATTAAGATCAGTAGATGTTCAGGGCAGTTGGAGCTCATTGGATAGAAGAAGCAGCAGCAGCCTTTATTTGCCACATGTACACTCAAGCATAGCGGAATTCTTTCTCTGCATTTAACCCATCTGAAGCAGTGAACACACAAGTAAGCAATGAGCGCGCACACATACCCAGAGTAGTGGGCAGCTATGCTACACCACCCAGGGAGCAGTTGGGGGTTAGGTGCCTTGCTCAAGGGCGCTTCAGCCATGATACGAGGAAGAGGAAAGAAAGTACCGTTCAT
Organism: Neoarius graeffei; assembly: GCF_027579695.1. NCBI lineage: Eukaryota > Metazoa > Chordata > Actinopteri > Siluriformes > Ariidae > Neoarius > Neoarius graeffei. The sequence continues at coordinate 44,305,313 of NC_083594.1, forward strand.
TCACTCAACTCCCCTCACATTTTCCCAGCTGGTCCAAGGAACTGAAATCAACATCCTTTTGGGCCCAAGGTTGCTTCTCAAACCTATATATCAAGCAACCCTGGCAAAGTCAATCCAGTAGAATGGCTGGGCCAGTGTTGGTACATTGGATTGAAAAGTAACTGAAAGTCTAATCAGTCTTGCTGGGATAACATTGGCCTAAAGGATAAAGTTATATTGGCACCCAGCAAAATGCTGGTTACTATGGTTAAGATCATCCATCCATTATCTGTAATCACTTATCCTGTGCAGGGTTGCAGCCAAGCTGGAGCCTATCCCAGCGGACTATGGGCGAAAGGTGGGGTACACCCTGGACAAGTCACCAGATCATCACAGGGCTGACACATAGACACACGACTATTCACACCTACGGTCAATTTAGAACCACCAATTAGCCTAACCTGCATGTCTTTGAACTGTTGGGGAAACCGGAGCACTCGGAGAAAACCCACGTAGACACGAGGAGAACATGCAAACTCCACACAGAAAAGCTCCCGTCAGCCACTAGGCTCGAACCCAGAACCTTCCTGCTGTGAGGTGACCGTGCTAACCACTACACCACCGTGCTGCCTCTGATTAAGATCATTTCTGTTGAAATGTACACTCACCGGCCCCTTTAATAGGAACTTGTTCTTGATTCTAAGATTCCTGTTCTTGGTTGGCAGGAGTGGAACCCAAAGTGGTCTTCTGCTGTTGCATGCTGAGATGCTTTTCTGCTCACCATGGTTGTAAAGAGTTATGAGTTGCTATAGCCTTCCTAACAAAAAAAGCTCGAACCAATCTGGCAATTTTCCTCTGACCTCTCTCATCAACAAGACGTTTCTACCCACAGAACTGTCGCTCACTCAAGTAAATGGTTTTTTTGTTTTTCGCACCATTCTGTGTCAACTCGAGAGACTGTTGTGTGTGAAAACCCCAGGAGATCAGTAGTTTCTGAAATACTCAAACCAGTAAATCTGGCACCAACACCCATGCCACAGTGATCACAATTTTTCCCATTCTGATGTTTGAAGTGAAGTGAACATTAACTGAAGCTCTTGATTTGATTGATTCACATAGACTATGTTGTGCCTATTTTAAAGTCAGCAGTAACAGTGACCACTTTCACTCATTTCACATTTTTAATACAAAGCCGCAAATGGTGGCGACATCCTCGGATGTAATCTCTACAGCTCTTTCTTCAGATAAAGTGAAGTCGCAGCCTTCATGACTCAAAGACGTACCCCTTCATTAACCTTAAATATGGACACCCATACAAAAAGAAGGAACATATGATATGCACTCAGGGGTCAGTTAGGATGGCAACCCTGAAGGCCATGCTGTAGTGGGAATATCCTTCCTGCTGAATGCTCTTATAGAATCATGACCAATCAGTACTCCATTAATTCTCCCCAGCTTCACTGTGTACCTTATTATTTTCAGTTTATGCACAGTATTCTAGAACTAAATCCCCTACTGAAAAAAAGAAATTTTCTTTCAGGCTGCATGAATTATATAGCACACCATGCAGCATTAATTCCATTTAAGCACAGTTTAATTGCCTATTGTGTGCATTTAAGCTATGCATAACTGCACTGTGGGGTACAAAGGTTATGGCAGGGGCCCTTTCCTCCAAAGTGCACCAATTATGCACACAGCATGTACTCATTATACAAAAGTCAAGACTCAAGATTCAACTTCGACCTTCAGAGGAAACCTGACTGGTGGAAGTCTATGGAATATAATACCCGTACATAAAGTCATGAATTCCTTCCATGCAAGGACGACTCTGGGGACACGGTGAGCACAGATAGTTCTGTCCAGAGCAGCACTTCCAGGAGGTGTGGTATTACTTTTTTTTCCCCCCCCAATTCCCGAATCAAATCCTGCATGATCTGGGCTAAATCTAGTCTAAAATTATAATAATACGTTGCTGTACTGGGGGAAAATAAATAAATAAATAAATAAATAAATAAATAAATAATAATGCCCTCACTCCTAGCTCAAGTGGGATTTAATGGTCGTGGCCTTTGCGGGTTTAGCTTTGACGCCCAAGACAGCTGAGAACGAAAAAGGGAAAAGCAGCTTGGAAAGCAATACGACTCGTCAGTTTTGAGACAAGGCTGCATGTATGTCGCATTCTCATGATTTTCACCTGACTATACCGCAGACAGCTGAGCGGGAAAAAAAAAAAAAAAAAAAGACCTCCCTGGTTCTCGAAATGCCATGCTGAGATCTATTCAAACCCTTTCAGTAAAAAAACAACACCCAACTACATATATCTAACAAATACAATGTTATCATCATCATGACAGGTCGGATGAAATCTGATCGCACTGTCTACCATATGGGAACTCAGTTACACCACATTGATCTGCACCAGCTGTTGTTTGAACCATACTGATCATATTTCACAATTATGACCTGCTGTAATGCAAAGATGATACCGATACCATTATTAGAATGTTAAAGGCACACGTTAAAGTCTGTCTGAGAATAATGATGGCATGGGCGAAGGGTCTCAGGATTACATCCCTGCTTCAGCAGCGCTGTACAGGCCCTTGGCCTTCCGAGAGCTATTCTTAGCCCCATGGAGTCTTGACCACATGGGGCTTTTCCAGCTCACCTCAGGCCAAAGCTGTTGTTTTGGTTCAAAGCAGCTGAATCAGACACTTCGGAGTCCATAAAGCTACAACAGATAGAATAAAAATGAAACCCACAGTAACATTATTTATCTGCACCAATATAAATAGAGAAAATGGGAGTGGCCTGAACATTAATCCAACATTACATGCTTGTGTTTGATTTTAAATATAATATTTAGGATTTGAATTGACCTCCAGGTATGGTGGTATGGGCTAACACCATAACCGTATCATGTATCTGAGCATTACAAAATGTCTTCAGAATTATTGGCAAAAAATTAAAATGATCTTTATTTTAAAAACTAACACGTTACCATAAGTAATATTCTTTCATTTTTCTAAAGGTATGCATTTAATTTTTGTAAATGACTGGTTTCAAACACACACATGTCTCAGGCCCCCGATTTTTTCCCCCATAGAAGCTTTGGTATAGATTTCTATTTTATGACTTCTACATTATCGAGTGGGTGGCATGGTGTTGTAGTGGTTAGCGCTGTCGCCTCACAGCAAGAAGGTCCAGGTTCGAGCCCCGTGGCCGGCGAGGGCCTTTCTGTGCGGAGTTTGCATGTTCTCCCCGTGGGTTTCCTCCGGGTGCTCCAGTTTCCCCCACAGTCCAAAGACATGCAGGTTAGGTTAACTGGGGACTCTAAATTGACCGTAGGTGTGAATGTGAATGGTTGTCTGTGTCTATGTGTCAGCCCTGTGATGACCTGGCGACTTGTCCAGGGTGTACCCCGCCTTTTGCCCGTAGTCAGCTGGGATAGGCTCCAGCTTGCCTGCGACCCTGTAGAACAGGATAAAGCGGCTAGAGATAACGAGATGAGATGAGACGAGACATTATTGAGTCAGTACAAAAATATTTGAGTTCCAAACATTCATTAATTTTCCACTACAAAATTAAATGTTACAGGGAAAAAAAAAAAAATTTGTATCTGAGCAGCATAAGAGAGCACTTTTCAGATTATAAAAAAAGAAAACAATGAAGGCTACTGGGTTTTGGTGCAAAATGAAGACGCAAGTATGACAGTCCAAGTGTCCAGAAGAACTGTGGCTGGTTCTGTACGATGCTCAGTAAAACCGACAGCTCATTTCCGCATAAAATTGCACTCACTGTACCTGAGACTACTATTTTTTTTTTTTTTTAAAGCAAAGGGTCGTCTCACACCAAACATAGACTTTTTTCATTTATTACGGCTTACTGCTTACCCTTTATAGTATTTTTTTTTTTATGTTGAATCATTTCATTTCCTTACTTTTTAAGCCATTTTTGGTCTACACCATTTCTTTACATATGCCTAAGACTTTTGCATAGTACTGTATATATTGGCACCCCATATAGCATAGTATGATTATGCAATGTTTTAACTTTTTCTGCCATTTTTTGTATTCATGACTTTTTTTTTTTTTAAAGGTGGGTCCTGTTTATATGTTGATGGATGACAAAAGAAAAGAATGTTATATGTGCGCCTTATTTGTGCCACAAAAACTGTTAAAAGCATCAGTTTCTGGGGACTGAGAGCAATTAATAATGATAATTGGAAATTTTTCATGAGTTTTAGGAGTGACAACAAATATGGCACAAATTTAGTATTTAAATCCAAGACAAGTATGATTTAACGATGATGAATACAATAATACCAAGGATTCTGGAGTTCACAGCATAGTTAATATCATGGTTGGTGAAGAAAAAAAAAAATCTGATTCTGATACAAGTGGAAGAAAATGCAGAAAGACAACGCTGCCTCAAAGTCTTCTCATCTCATTATCTGTAGCCGCTTTATCCTGTTCTACAGGGTCGCAGGCAAGCTGGAGCCTATCCCAGCTGACTACGGGCGAAAGGCGGGGTACACCCTGGACAAGTCGCCAGGTCATCACAGGGCTGACACATAGACACAGACAACCATTCACACTCACATTCACACCTACGGTCAATTTAGAGTCACCAGTTAACCTAACCTGCATGTCTTTGGACTGTGGGGGAAACCGGAGCACCCGGAGGAAACCCACGCGGACACGGGGAGAACATGCAAACTCTGCACAGAAAGGCCCTCGCCGGGCACGGGGCTCGAACCCGGACCTTCTTGCTGTGAGGCGACAGCGCTAACCACTACACCACCGTGCCGCCCTGCCTCAAAGTCAAATTAAAAAAAATAAATAAAGAAGCTAAGACAAAATTGTAAGGCAAGTTTATTTGTATAGCGCATTTCATACACACAGGCAATTCAATGTGCTTCATAAAAAATAAAAGCATAAGAACAGTAACAAAGAATTAAAGTAAAAAGTAAAATCATTAAAATCAAAATTAAAAGAAATTATATTAAAGGAAATTAATTACACTTTAGGTAAAAATTAATCAAGTGAAAGCATCTGAAAACAGCTTTGTCTTGAGCCTGGATTTAAAACTAACAACAGTAGGAGCATTTTTGATATCATCTGGAAGTTGGTTCCAAAGCTTAGCAGCATAGCAACTAAAGGCTGCTTCACCACACTTCGTTTTGACAGCTGGTATTACTAGCAAGCTTTTCTCTTGTGATCTTAGAGACCTAGTTGGTGCATATAATTGAAACATATCCAGTAGGTAGCTGGGTCCCATCCCATTTAATGTTTTAAATAGAAGAAGTAATGCCTTAAAGTCAATTCTATGGTGGGGTTTACATTAGACCGTATCAGTGGATCATCAGATTAACGTTTTTAAAACGATTCGCGTGCACACAGCAACACCAATACACGGATACGCTCGGCTCCGCAGGCATCCTGCGCTCCAAATCACTCCGCCCTGAACAGCGAGTGCCTTCTGGAGGGTGCGCACTCCGGCCCTGCGCAGCTCACAGAGCGCGCGAGTATAGCGCACGAGCAGTGATTCGGGACTGAGCCGCTGTGTGTGTGATCCCAGCGCATATCACTTACCACTTGCAAGTGGAAGGATGGCAAGCCTAAAGACAATCATAACTACACAATGGGCAGTATTTGCATCAGTATTTGCAGTATTTTCATACTTTTATACTCTTTAATGAAAGGTGATACAAGGCGGAAGTCCACGCCGTTTTTCAGCAGTCGCGTCACATGACCAACGCCAGCAAATCAGGAAGGTGGATGTCACAGTGACGTTGTCCAATGACGACGCCAGCTAGAGCTCAGCACAGCATATCCGCGTATTCTCAATGTTTACACAGCACCGGAGCTGACACGATCTGGATTGAATACGTGGACCCTGGCGGATTCCCGTTTCCCGGCATTTTAACGTAAACGGACAGTGCATCCGCGAAGAAAACGAGACAGATACGGTCTAATGTAAACTTGGCCTATAGCTCACTGGGAGCCAGTGCAGAGACTTTAGGATTGGAGTGATATGGACTACCCTTTTTGTTCTTGTAAGAACCCTTGCTGCTGCATTTTGGATTAGTTGAAGCTCTTTGATGGTCTTTTTTGGAAGACCTGTGAAAAGGCTATTGCAGTAATCAACCCTACTGGAGATGAAAGCATGAATACGTTTTTCTAGATCATGTTTTGACATGAGACCCCTGAGTTTAGAAATGTTTTTTAGGTGATAGAATGCAGACTTTTTTACCACTTTCATATGACTGTTGAAGTTAAAGTTCGCTGTCAATAAGGACACCAAGGTTTTTGACAGTATCCTTTGCTTTAAGCCCCTTAGTTTCAAGAACTGTACACTGAACTCAATGCTCTGTGACAACCGTTATAAAAAAAAAAAGTCAAATTTTCTTTGGCTCATTTAACATTTTATTGTAATTTCAAGAATTTGCTTCATCTTTCACCATTAAACACTATGGGGGGGCGGGGGGAGAAAAATTCACCTATTGATAGTTACCTCTTACAAATCAGTAACTTTTCTTTCCATCTTTGTATTTATTTTGTTTATTTTTTTAAATGCGAAGAAATGAAATAGCAAGTGGTCACTAAAAAGTCTCCTACTTCCCTGCTGTGCTGTTTTGGCCATTGTTTATTTTTAAGGTTCCCAAAAGGGCTTTCTGTCTTCTTTATTGCAAGTTTGTTGGTGGCCCTGTCTCGCATGTTTTTACAGGCTGTTAGATGGAAAGAAGGGGGGGAAAGAAAAAAAAAAAAAAAAAGTGTTCATGTGCGTATCCATTCTCAATGCTAACCCAGTGAGATGGATGCAAAATATCTGAACGCCCTTTAGAAAAAAAACAACATTTTGCATTTAAAGCAAACAATTTACTCTGAGCTCAAATCATGCTTTTGTAATTTCTCTTCTGGAAAGACTCCATAACTAATCCCCTCCTCTTTCCACTTAATTAATTTGGCTCAACGTCCTTGACCTTTTTTAAACCGAACACACACATGCACTGTTTATCAGCCCTGCCCCAAGCAAGAGCTGACCTTTGAGTCCACCCAGAATTTCATTGTTCCGATGCCAGCTACACATTTCCTATACATCCTCCATACTGGGAATACTGGGACGATGCACTGGATGAAGGCGGAACACCTGCACGTGGTTAAAATGCCGTGTTGTCTCCGCACGCTCGTGCATCCGAGCAGCCGCTGGAACGCTGACAAAGCCCGGGCTGTTAGTAAACGACCTCAATTGGCTAAAACAGCAGCTGATTTCATCCGCCTGATGACTGGAGCCTTCAGGGAGAGGGCTGAGCATTTTGCTGAACATCAATCTATATTCACATGTGTCTGCCCTTTACAGGCCTCTCTTTATGAGCAGGCAAAACAAAAGTGAGTCCCTTTATCTAAAAAAGAAAACGACAGACAACAGAGGATCTCTTTTTTTCCAGTAGGCAATACAAACTTGTTTAGGGAGAGAAGACTGACTGGTATAGCCAGTCAGCAAAGAGACAATATACTTCCAGCATTTTCAATCCAGGCTTTGTATTGTAGGATTTACCATTCAGTTGTGACCACTCATAGCGCTATTGTCAAGATGGTGTCTGACGTGTTTATAGACAAAAACTAAACATAAGACCACACAAATGAGACATAAGATCATCGCTGTGGTGTGGTAAAGAGGATCAGGGTTGTTAAAAAAAAAAAAAAATGTTGGGGTTATAATAAATCAATTAAAGAGGTATGGTTAAGTGTTTGTTTGAGAAGGAATAACAGAGAACGAGCGGGTAATGAATGAGTGTTTACACTTGTGTATTTATATGTTGTTGTGTTGCTATGAGGGAGTGTCTTCGATCCGAATGCTGCCTACCAGGGTTTTATAGCACGATGCTGTAATTTCCAATCAAAAACTCCTCGCGGTCCTATAAAAGCCGAGCGTGGGTCAGCAGCTCACAGTAATGACATACTATTACATTCACCTACAGATTTCCATTCTATATTTTAGTGTTCGGGCTGCACGGTGGCGTAGTGGTTAGCGCTGTCGCCTCACAGCAAGAAGGTCCGGGTTCGAGCCCCGCGGCCGGCGAGGGCCTTTCTGTGCGGAGTTTGCATGTTCTCCCCGTGGGTTTCCTCCGGGTGCTCCGGTTTCCCCCACAGTCCAAAGACATGCAGGTTAGGTTAACTGGTGACTCTAAATTGACCGTAGGTGTGAATGTGAGTGTGAATGGTTGTCTGTGTCTATGTGTCAGCCCTGTGATGACCTGGCGACTTGTCCAGGGTGTACCCCGCCTTTCGCCCGTAGTCAGCTGGGATAGGCTCCAGCTTGCCTGTGACCCTGTAGAAGGATAGAGCGGCTACAGATGAGATGAGATTTTAGTGTTCGAAAATAACCAGGAAGCTGACGTAACAATTACGTCCTCTGGTCTCGTGTGAATGTCATTTGCATGTGTGACTCTATAGGTTTTATTAGCTGTTTGATTGCTTCTTTTAATTTTATGATGTCCCATGCATTAGCTGTTGTTCCTCAACTGCACAGAGTCGTTCGTTCAAATAATCCAGTCAGTTGTATTTGAACCATCAGAGGTCTGAGGGGCATGAAAGATCACGTCTTTCATATTAAATCATTTAGGAATTATTACGAGACTTTAAACTGTCATGAGCATGAACATACCTGCGACTTTGATCACCTTTTCAGTTTGACGAGGGAGTTGAAAACTACTGTAAATTTGACCCCTCCATATACATCACATTCGAAGTAGTGGGCCATTCACAATCCAGCCATTATCTGTAACCGATTATCTTGTGCAGGGTCACGGGCAAGCTGGAGCTGATCCCAGCTGACTATGGGCGAGAGGCGGGGTACACCCTGGATAAGTCGCCAGGTCATCACAGGGCTGACACATAGACAGCCATTCACACCCACGGTCAATTTAGAGCCACCAATTAGCCTAACCTGCATGTCTTTGGATTGTCGGGGAAACCGGAGCACCCGGCAGAAACCCACATGGGGAGAACATGCAAACGCCACACAGAAAGGCCCCCCATCAGCCACTGGGCTTGAACCCAGAACCTTCTTGCTGTGAGCAGACAGTGCGAACCATTACACCATGTCGCCCATTCAGAACTTTTAATATTTCATTTAACTTATTTTTTATACAGATCACCTGACACACTTGGATAGGATTACAATAATCGCACAGCCCTGCATGTACCTACTAAAAATTATATAAAGCAGCATATTAGCATTGTATTAGGTATCAAAAATGCATAGATCTCTGAGTGTTAATATTTTGGGGAAAATATCATATTTATAGGAAGTAGAGAGCCAGACTTTCAAGTCTTCACTTGAAGGTCTGAAAATAGTATTTGGTCTTTGCACATGTGCTTTTGGACCAAAGTGTATTCAAAAATACCACTGCCTCTGCATATTTTAAATGTCTCACCCCCCACATCACCATCTATTTCTGGGCACAAAAACAACATTTAAACGAGGAAAGGAAAGAATAGATCCAGCAAAATTAGCAATATGGAGGTGTTTACTGGCATGTACAAGTTTAAACTTCTTAACTATTTAATTTAAAAGCCAAGCAGCCGTTCGGTCTTTTTGATACAGATATCCAAGTGTGTCTTTTCCCACTGATGCGCTGCTTCGTCCCAGTGTTACAGGAACAAAGCCGAATCAGAGAATTATATTTGTAAAAATGTAATCACCATTGGTTCCTCTAGAGTTACTCAGGCCGGGTGGAGTGAACAGTGCCCACTTCCTGCCAACTGGCCGGCGATCAGACATGTGGTTCTTTTATTCCCTTGCAATAAAAAAAATAAATAAAAATCATGTGATTGGAGGAAACAGAAAAAAGTTAGCCAAAGACTTGTCCAAAGAAGATTATTCGCTGATTTGTGTGTGTGTGTGTGTGTGTGTGTGTACACACATGTTTCATAGAGAAAACAGGCTGCACACCGCCTCACATGGAACACATTTGTTCCGAAATGTCCATCATTTCCTCTAAATGTTTTATTACTTGTGGACATCACTTCAAGAATGAAGACGTACCATGAAAAGTAAATCATTAAGATTAAAGAAAAACAATAGAGTCATCACTGTCGGGCATTACTTTCCAACCAGGTTGGTATACATAAAACATTTTTCTCCATGTAATTCATCTGCCATGCAATGGACTCCTGTCTAGTGCCCAGTGTTCCTGGCATAGGCACCAGACCCATTGTGATCTGGATAAAGCGCTTGAAGATGAATGAATGAATGAATGAATGAATGAATGAATGAAAACCATTCACTGTCAAAATTGTATTTATTATTCTCAGAAACACAGTTCTAATTGAGCTTGGTTACTTCTGTCAAAAAGACAGTATTATTCTGTGACATAGCCCTCCATCTGAGGTTGACATCAAAGCTCACGTCAATTAGTGTCACTTCTTCTGATTTCACAGCCAGAAACCTGCGTCATGAGATAATGGCAAGGATCTGACCCATGCTCCTCAGCAAGAGGCTGGAAGTCTCCCTGCTTTTTTGGATTGCAAGCAAATTACAGCATGCTAACCACAGCAGGCTATATGGTCCAGTGGTGAGAAACCAGAACAGCTGTTACGCTCACACTGCAGTGAAGTGTGATACCATAAAGCATAAAGGGTGAAAAATTGATCTACCATCCATCAATCACCACTAGGTCCAAACCAGATCCATACATGTCAACCTATACGGAATGTCCGTATTTTATACGGATTTGATTCAATAAACGTAGTATACGGGCGTACAAATAAAGTTATACGGATTCTTTAAAAAAACTTCAATATTTATTTAGAGCTATAATCAATTCCCACGATGATAAAAGAGCGCATAATATTTACAAATGTACTGTACACCACAGAAAGCACAGACAGCCAGTAAAGAGTCTTATGAAATCGCGCATTATCTTGTGGTAGCGAGACTTCATTCCACTTTTGATCATGCGCACACCGCATTGCGAGAATCCCGCCAACCGGGAAGTAACATTTTGTTTGAAACACGTATTTCCACCTGAACGACTTTCACTAGCGACTGAAAAGATTCTGAATGCGCACTCCGGCAAGATCAACACAGACACTTGCTGTGACATGCAGCCTAGTGAGGTATTGGTGCAGACTGCTAAAAAAGCTGTCATGGAGTACAATTCAGAACATTAGAGTGACACTTTGTGTTTTTGTCAAACATTGGAGCTTTGTATTCATTCTGAAGGTTTATTGTTATTAATATTGAATAAAAAGTAACTTGGATACATCATTGTTAATTATCATTCAAATTTTAGGTAAATTATTTTAATTTGCATCTTAGAAGGATTTTATAAGGGAAATACGGATTTTGGAGGTTGGTTATACAGGTTTGATTGACCAAAGGTTGACATGTATGCAGATCCAGAGTTAAGAGAAGAAATGTTACTGTGTTTGTCATTCATCTCTGATGGCATGAAGATGGAGGATGAGAAACAACAACAATCAACTGTGAGCTACTGCTCATTTATGTATCCCCCCCCCCGCTCTCACTTATATCAGAATGCAAGCAATCGAAGGAATAGGACACTTATTAGGAATGTTGACCTCAACAAATAATTAACCCTGAAACGAGTAAGTAAAGAGCAGTGTCTCTCCACAGGGATTTCAAATAGCATCCTGGTAAACTGTCATTTTGAAATAGCATTTTGCTTCTTGAAATAGCGTCAAAATCCACCCTGTGTGTTTCATAAATACATTCAGAAGTCGATGTGCGACAGACCTGAAAATGGTATACACGGTATCGAGCCCCAAGCTGAAGCTCAGTACCAAATATTAAGCAGTTGTGATTTGTAGCTGCTCTGCTGCTGAGAAAAGTGTTACGAAAAATTTGTAAATCCACACTATATGTTTCGTAAATACATTCAGTCAGTAAACAGGAAGTCGATGTGCGACAGACCTGAAAATGGTATAAACGGTATAGAACCCCAAGCGGTTATGATTTGTGGTTGCTGAGAAAAAGGGTGTTTTGGATGGACGGAAATACGGAGATACAGATGGACAGAGGTAAACCAGCATACCCCACCTCCTTCAGTGGGGGTGTATAATATATATATTTAAAAAAAATTTAAAAAAAAAAAGGCACAAGATTATTATGGCGAGCGTGGTGGTTTTTTTTTTTTTACTTTTCTTGAATCCTACAATGGGGAAAAAACAAAAAAAGAGGTAAGACTTGCAAAACATTTCCCCTGTCTTGAACAAAATCCATCCTTCCATCCTAGTTCCTATACCCATCTCTCATCCATGAGAACCTTCAAGGGCTGTAAACGATATTGCTGAACCTGCAGCAGGAGTGAAACAAGATGAGAAAGAGACAGGGCCTAAGGGTGATTCACAAAATGGCTCCCTTAGGAGCGGCGTATTTATTTGAAAGATATCCATCCATCCATTATCCATACAGCTTATCCGTCAGAGTCGCACGGGAAGCTGGAGTTAATCCCAGCTTACTTCGAGCGAGAGATAGAGTACAGCGTGGGTAGGTCTCCAATCTATCGCACGGCTAACACACAGTGCGTTTACATGCACATAGAGAAAATCGCATTTCTGCCGTAGCTCGACTGAAATCGAAGTTCTAAATGCCATGGAAACACCTTAGCTCGGCTGAAATCGAACCGAACTGGATTTCTCGTAATTGAGCTACGTGACCTAGATTATGCGATTTTAGCCGAGCTACTTAGTTCATGTAAACCCTATCGAGCTACGTAGTCGAGCTACTTACTTCAGCACTGCCCCTTCCGGAAGTGACGAGTGACGAGACCACAAGCGGGAAACACAACAGCCTCGGTCAGCATGACAACAGTAGTAGTAGCGAGCAGCAGAAGCGGTCAGGAGGAACAAGGAGAACGAACAAACACGGAACTGATAACTTTGTTTATACTCTTGAATAGCTCTTCTTCATGACGACAACCGGAAGTGTATCAACACGATGGGGCGTGTAGCGCCACCTGTGGCTCGGGTGCACAATGTACCTCACACAATAGCTCGATTTCCTTGTGTGCATGTAGGATTGGATTTCTCTGGCACCCCTGCTGGGACCCTTAGCTCGATTACCGACAGTAGCTCGATTTGGATGTGCATGTAAACGCACTGACAGAGAAGAACAACAACCTTTCACACTCACATTCACACCTATGGGCAATTTAGAGTAGCCAATTGACCTAATCTGCAAGTCTTTGGACTGTTGGAGGAAAATCGGAGCACCAAAAGGAACCTCTTCCAGGCGTGAGGGGAAAACGCGTAGTCCACACAGAAAGGCCCCATTTGGCCGCGAAGTACAAACCCAGAACCTTCTTGCTAACCGCTGCACCACTATGCGCCCATTGGAGGGATAGTTGGAAGAAAAACTTGACTGAAGTGCTCAGGCGCTTGTCTTAGTGAGACCTAGTCTGGTTTGTTTTGGCTTGAGACTCTTCCTTAGTAAACTGGAGAGGGGGAGAAAATAGCACCTTTTCCCAAAGTCATATTAAGACTCGAGCCAAGAACAAAGTCTACTGACTGCATGATTAGTCAGACATCTCGATATTATTCCCTATTCCTATATATAGTCTTGTGCAACCAGGACACACTGAACATCTACTTGTTCACTGCATCATGGTTTATTCATACTTTAGAGAGGTAACAGGAGCTTTGGTTAAATGTGAAACCAAGATAACAGCCATGTTATTTTGCAAATCTTGGTAATTCCACAATTTTGGATTCAAATTGGTCATCACTGGTTTGTGCAGTCGTATACTGCGACTGCTTTCTCATCACATGGCATGCTATGTATGGTTGTGAGCTGGCTGTCTTGTAATCATTGCAGCTAGATGCATTCTTTTTCCTTTCTGAAATACAGCATTCGTGCTAACACAGTGAATACGCAGCTGAAATCCTGACCATGGTTTCCTTACATAAGTGACTTTGGAAGCATTATTCATTTTCAAACATTCAGAAATACTGTGGTTTCTGGCAGATATGAAGTAAAAGCATCCAATGAATATGACAGATTAACTTGTCACACAGGGATTAAAACAAACAAGTCCTTCATCTTACTCCAGAGAAAATATTGTTCTGTGACGGACAAAAATAGTTTGGTCATGAGTTGAGGTCAGTGATGTGCCCCCCAAGGAATTAAGTACCATTGCAACCAAAGACAGCCAACTGCAAATTCGGTCAGAAATTTTTAATTAAAATCTGCTATGATGCTTATTGGGGTGGCACGATGGTGTCATGGTTAGCACTGTCACCTCACAGCAAGAACATTCTGGGTTCGAGCCCAGTGGCCAACATGTCTTTGGGGGAAACCCACACAGGCACGCAGTTAGGTTAACTGGCTACTCTAAATTGCCCATAGATGTGAAATGCGTGAGAGTTTGCAGAAGGGAACTGGCCACCCTACTGCTGCAATTCTGGCCAAGTCAACCAAAAATGGTTCGCCTCAAGCCTGGATTGGGTTCGGCATTGACGATGACACTGATGTTCATCAAAAAGCCACCAATAGGAGGATGTTGTGAAACGCAAATAAATTAATGATATAACTAAGGCCCTGTCCACACGGCAACGGATTCAGGTGAATCTGATAAAATCGTTTATCGTTTCGGCCTGGCATCCACACGGTACTGGCGTTTTGGGTGCCCCAAAACAAAATCTTTTGAGAACAGGTTCCAGAGTGAAAAAATCTGGCAATGGCGCCGTTGCGAAGTCGTCTGGATGAGTAGAACGGATTTGTTTACGATGACGTCACAACCACATGACTGTCAGTGCTTCATGCTGGGTAGAAGTGTAACGAACTCGATGCGAGTTGTCAACAAATCCTATAACTTGGTTCATGAAACGCGCTTACAAAATATTTTCACTGTGAATATTTATTGTGTAATGGTGCAAAGTGAGAGAGCGAGAGAATAGCCCTTAGGGCAGCGTCTTTAGTCCAAACACTGCGGAAGCAGTACCAAACCGCGCACCGCCTGTGCGCTTTCCAAAAACAAAAACAATCCCGCCAGCAAAAATAGGAAAAAAAAAAAAAAAAGGAGCAATCTTACCTCTTCAGATGTTGGTTTAAGTCTGACAATACATTCCTCAAAAAGGCTAATGCTACAGAAGAAGGGGTTTATGCGCATGCGTCTACTTCTATTGTTCTGGTGTCTCCGATGGGACCGTCTTACAGCGCACGTAGTGGTGTGGCATGTGTATTGCATCGTTTTCAGCAAGCGTTGCGTTGCCATATGAACCTGAAATTTTACTGATCCGTTGCCCATGTGGACGCGATATTTAAAAAAAAAAAAAAAAATCTTGTTGCCGTTGTCGTGTGGATGTAGCCTAACTGACATAAAATTACTATATGCTAATCCTAATAGTCAGAAAAAAAAAATCCTTGTTACCTCAAGCTCACTTTGAAGGAGTCTTCCAAGTTGTCCCCTTTTACCCCAATCACAAACGTCTCCAAAATTCAGTTCTTCAAATTTCAAAATGCGTTTTCTCAAGGCAAAGCTTTCTACATACGCAAGCTCGTTTTGCGCAGAATGTAGTCAGTCATTTTCGTTCAGTTAGTCTTCATCATGTAATCTGACTGCGAGAAAACGTTATCGCACATTCTGTTACAGAATTCAGCCAAGATTTATTGGCAACATGTCATGTATTGTTGATAAGTACTAATCTTAAAAGGACACTGAAATTGCACAATGTCAAACCGGCTTTACTTAAATAACGCAATGGCCAGATGTGTTTTAACTTAATTGCACATCAGTCTCTGTTTGAGTGTCCCTACCCCTTTCAAATTAAACACTAGAGAATCCGGATGCTCTCCAGACAAGCGTATTTTACAAGGCGACCACTGAGCCAGAATTTCCCAGGGGTTAAACAAGACGTTGGACTTTCCCCAACTCCACACTGATGGCCAACAGACACAGCAAAAAAAAAAAAAGGGGACCCGAGCACACTCTTTAGCCCTGGAGCCCATGTAAATAAAATGAGAGCCAACAATTTGCATTAGCCAGCCAATTTGCATTTATGACATTTGAATGATCCAAGCTGATCCAGGATCTGCTGAGAAAGTGAATACGCATGAACCCAGGCTGTCACAACTGGGCATCATTTATATGTTTCATTCTCTGCTGCTAATAGAATTTGTCGAGGGCTTAGGGAGACTTTCATCCAATTCTGGTGTTGCCTCCGGCAATGGTTAGTCCTTTAAATAGAACAAGGAATCTGGAGAAAAAAAAATGTTGAAATAAATTAGTCAAGAAAAAAAAAAAAACCAAACATAATTCTGCATCATACTGTCCACAACACAGAAAGGAAAGTGTGTGCCGAGTGTGGCGTTCTTAATATTTTCCAAAGCACTACGCTGCAGTTTTCAATGTGCTGATTAACTCAACCCCCACGAACCAGTAATTACCAACTGATGCCAAATACAACGGAGACCATAAAATAAAAGTTAGAACAGTAATTTTAACACATTCCAGAACTTCAGAAATGAAAAGCTGACACATTGGAAATACGCAAAAATGTACAAGTTGTCATCATCATGGCCCACCCATGTAGCACGTTCACTCTGAACACATGCCCAAGACCTGCGGTTTTTGCTCCATAGGGAGACCAAAAACATCTTAATGAAAGAGAGAGAGAGGGAGCGGTTTCTCAGCGTTTCAGCAGAAGGTTCTGGTCATCACCTCAAATCAGTAAAAATGAAATTCTAATGTCGGTTAGATCACTTCAACCAATTGCCCCAAAAGAAAAAAGGGGTTTATATTATAGTGCGTTCTCATTGCATACTTGGTAATAGAAGAAAAAAAAAAGATCAGGACAATGGGCTTTCTTTATCAATCATTTAGTAAAGATGTGTAATTTTTTTTTTTTTTAAATGTAGGCCAAACTGAACTAAAAATTCATGTCAGATTTACAAAAGTTTGTCTAATACTGATGTTCATGTTCACGTGCGTATGTTGATATACCAATCAGTCATAAATGACCAAACTTGTTCATGCACAGATGATGCCCACAAACGTCCATAAAAAGCAAAGCTCACAGAGAGCTGAAAATGACAAAATGACAACATTGAAAGATCTTTCTCCTTTTATATAGGCGCCATTTGCTAGTCTTAATATGTCATTCAAAAGTTAAAGTCCTTCCCGCACCAGGGCCTGGTCTTCCCAGGCAATCTCCTATCCCAGTACTAACTGGGCAGCGCCAAACTCCGCTTCCATAGCCCTCAGCCCCTTGCCTATATAACTAGGGTTACAGTCGGAGGCTAGTCCTCTGGTAACCGCACAAGTCTGACTCCCCACTCGCATCTGTATTGCAACGTGCCTTACCAGACGGCAGTAAGTACCATTTTTATGATGGTCTTTGGTATGACCCAACCATAAGTAGAACTCACGATCTCCTGATCAAGAAGCAGACATACCACGAGGCCAGTATGTCATTAACATGAAACAAGTTAATTTTCACAAATTTTACTTGAATTAAAATGATTTAAACCTGAAAACATGATCCGTGTATAAAAACCGCAGTTGCTCATTGCCTTAAGATGAGGCTGATCAAGCTTCATAGGATACAAACCTTTTTCCAAGCTAACAGAATTTTCATGAAGGTGTAAACGCTACTGCAAACAATTTCCGAACACATCCATTCATATTCATTTTCATAAATGAGGTCCATTGATGGGGCAGCACAGTGGTGTAGTGGTTAGCACTGTCTGTTCACAGCGAGAAGGTCCTGGGTTCAAGCCCAGCGGCCGACATGGGCCTTTCTGCGTGGAGTTTGCATATTCTCCGTGGGTTTCCTCCAGGTGCTCCGGTTTCCCCGACAGTCCAAAGACATGCAGGTTAGGTTAATTGTTGGCTCTAAATTGACCGTAGGTGTGAATGTGAACGGTTGTTTGTTTCTGTGTGTCAGCCCTGTGATGATTTGGCGACTTGTCCAGGGTGTACCCCGCCTCTCGCCCATAATCAGCTGGGATAGGCTCCAGCTTGCCTGCGACCCTGTACAGGATAAGCAGCTACAGATAACGGATGGATGGAAGTCCATTGATGGAGGAGGAGAAAGAGAGAGAGACAAAGACCCGCTTATAACTGTATGGAGCACTTGCATGTGACGTCACAGCCGATCCAGATTGTGACAGACGCCATCTTGTCGGTCAAACGCCATATTTCCGCCTTCTACTTCTGGTTCTACTTCTACTTTTACTTCTACCTTTTCTTCTGGAAAACCCTACTATATACAATTCTACTACAACGGCTGCGGCTACAAGCTCTCCCTACCTGTGCACGTTTATGTTTTTTGTGTGTATTTTTGCGTGTTGTTCGTCTGTACCGGACTTCAATATCCACTACAACCGTATGGACTTACTGGACATTGGTTTCCAGCAGAAAATGACGGCTTGTAGCGATTTCCATCACATGCACAACATTCCGGACGAGATAGCGAGACCAGCGGGGTCTCCGTGGATTGTTATCGGAAGCAAAGCGAAGGAGGCGGCGCCGGGAGCGGAAGCAAAAGCGAGGCTGCAGAGCCGGCCTGTTGACTAAGCTCAGAAAACAGCCAGTCAAACCTCCACTGCTAAGCCTCTACCTCTCCAACGCCAGATCCATGGTAAACAAAACGAACGATTTGGAATTACAGCTGATATTACCTTATTCTATAATCGGCTGGTCAGTGCTATACTCAATACTTAAGTGACTTACCCGTCCAATGAGGATTCTTGTTTACAAGATGCCACATCTGAGTCGCGGACAAATCCTGAATTTCTGTAGAGATAACTGTCCAGAGATTTATAAGCATGCAGTGCTTCACCACTGAACAGCGAGGGAAAGTTAATGAGGTAATTATACACGTCCGGGTATTCCGCTGGCAGTTCAAAATCCGGTCGTGAAAACTCCGTCCGGTAAGCCATAAGGGTCACTAATCTGTAATCGTTTATTTTAGACATATATTTAGTTATCTGTTCATTAGAAAAATGAGCCGTGTAGTCCGTCGGTTGAAATTGATCCATTCTGTACACGAGTGCAGTAGTATTCAGCGGTGTTTTTTTACCGACAAGATGGCGGCTGTGTACTTTCTGGTCACGTGACTGCAAGATCTCTATAGGTAGGCCTTCATCACTGGAACATTCCTACTCTCCAACCAAGCATCAGACATCATTGTCTGTTGAGTTATGAACTCATTACCAGGATGAAGGAGGAGATCAGGAGGAATATTAACACCAGGCCTTTGTCTAAGACAAAGAAGGAAGGAAACACAGACTAGAGTCCTTGAGTGATACTGCTACACTTAAAAAATGTCTCATCAATGCAACTCTTTGACAAAATGCAATGCAAACACAGAGGTCTTTGTCAAACAAAACCAGTTCTCCAAAAGAGACACACACACACACACATTAGTAACTGCTGGAGAAAAGGAGTACTGGCCATCATAAGAGAACGTTACAGAGTTCAGGATTGCTGGATCTGTGGCTAATTGTCTTGGCGGGGGTTGTTGTGCTTGGCAGAAGGAGCTGGAGCAAATAGATAAGCCGAGACATGCAGCTCCAGTGAAAGGATGAAAAAAAAAGACCAAGCCAGACATAGAAACAAAAGGAGAAACTGCTGGGTTACTTTCCAGGTTCTCTTAAAACAGTCCAAGGCTGGCATCTTTCTCAAACAAAACAGAACCCAGCGAGTCGACTTCATGAGTCAGTCCTCACTATCCTACATCAACATTGTGATCTGGAACGGTTAATTGAGTCATCACTTGGAACAGATAGTAAATCACACCCAGCTTGTTTTCACCGATTCCAAAAGTCTTGTGATGACACACCAAAGGTGACGGCACAAATGGGTGCCACATTTATTCGACGCCTTAAAGAGATCAAACCGAATCTCTTTTGAATGCAGCTATTATTCTTCAGACTATGCTACTTTTACACCAAGTCACTATCATGCAACATGTGCTCAGAAGAACAACTCCGTATAGAGGCCCTGCTTAGCTGTGTCTCCAAGTGATTACTGTACTCAAATGCAAATTTATCATACTACTGGGAGCTCAATGTTTATCTAAAAAAAAAAAAACCTACAGATGTTCTCATGCAAGGATCTTATGTAGCTGAGGAAATGTGAACCACTTTAAAAAGAGGAAATGAAGGGTCAGAACGTTCACAGCTGTATGTAAGCTGTATAGACGAAGTTGTAGATATGACTGCACATGTGGAAAGCCAGGAAGGCCACCATGCCATAAAGCATGACACCAGAAATGACATGTGATTAAAATGGATCAAGACTCAAGACCATCATTGCCTTTGTGCGCCACTTTGGAAATGTCAGCTCAATACAATTACTGAAGTCTTGGAACGAAATAAAAGGAGATGTTGGGGAAAAAATAAACGTAATGAGCCCTGTTGTTGTCCAGCCCTCAGGGGGTGCTTCAAGATGAGATTGGATGTGGAAAGAGGAATGAAAGGAGACAGAGGGAGAAAAGGATTCACATAAAGTCATTGCAAAGATTGTGAGAGGGTCCTCTGGGCAGGTTATACAAACACACAGGGTGGTCTGTAGTTAACCCTTCGATGACCATGTTTGCGTGTTACTGTACAAGTAGGTTAGGCTATAAGGCAGAACGATCAGATGACACATCATTACCATCTAGGGACTGTGTTGAAGTCCAAAATTTATGTCAATATTTACATGAGGAAAGTTATTCGTGTTCAGAGATGGGATACGTTGGTACTCAAGTTGATTTTTTTTGGCTGTGCCATTTAATAATAATGATAAAAAAAATTTATATAGCGCCTTTCAAGAAACCCAAGGATGCTTTACAATAGTAGACAAAGAAAAAAATAAATAAATAAAAAGTCCACCAAGTAGGGGTCAGGATGTAATTCCCGTGGTGTAGCAGCCACAGTCCCACCAAAAGGCGCACGAAAACAAGTCCCACATCTCCAGCACCGCCGCCGCGACGCCGTCAGCAACATCGCTCAGAACATCACGCCATGGATCCACAAAGCGAGCAGAGAAGCTCCGCCACGCAAAGCGCTGGTGCGTCCCAAACCGCCTGCACAGCCGCCGCGACACCACCAAGCAACATCGCCCGGAACATCACGCCAAGCGTTAAAGCGCAGAGCGCTGGACAACCATGATGTAAAATGAGCAACGAGCTCACTGCAGTCCACAGCTGGGAGCACAGGCATCACCCACGGCGAACCAAGGCCTGGAGGGAACCGACGCCCAAAACTAGGTCTGGAGCTACACCACCACCGGTGGAGAAAACACTCAAACAAACAAACTACACAAAACACACAGAAAAAAAAAAAAAGAGAAAAAGAAATAAAATAAAACAAAAAAAGCTTTGTTTGGATAATGCAAACTACCTACATATTTGGATAATGCAAACTACCTACATGTGATTCACATGCCTGATTTTTCCTGAGTAGAACCATCCAAGACAGGAATTATCAATAGCATCTGAACCACCACCTTTAAAAACAAGATCTTGCCTTTGAACCTTTAAAAAAAAAGGGGGGGGGGGGGGGATAGAAAATACAGACTGAATAAGGACAAGGTTTTTCCTTTACTGTCAAATGAAATATGATGTAATACAAAAGCAAGGACATAGTTTAGAAATGAAAAATAAAACCAACCAATACAAAATGATACAGGATTCTGAAGATGGCAAGCATTTAAAAAAAAAAAAAAGATTAAAATGAATCTAGTCAAGTCGGAGTCTAGAATCTTGCCAATATATTACTGCACGAATAGTCCAAGTTGTAATGATGATACTTTAATCGCTGTAAATTTGGTTTAATTGAACAATATAGTGTCCACCCTCATTATTCACTTCTAAAATAGCACGTGATCCAACATATCCTCTTGTTTTGCATTTTTTTTTTTAAGATTGCGCTCCAACAGTTAATTGTGCACACAGCTAAACAAAGGGACGAGATACTGAATCGAGGTGTGCGTAGGACATGGGCTATTTTTTTCATGTTTAATTCACTATTTTGAGTTGTTGAATTAATAAAATACCACCAGATTTTTGTGGATTCAATGCATTCTCCTATAAAGAGAGAAAACACTGATAGTTTGAAGGATAAGCTCACCAAGCACTCATCTGTTACACTTACAGCTCGCTTTAAAGGAACAGTCCACCATACTTCCATAATGAAATATGCTCTTATCTGAATTGAGACGAGCTGCTCCGTACCTCTCCGAGCTTTGTGCGACCTCCCAGTCAGTCAGACGCAGTCAGACGCGCTGTCACTCCTGTTAGCAGCTAGGCTCAGTATGGCCCATGGTATTTTTTGGGGCTGTAGTTAGATGCGACCAAACTCTTCCGCGTTTTTCCTGTTTACATAGGTTTATATGACCAGTGACATGAAACAAGTTCAGTTACACAAATTGAAACATAGCGATTTTCTATGCTATGGAAAGTCCGCACTATAATGACAGGCGTACTAACACCTTCTGCGCGCTTCGGCAGCGCATTGATACGGAGCTCAGATATCAATGCACTGCCGAAGCACGCAGAAGGTGTTAGCACGCCTGTCATTATAGTGCGGACTTTCCATAGCATAGAAAATCGCTACGTTTCAATTTGTGTAACTGAACTTGTTTCACGTCACTGGTCATATAAACCTATGTAAACAGGAAAAACGCGGAAGAGTTTGGTCGCATCTAACTACAGCCCCAAAAAATACCATTGGCCATACTGAGCCTAGCTACATTGCTAACAGGAGTGACCGCGCGTCTGACTGACTGGGAGGTCGCGCAAAGCTCGCAGAGGTACGGAGCAGCTCGTCTCAATTCAGATAAGAGCATATTTCATTATGGAAATAAGGTGGACTGTTCCTTTAAGTTCATAATTTTATCCGTAAACTATTCAGACTTGGGGATAAGCAATGCATCCAACTACGAGCTGATGTCTTAAAATGTGAAAACAACAGTTTGTTGAATTTAAATGGATGATACTATTAATTCCTTATTTAATAGTATCATATTTACGTATTTAATATTGGGCTCAAAAAGCATTTCATAGTTTTGGGTGAGCGTATTTAAAGCCCTAAACATAAACACTAAAATGACATATTGTTACAAGCTGTCAAGTCTGAATACGGTCCTGGAGCACGAAGGGACCATGTGTGTGTAGGATGGCAAGAGCTACATACATGGCAGCTTTCCAACATACAATCAGCATCACTTTTACATGATGGGCACCATGGCATATTCACCACTTTTGGATGTCTGGTGAACATTGTTGCTCGCACAGATTCACACTACACCCCGGTGTTGGAATTTAACACATAAAATCAAGCCACTCCAGTTCACAGTACACACTCAATGTGAAGAAGCCTTAGTCAGCGACTATGCAGTTCAATACTAGAGCCTGCCAAGCTGCTGCTCTGGCTCTGATCTAACATTTCTCGTTTCTCCCAGTGGTCAAGCTGTGCAGTTCGCCATCATCCAGGTCTGGATCTGAAGCGAACCAAACTAAACCTTATGTGCTGTATACTGTGTATGCACTTCCTTCCCACCATGAGCCCATCCAATAAGAAAAAAAAATGACTTCAGCTGTTTGGATTTTCCAACACCGGCTCCCGCTGGACAACGTTTTGGAGATGACTTGTGGAAAACTGATGGTCCTCCAAGCTGTGAAACATGTGCTTCTGGGAGGAAAAGGGATGTTATTTTATCTTCTGGGTCTCATGAAATCCTTCATTGTTGGATTTTTATTACAGAGCAGCTCTGAGAACTAAACCATTCAGCATGTTTGTTGAAAATGTATGGTTTCACTCATGCAAACAAGAAAGCTAGCACATACGACTTTATTTTCATCAATTCTCTTAATGAAAATAAGCATTAACTCATAGTTCAATCAGATATAAAGCCACCTTGACTGTGTTTATTGGATTGGATGAGTTCCAGGCTCTGAAACACATCCATACATGTTTTTCATCCAGCGTTCTTGCTCAAATAACTCAACTGACAAACTGAACTACACTGCCCAAAAAGCCAAAGTATACACTTCTATTCTGTTCTATTCTTTTCTGAGTTACACGGTTTCTCTAAACTTAATGATTGTCGTGCATGAGCTTGTTTTTTCTTTCGCTACAATAACTTATAAATCGAGACAATATCAAATTTATGAATAATATAAACAGGGCCAAGCATCTCCCATTGGGCCTTGGTGGGAAAAGCAAGCATTGCTGAGAACCATCATTACTGCTGTTATTAATGGCAGTGTTGAAGCTAAACATATTTCCTGGTGTCATTTTAGCTCTGGGGTAATAAAAAGACACTCCAAAAGGTGGGAGTCGGAGACGCACATATATACATTCACACAGAGTCTGGGTCATTACAGAAAAATTTGTATACTGAATGAACACAAAAGCGTAAAAGTACGCACAGTACCAGTCAAAAGTTTGGATACACTTTGGATACTCATTCAAGGGTTTTTCTCAAAATTTTGACGATTCTCTACATTGTAGAACAATACTGAAAACATCAAAACTATGAAATAGCATCTGGAACATGTATGGAAGTATGTGGTGAAAAAAAAAAAATTTCATATTTATTACTGTGTTCACATTTATACCGGTACGAAAAGTAGTATAACTGTATCGATACAAAGTATACCGGTACAGTTTAGTGCATCTGTCCACACTAGCGAGAAATGTTTGCGGTTTTCTTTAGTTGAAATGCGCATGCGCAAAATGTTTCTGTGGTTACCAAGTAACTTCCTTCCGAGAATATATGGCATAGGGATGGTGAAAACTAAAAAAAAAATCTTGACCGACCACCAAGCCTCATTAGCCGGTTAAAGTCAGTTAACCTACGAGTTTAAACAGGGATGCAAACGGCGCGCCTTTTTCACGGCTCGTGCAGATCCGATTTTTTTTTGGGGGGGGGGGGGGGGGGGTGTTGGAGTGTCTGAATAATTTCATCAGAGTAAATTCTGTATTAAAATTACTACATAAGCAAATGCCGTTACAGTCCATGAAAAAGCCGTGAAAAAGTCGGCATCTGCGCCTTTAGTTTGTGTGGAGAGATATGATCTGCAATAACATGCATTGTTGGCTACAGACCAAAACATACTTTCAGAATGCACTGGCCAAGGCAGGACTAAACTCGACGTGCCTTCTAATAATAATTCAAAAAAAAAAAAAAATAGAATAGTAATTTGTAAGCTAAAAAGCCTGTGTCTACACTTTTTTCTTTCGCCGAGTGGCAGCTGTGTTCAACTGGGGCGGGACATGACTGAATGGGTGTTTCTGATTTGTCAGCTGTCTTTAACTGGGGCGGGAGGGCGGGACATGACTGAATGGGTGTTTCTGATTCGTCAGCTGTCGTCCTTACACCGCATGGCATGCCCCAAGCGTTTACAACACAGAATTCCAGGTTCTCCGCTCCAAAATCGGCAGCTTCAAAACGATTGATTTTTTTTTTTTTCACCAACAACCAAAAAAAATTAACCGGTTGACGTTGATTTGGTCAACCGGTCATCGGTTAACATCCCTAATATGGCATCCGTTATTTCGAGATCTCGAGAAAACAAAATTATTTCATGATCTCAGCTGGATCACTGTATCTCCGTCGGTAAAGACGAAGCCGGGCCAGTCTTCTGCGGAGGTGCTGCGGACTAATTTTGAAATTATCCCTTATTAAAAGACTTAATGCAATCTCTCCCTGTGTCAACCCCTGATCAAAATATTGCCTTATTTGGTGATCAATTATTCCAGACATTCTAATGACCAAAGTTGCGTCTATACAGAATGAGAAATAGCCCCAAAGTCAGCATATCACAAGTCTCTTGGCGCACCTGAATGAACCATTTCTCAGCTGTTTACTCAAGATCACAAAATAATTGTTTTGTTTTCTCGAGATCACGGAATAATTGTTTTGTTTTCTCGAGATCTCGAATTAGTTGTGTTGTTTTCTCGAGATCCTGAATTAATTGTGTCGTTATCTCAGGATAACAAGGTGAATAAAAAAAATTTTAAAAAAAGGATTATATGAAGGGCCTCTCTCGGCTTCCGTACGGATGAAACGTGTGTGTGCTTTTTGTTGTCAATGTACAGTCTGGGGCGGCACGGTGGTGTAGTGGTTAGCGCTATCGCCTCACAGCAAGAAGGTCCTGGGTTCAAGCCCCTGGGTTCAAGCCCCGGGGCCGGCGAAGGCCTTTCTGTGTGGAGTTTGCATGTTCTCCCCGTGTCCGCGTGGGTTTCCTCCGGGTGCTCCGGTTTCCCCCACAGTCCAAAGACATGCAGGTTAGGTTAACTGGTGACTCTAAATTGACCGTAGGTGTGAATGAGAGTGTGAATGGTTGTCTATGTGTCAGCCCTGTGATGACCTGGCGACTTGTCCAGGGTGTACCCCGCCTTTCGCCCATAGTCAGCTGGGATAGGCTCCAGCTTGCCTGCGACCCTGTAGAAGGATAAAGCGGCTAGAGATAATGAGATGAGATGAGATGTACAGTCTGTATTTCTGGTGGTCATTTATTCAGTCGAAGTGTATAAAACACGCGAGGCAGTTGAGAAAGAAACAAACAAATCTCCGTTCTTCACTATTTTATTCAGCGAAGACATCGATTGAGGTGTGTGACTTTGCGCATGCGCATTATATTTGTATCGATACAGAGCTGCTTCATCTGTCCACACTACAGCGAAGCCCTACAGTACCGATACTGTACCGGTACGAAACCCATACATTTGTGGGTTTCATACCGATACAGTTATACCGCTACAGTACCGGTATAGTTGCTAGTGTGGACAGGTGTTGCGGTACGAAAGTAGTATCGTATTGGTACAAAATCCCTAGTGTGGACAGGGTATTAGATTCTTCAAAATAGCCACTGTTTACCTTGATGACACGTTACACACTACTGCCATGATCTTAACCAGCTTCATGAGGTAGTCACCTGGAATGCTTTTCAATTAAAAAGTGTGCCTCGTCAAAAGTTAATTAGTGCAATTTCTTGCCTTCTTAATGCGTTTGAGATCAAATAATAAAAACACAGTAAATAGCCCTGTTCGACACCTGTAGTAATCTACAGTATGTCAAGAACCGCTCAACTAAGTAAAGAGAAACGACATCCATCATTACTTTAAGACATGAAAAAGTGTCTTTTGATTAAAAAAAAAGAAAGAAAATACATTGAATTAGAAATGTGTGTCTAAATATGTGACAAGTACTATACATTCAAAATAGATTAGTTGTTGGATTGGCAAGTCAAGTAACTGACTTAAAACCCCATGTAATGGCTTCACCGGACATGTTTGACTATTAGTCAAATAAAGCATGTTTATTCCTTAATACCAACACTACTGAATTCTCTATTCTGATTAGTCCAAAGATGTGGATTCTTTTTCTCCAACAGCAGCTCAGACAACAATTTGGCCTGAAAAGTTTATATTTATGAGCTCATTCTAATATATTGTTTCTATAACAACAACGGCTGGTATCGCAGATGCAAATACATTTAAAGCGAGACGGCCTTTCGATTTCTCATCTCATCATCTCTAGCTGCTTTATCCTGTTCTACAGGGTCGCAGGCAAGCTGGAGCCTATCCCAGCTGACTACGGGCGAAAGGCGGGGTACACCCTGGACAAGTCGCCAGGTCATCACAGGGCTGACACAGACAACCATTCAGACTCACGGTCAATTTAGAGTCACCAGTTAACCTAACCTGCATGTCTTTGGACTGTGGGGGAAACCGGAGCACCCGGAGGAAACCCACGCGGACACGGGGAGAACATGCAAACTCCGGCCACGGGGCTTGAACCCAGGACCTTCTTGCTGTGAGGCGACAGCGCTAACCACTACACCACCGTGCCGCCATATATATTATATTCAATTTGAGGGGATTCCCTAACAAATAATTCGGATGAAATTGCTTCCTTTGTGCAGTCAAGCAGACAGAGGAAGTCCGTGTGCGCATGTGCAGGTTTACCTGCTTCTTCTTCTTCTTCTTTTGGGTTTTACAGCAGCTGGCATCCACAGTGTTGCATTACTGCCATCTACAGGTTTACCTTTGACCGTGCACTGACAGTTACATCATTCTGTCGCTAAACGAACAGCTGATCACACCGAGGTGCTCGCTGATCTTTATTAGTTTGGTCCTGCGTTTCCTTTTCTTCGTATATAACAACATCTTTTCTTCTCACTTTCCGTTACCGTAATCAGTCTTTCACGTTTCATTCGCACACTCACGTCCTCCATTTTCCTCTCCTGTTTCAAATTTGTATCCCACAATGCCTTGCACAAACGGGGAAAGCCCACCACGTGATGCATGACACAATATCTTGAATTGGGTCATGGTGAAGCAGGAAAAAAATAGCGGAGAATTTAGGGCCACGTGGCCATAAATTCATTAAATTGTTTGATTTAAAACTAATAAAATTACAAGTCTGTGTTTCAAATTCGGTATCTTTCAGTCCACTAAACAAAAATAATTAGGTGCCGGGGAAAATTCTTTTTATGACCTACACTTGAAAAATCTGAAAGGCAGTTTAGCTTTAAATAAAATTGCATAATTGGCGATATGCTGAGATTTCTTTTGGGAAGAAGTCTCCAGTGTTGCTTTTTTTTTTTTTGATCTCAGATTGGACTAGTTTAAAAATACTCAACAGCCACCAAGATCTTGTTTTATGGCAAATATCTGAAATTAAAGCTAATGCATTTCCACAAAGTGAAAGTGCAAACTGTGCGTCTTTATAGCTGATTTATAGAACCATTTCTACTGTACGATATATTGCAGTGATTGGTAGAGGGGGATTATGGAGTGGACATTTACCTTGTTTCCCATGCAAAGGCTGATAAAAGAAGAAGAAAAAAAAAGTGTCCTTCCTTTTCCAGGGGGGCTAGTTTCAGGACTTTTGTGTTGTTTTTGAACTGTAGTTGGGATGGAATTTTGCTGAAACCTGGCAATCTGGTTAATGATATTAACTCTTACTGCTTCGCACTCTCTATGAATGATGGTGGTGACGGGAAACACACATGCTGTATCAAACACACAGCTAAGCAAATGTTCGTCGACTTCAACTGCTCAGAATGAGCCGCTAGACTGTATGCTGGATGATTGTAAAAAACAAGGAAACGAATAGATACGCAGGTAGATGAAAGAAAACTCATTAAAATCAGTGAGTTGGCTGTTGGATGGCTAATCAATGTTGGGTGGCTTGACCCATTCTCAATTACTCCTAATGGAATGAGAAGGGAAGAGAGAAAGAAAGAAGAAAAAAAAGCTAGCGTGATTACAATGACCCTCCTCTCCGACACATACTAACTGAACATTTTGAAATTAAGACAAATCAGTACTGAGCATCAAATTTTATTGATATTGAGCCACCAAATACAGATAATTAAGCTGTGAAAACACACAAAGATTCAGTCCCTTTTTCGAAATCTTTCATGTGCTGTATGTCCAATGTCCTTGCAAAGGCATAAACCATTCAATGACCACATAAAAGCACTATAGTCAACGATTAGAGGAAATATTTCAGGATTTCTACAGAAGCCTCTTTGGGATACAGTTTGTGAGATTTTCACATTAGTAAGTAAAACATCACTAAGCTGGATGTTTCAGATGTGCGCCACATGTTGCCTATTTAGCCGTCCTCGTATTTCACCGATACGTTTGCGGCCAAAAAGCAACAACAAAGGAAACGTTGCTGGGGCCTGCATGCAATATGGCTGCACTCTAAACAGCAACACATTTCCCTGATGCGCCGCTGCCAGAACGCCCGGGACAGGCAGCAAGAACAGCTTGACAAGCAAACCCAGTCATTTTGGGTTTTAGGAACTGAAAATGTTCCCTCTACCATGCTGCCAGTCTCGCTAACCATCTTCCCCTAAGGCTTCTTGGTCATGCTAAAAATGTGCAAATGTGACGTAAGGGAACGTTCCAACATTCTGCAAAGCCTGAGGGTTTTCAGAGGGATTTCAGACAAAAATTCTTTCAGAGGAACTTTGGATCTTAGGGCTGTCTTGTGATTTACACAGAAATAGTGATTTAAGTAAACTTATAAGCAATTCGTAGACACCAAGAACGAGCAAACAGCTCCAGATGTTGAATGGACATGGCTCCGGGTTTGGAGAATGAGTCATGGATGTACCACACACACACACACACACACACACACACACACACACACACACACACACACACTTCAGACTTCAAAACCAGCAGCTGGTACCCAAGATTTAAAACCTCTCAGAGGTCAAAAAAGCAACTGAGCATTTATCAAGAGTACTAATTGTACATGACATGGACGACCACACAGGAGTTCATGCATTAACTGCAAACAGCCTAGACAAAACAATACTGTTATCAAAACACAAGCAGCTTGAATAGCTGATATAACCTGAGCTTGCCAGATTTTCAGCTTGCCAAACTCCACCAGCAGGCTGTTCAAGAACTTTCGGCCCGGATTCTTGAAGAGCAGATGCTCAATTGAACGCTCAACTTGCTAACACGTCATCACTGTTTGAATTAAAGCAGGTTACCATTTCAAAAAGCTTTCAGCAGACTGCTTTGCGTTTAGAAACGAAACACGTCAAACCAACGTGAGCCAAGAAGACACGCTTTTTTCTTTCTCCGTTTTTATTCAATAACCAAATGCAACGGTCGCAAAGATGAATCATGAGTCCAGCATCCACTTATAAGATGATTACTCGGAAAAAAGAAAGTACTTCATAACCATAATGGGCATAGCTTCCCTTCTAAACACCATCTCCGTAGACGGGGGCCTTATTTTCCTCAGGGGTTATTAAAACCCATCAATATGAGACCTCTGAACTCAGAAATGACCTCATCTCAGAATACAAGCCATATAAATACATTATCCCCAGAGAGCTGTGAGATTGAATTGGATTTCAGGAAGCACACTGAGCATAAAAACACGCCATCAAGCAGGTCCTCCCTGTTTGCTGAAAGACACGTCTAGTAATATACAGGACATTGCATTTTCATTTTCATTTGCTGTCACATTCAGGTAATAGATGATGATTGAAATTTCAACACAATAAAGATTAGAGAGAGGAGGGATAAAATCTAATATCAGTAGCTTGATAACACATTAGATCACAAGGTTTTATCTATGGCATAGTGGTTAGCACGGTCGCCTCACGGCAAGAAGGTTCTGGGTTCGAGCCCAGTGACCGGCGGGGGCCTCTCTGCGTGGGTTTCCTCTGGGTGCTCTGGTTTCCCCCCACAGTCCAAAGACATGCGGTTAGGTTAACATGGGGTGGCCATGAAGTGCCCTTGACCTAATCCCCAACTGCTCCCTGGGCACTGTAGCGTATACATACACACTGCTCTGTGTGTGTGTGTGTGTGTGTGTGTGTGTGTGTGTGTGTGTGTGTGTGTGTGTGTGTGTGTGTGTTCTCATTGCTCACTCGTATGTGCATGTGAGTGTTCACTTAAATGCAGAGGTTAAATTTCACTGTGAATTTATGGATGAACTACTATATCTCACACACGCACTTCCTAATTTACTGTCTGTAAAGCCCGACTAAGTTCAAGCTGCATTTCCTCAACACAAAACACACGAAATGAAAAAAATTATAAATCACTTTCATTGAAACCCAAAACATTAAACTTACATATCGGTCAGTTTGTATAATTTGTTCTTTGACTGAACCACTTTTAATTTCTCCTCCAAAGGCATTTTGCTGAGAAAAAGGATGATCGAGTGGATAATCTTCCTTGTTCACGTTCATTACTCCATGACTATATTACAAATGCGCCGTCTCAGTTGGTCAATGCTGATACGGTACCATGTTATGGATGCATTAGAGAAGCATGCTGAACAATAGCGACCGAAACGAACATCTAGAAGTGTTTCACGGCACGTGATCACCTTACCTTACTGTCATGGACAACCTGTGTGAATCTACAGTCTGGGCTAGAATGAAATCAGCCCCAGCTTCACTCCTTCATACAATTCGATGTATGCTTTCTAAAGAGCATTGGTGGTGGTGGTGGTGGTGGTGGTGGATTTGGTGCCACAAAAATCCCAACTGAGCCACCTTTAGACATTTGCTAACAGCAAGTAATCTGGAAGCCAAAAATAAAACCCTATACCAGGCTTGTAGTACTCGAGTCCAGGACTTGGACTCGAGTCCAACTCGTGCCGTAATTTTAAGGACTCGTGACTTGACTTGGACTCGTGCATTAACAGCATTCGGTCTTATAAATTGGAGACAAGGACTCGGATTTTTTCTTTATTTTTTGTAACATGGCATAAAGATAGTTATATTAATTTTTATACTAATTTTGTGCAAGAGAATGCACATTGACCTGTTCATACATCATGTTCAGGAACAAGCTAACGTTAATGGCGCTAGGACGAAAATGCCCCGAGGATCGTCTGCTTTGCTTATGCAGACTTCTCGTGCAGGGGGGGGGGGGGGGGGGGGGAAACCCACACTGCTAGGTGTTCCATATGTAGAAGAACGATCGAGGAGACAACGGGGACAACCTCGAACTTCAATCGCCATTTGGCGAGACTCCACCTGGAGAAGGAAGTGACACGCTATGTTCATCGCTCTGTTGATAGCATGGTTTGCTTGCTGACCGATGAACTAGCTAGTATTAACCCTCTCTCATGTTATTTGCCCTGTTGATAGTGGGCGGGGCTTGCTGAGCGATGAACAAGCTTTTTATCTGTAGCCTGTTAACTAAAATGGGGCAGTCGAGCAGTAACGTTAGTCCAACATAGTAGCAGAGACACTTTCACATAAAGGCAGCAACAGCCACCGTCAAATGGTGCGGTTGGAGTCTTGTTCCCAGACTCGACTCGGATTAACAGTGGACTCGACTCCAAGTTTTCTTTCATGACTTGGACTTGAACACTGGGGACTCGAGACATATGGCCCTTTTCCACTACCCTTTTTCGGCTCACTTCAGCCTGACACAGCTCGCGTTTCGACTACCTTAGAGCAGCACGACTCAGCTCGCTTCAGCCTTACTCAGCACCCAAAACTCGCACGGTTTTGGAGTGGGGCTGAAGCGAGCCAAACCGAGCCAAGTGGGGCTAGGGGCGTGAGGAGACACTCCCCTGTGCACTGATTGGTGAGGAGGAGTGTCCTCACACGCCCCGCGAGCACGCTGGGATCTGTAAACACCGTAAACCCGGAAGAAGAAGAATTACGAATTACGAGAATTTCTGAAGCCTTATGCGCCTCGCCTCATCTATACGCTCTTGCCAGTATCTGTTGGCGTTGTCGGTGACAACAAGCCACAGCACCAAGACCAGCAACACTAACGACTCCATGTCCTCCATGTTTATTGTTTACTATCCGGGTCGTGAGACTACCGTTTAAAAGATCACTGATGTCACTGTTTGCGCTGCCTAACGACATCACGTGACGTCCACCCACTTTCGCTAACTCCACCCAATGTGTCCACCCACTTCCAGCCAGCACGGTTCAGCGTGGTTGTAGTCGAAATGCAACTCCAACAGCCCCACTCAGCTCGACTCAGCCCAACTCAGCATGGCACGGCTCAGCCCAACTCAGCCGCGTTGGTAGTGGAAAAGCGGCATTAGTGACTCTACAACACTGCCCTATACGGACATGTTTTGTCTTTGGAAGACAGTGAGTTAGCCTTGCTTAGCACACTTACGGTATGCCAACCACTCCTATCCATAATGAATGCTAAAAAAGCAATTCCAAGGCAGGACCTGAAGCCGTTAATACCAACGTCTCTTCTTCAACAATGAGTCTTTTAATAAGAAGGTATGACCATATGATAAAGTATACAGTAGATGGGCTCATTCAACACATGCCTGTAGTATGACTCATCTGACAAGCAGTTTTATCCATACACACACACACAAAAAAAAAGAAATAAAGCACAGTGCTCCGGTGTTGCGTGGGAGTTTAGACGCAGACGCCCTACCCTCATACAATCCACACTAAGTCTGGAGGCATACAGGGATTACCGTGTTATAGCAGCTGAAGTATAAAGACACTGACATCATGAGCCTACTATTCCAGTTTCTCTGTGTTTTCTTAAGGGTCTACATGAAATACACAGAGCTGGTATTGTTTAGGTAAAGTTGTGAGATTTGTGCGATGTAGCGTGTTGCAATGAATGGCTCCAGGCCAGGCAACAAGTCTCACTGGATATTTGCACTTCCTGAACCGTTTTCCAGTCCATATACGTTACGTCCATGTGAGTGAACGCTCAGCTTGTACAACGCCAGCCAAAATGCTGGGTTTCTGCACCCCTTAGCAATCTCTGCTTTAGAAAAAAAAACAACAGGGATCTCATTAAAAAGATGTGTGTGTATATAATATTTTCCCTGAAAGTTCCTTCGAAGTCTTTCCACCAAAATATTGTTAATTATTAAGCAATTACATTGAAACTACGGACAAAAGATTTGCAATTGCAAGACTGCGCCACAGAGTCTGGGAGTTTCCTGGATTAATCATCGTAAAATCATTTGTATGCGAGTCCAAGTCCAAAGATACCAACAGAATGCCCCCAAATCTCCTTATATGGTGTGATATAAGCAATGTTATTGGCTAATTAACTTCGTCATTGCAATTTCTCCAAATAATTACAATATGCATGAGTGAACATTTACAGGCATGCCTCTACCAAGATGTGTGAGGCAGGAGCTTGGCGAGTCTCGATCAGGAGATATTGAAGTTTGGACACCTTCTAATTCAAGGGTATTTCTTTACAATTATTAATTGAAAGACACTTCTTCATGTCAAAGTAATGACAGATGTCGTTTCTCTTTACTTAGTCGAGCGGTTCTTGACATAATATGGATTACTACAGTGGTGGATGCAATAGGGCTATTTACTGTATATTTATTATTTACTATTTGATCTCAAGTCCATTAAGAAGGCAAGAAACTCGTCCACTAATTAACTTTTGATGAGGCACATCGGTTAATTGAAAAGCATTCCAGGTAGTGTTGTAGTCGAGTCACTAAACCTCGAGTCCAAGTCCAGTCTCGAGTCCCTATTGTTCAAGTCATTAAAGAAAATTGAGTCAAGTCTGAGAACAAGACTCCAACCGCACCATTTGACGGTGGCTGTTGCTGCCTTTATGTGAAAGCGTCTCTGCTACTGCGTTGGACTAACGTTACTGCTCGACTGCCCCATTTTAGGCCCTGTCCACACGGCAACGGATTCAGGTGAATCCGATAAAATTGTTTATCGTTTCGGCCTGGCGTCCACACGGCACCGGCGTTTTGGGTGCCCCAAAACGAAATCTTTTGAGAACGGGTTCCAGAGTGGAAAGATCTGGCAACGGCGCCATTGCGAAGTCGGCTGGATGAGTAGAACAGATTTGTTTATGATGACGTCACAACCACATGTGCTTCACGCCGGGTAGAAGTGTAACGAACTCGATGCGAGTCGTCAACAAATCCTATAGCTTGGTTCATGAAACGCGCTTACAAAATATTTTCACTGTGAATATTTATTGTGTAATGGTGCAAAGTGAGAGAGAGAGAGAGAGAGAGAGAGAGAGAGAGAAAATAGCCCTTAGGGCAGAGTCAATCCCGCCAGCAAAAATAGGGAAAAAAAGGAGCGATCTCACCTCTTCAGATGTTGGTTTAAGTCCTACAATACATTCTTCAAAAAGGGCGTAGAAGAACAAATTAATCCATCAACGCACAGCATTCAATTTATTCCGGACCATTAAAGACGCCGCCTTCCGCGTAGAATCATACGTCATCCTCGCCGCCATATTGGATAGGTCAAAGCAGAGAATAAAGATGCCTCATTCATGTGCTGCGTTTAACTGTACCAACAGGTTTACCGTCCAAACAAGATCACATGGGATTACCTTTCACAGGTGAGACTGGAAAAATACTTTTCATTGTATTTGGTCATTATAATGTAATTTTATGAACAGATTTTCTGACTTTGTGGCTAATATGAAGTCTCGCGCATAATAGTTTATGCACATGCGTCCTTACTTCTTCTATTGTTCTGGTGTCTCCGAAGGGACCGTCTTACAGCGCCCCTAGAGGTGTGGCATGTGTAGTGCATCGTTTTCAGCAAGCGTTGCGTTGCCATATGTACCTGATATTTTACTGATCCGTTGCCCATGTGGACACGATATTTTTTTTAATAACATCTCATTGCCGTTGTCGTGTGGATGTAGCCTTAGTTAACAGGCTACAGATAAAAAGCTTGTTCATCACTCAGCAAGCCCCGCCCACTATCAACAGGGCAAATAACATGAGACAGGGTTAACACTAGCTAGTTCATCGCTCAGCAAGCAAACCATGCTAAATCAACAGAGCAACGAATATAGCAAGTCACTTCCTTCTCTGGGTGGAGTCTCGCCAAATGACGATTGAAGTTCGAGGTTGTCCCCGTCGTCTCCTCGATAGTCCCTCTACATATGGAACGCATAGCAGTGCATTTTTTCCCACTGCACGAGAAGTTTGTTTAAGCAAAGCGGACAATCCTCGGGGCGTTCTCTCCGGGCATTTTAGCGCCATTAACGTTAGTTTGTTCCTGAACATGACGTATGAACAGGTCAATGTGCGTTCTCTTGCACAAAATTCATGTCAATATAACTATCTTATGCCAAATTATTATGGCATGTTACAAAAAAATAAAGAAAAATCCAAGTCCTCATCTCCAATTTACGAGTCTGATTGCAGTTAATGCATGAGTCCGAGTCATCAGCGCTAAGTCCAAGTCAAGTCACGAGTCATAAAATTAGGGGACGACTCGGACCCGAGTACTACAAGCCTGATTCCAGGTGACTACCTCATGAAACTGGTTAAGATAATGCCATTAGCGTGCAAAGCGTCATCAAGGTAAACGCTGGATACTTTGACGAATCTAAAATATGAAACGCATTTTGTTTTTAAAACGCTTGCTTTTTTGTTTACCACACAATTCCATACATGTTCCAGATGTTATGTCATAATTTCCACGTCTTCAGTATTGTTCTACAATGTACAGAAAAACCTACGAATGAGTAGGGGTGTCCAAACTTTTCATTTGTACTGCATATAGCTATAATTATCGTGAATTTAATACTCTGCGCTAAATTGTATCCTTTTTTTTTTAAACTATATGTCACTTTTCATTTCAGTTGTATACTTTAGTTTGTTTTCATCAGTCATGTTGGATTTAGAGAAAAAGTGAAAAAAGTGCGCACAAGCATACATGTGGTTATCCAAGCCAAAAAAAAAATCTTTCAACTCGAGTATGTATAAATACATCAGGTCAGTGTCAGTTTTCATAAATTCCAATGTGCATGTCAGTTTTTATGTCAGATCAAGTTTTGATGGAATTTCAGATCAAATCTGAATGTTTTATAAATAAAGTCAAAGTTTTCCCATAAAGCATCAGCTGAATAAAAGAGAAGGCAGCCTGAGATACTGATGTCTAAAGAAGGATGGATGTTAAAGCGAGACGGCCTTTTGATTTCATAAAATCAGTGAAATTTAGTTCCGTCTGAAATTTGGTCATTGTGATATGTTTATTTCGGTCAGATCTCAAAAAAAAAAAAAAAGAAAAAAGGGACATTCTGTGGCTGGAAAGTTATTTAATTTGAGCGGATTCCCGAGCAAATAATGTGCATGAAATCGCTTGCTTCGCGCAGACAGAGGAAGTCTGTGTGCGCATATGCAGGTTTACCTTCTTCTTTTGGCTTTTACAGCAGCTGGCATCCACAATGTTGCGTTACTGCCATCTACAGGTTTACCTTTGACCGTGCACTGACCGTTCCATCATTCTGTCGCTGATCACACTGAGGTGCTCGCTGACCGCCGATATTTACGTATTTGTTTGGTCTTGCGTTTCCTTTCCTTCACAACATGACGTCTTTTCTTCTCACTTTCCGTTGCTGTAGACAGTCTTATGTTTTATTTGCACACTCATGTCCGCCATTTTTCTCTCCTGTTTCAAATTTGTATCCCACAATGCCTTGCGCGACCGGGGAAAGCCCACCACGTCATGCATGATGTAGTATCTTGAATTGGGTCATGGTGAAGCAGGAAAAAATAGCAGAGAATTTAGGGCCATGTGGCTCTAAATTCCTTAATTGTTATCATCTCTAGCCGCTTTATCCTGTTCTACAGGGTCGCAAGCAAGCTGGAGCCTATCCCAGCTGACTACGGGCGAAAGGCGGGGTACACCCTGGACAAGTCGCCAGGTCATCACAGGGCTGACACATAGACACAGACAACCATTCACACTCACATTCACACCTACGGTCAATGTAGAGTCACCAGTTAACCTAACCTGCATGTCTTTGGACTGTGGGGGAAACCGGAGCACCCGGAGGAAACCCACGCGGACACGGGGAGAACATGCAAACTCCGCACAGAAAGGCCCTCGCCGGCCACGGGGCTCGAACCCAGGACCTTCTTGCTGTGAGGCGACAGCGCTAACCACTACACCACCGTGCCGCCCCCTTAATTGTTCTATTTTTTAAAAAATTAATTATTACAATTAGAAGTCTGTGATTCGAATTCAGTAGCTTTCGGTCCACTAAACAAAATTAAATCAGGTGTCAGGGAAAATTATTTTTATGACCTACACTTGAAAAATCTGAAAGGCAGTCTAGCTTTAACATTAGTGACTGAGTGAAATTTAACTCCACTTCAGTGAATTAAAACCTGAAAGCACGCAAAAATGGAGTGCTGAAAAGTAACACACTACTATTCCATCATCCCGATGTCATTATCCTGGACAGATTATACACCGAGCGATGCATTTCTTATAATGCTTTGAAGTTCTGAAATGGCGTTAATATGAAAGAGGATTCCCTGACGTTCACACAGCATGCACTACAAGCCATGATACCCCTGTGTTTTACAGAGAGCAGCACATCTATTTAACATGAAAGTCGTTCTTTTGAAATCATTAAAATACTTTTTTTTTTCTTGGAAATGTGATCAGGGATTGCTTGGAGGATGATGATGATTCATATACTGCTGAGAAATAAAAATTGACCTTATGACAACATCTCTCGAGCAGAATCCTGTAGAATTTGATTGCGTCGGAAATCACTAGTCCGATTGCAACGCTTGATAAATGTACACACACATATGGACATGCTTTCACACACAGTGGAGGCAGGTATCCACCTCCGACCCAGGAAGCCTGTTGCCATGGCTGCTGGTGATGACAAATCTACCGTCGTAGGTAAAAACGTCATTCTTCTTCATCCAGGCTTTCATTAGAAGCTGGGTGATTTGTTTTTTTAAAAAAAAAAGTTATCTGGCAGAAATCACAGCTGATGAAATAAATTGAGCTTCCTTTGAATTTAAATATGCAAATATGCCTTCTCACGGCTCGTTTTCAAAAGAAAGTCTTTTCAAGAATCTATAAGGCAACGATCATCGGGAATATAAAGACGAAGTCACAGTTAATCTCCATTCACAGCAGCTTATATGTACTGTACTGTACATACACAGTAATACATATTACTGTACATACACACTATACATTCATCCCTCTTGTGCATTCCGGCGTCCTGTTTAAGCAACGACATGCATTAGAAACACATGTTGCATTCCAAGGTTGCATCATGACCCTGTATCTGTCCGTTTCTCTGCATTGAAGCCGACTGGGAATATATAAAAGTGGTAATTTCCTGTCACCAGGGAAACCAAACAGAAAGTATACAGCCAACAGGGCTGGTTCGTGAAGAACCTTGAACGAAGAATGACAAGGAATGCTTTCATCTTGCATTGACTAGAGAAGCCTGTTTGATCGGGTCTGCTTGGTACGAGTTCGTCAGTCCTCTCTGAGGAACTCTTGCCTGTCATTCGACATAAGCAGTATCAGCTTTACGTGGCGTCACGAGTGTAAAATTGGCATTAAGGAGAACAGATTATGAGAATGCATTCAATTCAAGGAGGATTGACTAGGCTCGGGTTGCGACCCTTTGTGAAGGTAGTAGAACTCTAGAACGATGTCTTGGCTGCTTTTGTTGGAGGAGAGGTTGCTGAAGGTCGAAACGTGTGTGCAAGTGCTTGAGTGAGAGAAATGGAGACTAATGAAAAGGTCATGCAGCAGTCTGTCACTGCCATACACTATAGTTCATTTACGTAAGTGAAGAAAAGCAGCACGACAAAAGACCAACCCAAGCTCAGTGACTATTAAAGTCCTGTAATCCCAAAAACTGCAAACTCCTGGTTGCTTGACAGTGTATAACCGTCACAATTCAGTCTTTGCTACAGCTACACCTTACAGGCTCAGACCTGCAGCTAGAACTTCATACACCTCAAGCAGTTCAGATAACAAGAAGAAGTGAGTGACAAAAAAAAAAAAATCTTCCTGAACCACCGTCTCCATCTCATTGCCCAATCATAGAGCATTACAACACCCTGAGGAGCCTACCAGTCTGTCATGTTCCCACAAAAAAAAAAAAAAAAAATTCTTGAAAGGTATTGCCGAAACTATTTATGTGAACTCATGGTACAAATCTTGTCTTTTGTCCAGCTGTGAATACGATATAATCCATCCTGCTCTCTTCACATAGTCTAATATTTTAAGTCTCATTCAACAAGCATGAACTTATGTCATCCATAACGGTTATGAAAAGAAGGAAACAGAAATGTAAATATTCCTTTCATGACGCTTCCTCCTCATGAGTGATAGCAGACACGTAGGTAAGGCTGCCAAGAGTGAATATCTGAGGCTGGATCGCATCACATTGTGAAGTAGCACAGAAAGAAAGTGTGCGTTTGTGTGTGGTCTTCAATCCAGAAATAGATGTGAAGGAACATTAAGGAAAAAGCTTTTCCATTAAAGACACAAACTTGTAGGTTCATGTCAGTGAAAAAGCCAAGGTATGCAATCTGTGGCATCACTGACATGAGTGCAAGTCATCTTAATGGTGACTCTGGGCAATGTTTTGGGTTTTTTTTTTCCCCCCTCATAATGTGACCAGACTTGAGTCACCCATCTAGATTCTGGTTTGTGGTTTTTATGCATCAGTTAAACAGAATATTCTGGAGCTCAGCCCTTCTCATGGAGAGTCCTATATATACATACAACCCCCTCACTTGGCCTTCAAAAGAGCTGCGGGGGGAAGGTCACGCTTCCGGATATCACTCACTGCCCCAAGAGATAGATGCAGATGGCACTCAAGTCCCGATGTGCTTCAGTCAGGGGAAATAAACTGTATTTGCATCACTGCTAGAGACGGAAATCAGAAACACAACTATCATTTGATGGATTTATGTAGATGACCTACACATGGGCTACAAGTGTGTGTGTGTGGGGGGGGGGGAAGCAAGAATCGTCTGTGTGACTTTGGTTTATGCCATGCTGAAAAAAACCTGCCAAAAATTGATATTTCAGAGCCGAATGTCCATCTTTTCCATTTGCACTCATGGGAAATGATTGACTTTTTAATCAG
This sequence comes from Neoarius graeffei, assembly GCF_027579695.1. Lineage (NCBI taxonomy): Eukaryota > Metazoa > Chordata > Actinopteri > Siluriformes > Ariidae > Neoarius > Neoarius graeffei. The sequence goes on from NC_083594.1 coordinate 44,346,638, forward strand.
GGTGGCTGAACTGATCAAAATCACCTTCACTGATAAGGACGCAAGAGGCGAATGCTGATCCTAGATCACTATCCTGACACTCAAAAGTTTTCCAAAACAAAAACAAGTGTCTGGGAAATATGAGCCAGTACTAGTACTAACTCATACCAATTTGGTAACGCTCTTACCTCAGACCCTTCAATGATGCAATCACAAGAGAAAAAACAGTGATGAAGTAGGTAATGTTTTTACTGGTAAACTAAACCAGTGAAGATGTCATGATCCTTGTGTTTCCTCATCATTTGAGGAAGACATGGTTAAGGTTAGTATACATGCATGACACACATACATACATACATACATATATATATACACACACATAGATAGATAGATAGATAGATAGATAGATAGATAGATAGATAGATAGATAGATAGATAGATAGATAGATAGAGTAGTGGTTAGCACTGTCACCTCACAGAAAGAAGGTCCTGGGTTCGAGCCCAGCGGCCAGCGAGTGCCTTTCTGCGTGTCCGCGTGGGTTTCCTCCAGGTGCTCCGGTTTCCCCCACAGTCCAAAGACATGCAGGTGAGGTTAACTGGTGACTCTAAATTGACCGTAGGTGTGAATGGTTGTCTGTGTGTCAGTCCTGTGATGACCTGGCGACTTGTCCAGGGTGTACCCCGCCTTTCGCCCGTAGTCAGCTGGGATAGGCTCCAGCTTGCCTGCGACCCTGTAGAACAGGATAAAGCGGCTAGAGATAATCAGATGACATGAGATAGCATGGTGGTATACCGATTAGCACGGTCACCTCACAGCAAGAAGGTCCTGCGTTCGAGCCCAGCGGCCAGCGAGTGCCTTTCTGCATGTCCGCGTGGGTTTCCTCCGGGTGCTCCGGTTTCCCCCACAGTCCAAAGACATGCAGGTTAGGTTAACTGATGACTCTAAATTGACCGTAGGTGTGAATGTGAATGGTTGTCTGTGTCTATGTGTTAACCCTGTTATAACCTGGTGACTTGTCCAGGGTGTACCCCGCCTTTCGCCCATAGTCAGCTGGGATAGGCCTCAGCTTGCCTGCGACCCTGTAGAACAGGATCAGCAGCTACAGATAATGAATGGATTATATATATAAAATATATTTTTAAAAAAAATCAGCTTTACACTGGGGCGGCACGGTGGTGTAGTGGTTAGCGCTGTCGCCTCACAGCAAGAAGGTCCTGGGTTCGAGCCCCGTGGCCGGCGAGGGCCTTTCTGTGCGGAGTTTGCATGTTCTCCCCGTGTCCGCGTGGGTTTCCTCCGGGTGCTCCGGTTTCCCCCACAGTCCAAAGACATGCAGGTTAGGTTAACTGGTGACTCTAAAATTGACCGTAGGTGTGAATGTGAGTGTGAATGGTTGTCTGTGTCTATATGTCAGCCCTGTGATGAGCTGGCGACTTGTCCAGGGTGTACCCCGCCTTTCGCCCGTAGTCAGCTGGGATAGGCTCCAGCTTGCCTGCGACCCTGTAGAAGGATAAAGCGGCTAGAGATAATGAGATGAGATGAGCTTTACACTGTCTTTAAGTGGATATAATGATTACCACACTCAATACCTCATTCATTCATATTCTGCATGAAATCCAACACTATAACATTATCCTGGATTAAGGAGTCATCAAGCAGACCACGCCTCCTTATTACGGATTCAGACAAGCCACGCCCCCTTGATGAAATTAATGAATTGGTTCTTTTTAATAATAAAAAAAGGTACCAGCATCATCAATGAGTGCTCATACAGACTGTATAATATTCTCAGAGAAACAAGGTCAAGATTATTAAAGGACATACAGCTGAAAGCAGTGCACTGACTGAACATCAAGAATGAGAAAATGCAATAAATAATAATAATAATAACAGTACTTGGTCTGTATTTTCAGGCATGGTGAAATAACATAACGTGGCTGTGATTTTTGTGTCTAAATTAGAGAAATGTGTATAAATAACCCGCTTTTAAACATTTCATCCAACAGGCTTCAGTGAACTGACTCTGACTTACCTGAACCGAGGCGAGTCTTTAATACACTCCTCAAAATCCACCGTCATTTTGGCTTTTTAATCCGGCTTCAATCAGAAATGTACACAACACATCGCACACGCTGTTGAACTTCACACGGATCCTATAAATCGGTGAGCTCTGAGCCTGTGCAGCTCTCTGAATCACTGACACACACACACACACTGCTGCTGGTCTGAATCAATACAGTTCAATTTGTATCATTAGCCGCCGCTGGGCTGAGCTAAGGGACCATCAACAAAGTGCTATCACAAATCAAAACGGTTACGAGCTTCTCAAAGAGTAAATTTTCAAAAAACTAGACTTTCCTGTCAATATATCTCTGTACATGCTTACTGAGTAATCTTACCAAGCCTACAGTCTGGACAGGTTCAGCAAACATGTTCTTATTATGTGTTAAAAAAAATCTCTCCTGTTCACTGGATAGACTGTTCGGCTTTTTAATAAGAACCTGTTCCCTAACTGGAATGTCAAAGCTTAGAAACAAAGATGATGTTTAATAGCCAGTCTGCAACTTTTACAATGAAAGAATTATTATTATTTTTATACGTAACTAGTAACTCATAAAGTGTCAACTCCAGTGTCAAAATATACATTTAATAATACCACAGTGCTATTTCATTTTCTATTCTGACTGGTCAGAAGGTGTTGATTAATTTTCTATAACAGCAGCTCTAAGAATAGTGTCCACTGCGAGGCACATGCCAGATTTATATTAATACACTTTTTCTAATACGTTATTGGTTCGGTCATAAACTAAAATAAGATAGAAAGCAGAAGCTCGATATCAATGACTAGTAATAAACAGATTTATATTTTAAATATAACAAATAAAAATATATAATTATTGATATGGTGAAGCTTTCTGTACTCAGATGTTTATTTAACATTTATGGAAGGAGTCTCCAGTTTCAGAGTTTTAGAAATGACAGTAGGTTTACTGTCTGATTAAAGGCTTCCGGACAGAGGAGTTTAGTTTACACTTTGTGGTTCCTCTGTAATATGACAAGCTGCATTTCAAGAAAGAAAAGAGAGACCAAAAGAAAGAGAGGCTGGTGAGGAACTGTATAAGTTATAACAGGAGTGAATTTGTTTCATGGATGCCCCACAACATTAAATGTATCTATAAATGGCTAAAAATTGTTGTGTTGTGATGTGTTGTTTATTAATACGTTATTTTTTTTAAAAATCTTTACCACCTTGTTGTGGGAGGAGTAGAACCTGTCAGGACTGTTAGGAGTATGCTCTGTCAGAGTTTTGAGTTTCCTTCACATTATTATTTGTTCTAATCAGAAATGATACAGAAAGTATTGGGTGAGTTTTTGGGTGTGGCAATGAGGTGACTCACATCTGGAATAGAAACTCTTTTCTTTTGCATATAACTTACATGCATGCCAAGAATAATACACACACGACTGCATTTTTTTGCATTCACAAACAAGCCAGAAGATCTTAAAGAAAATGTCATGGATTAGGAAAAGTCACAATTGAGATTTATGGCTAATAATTCAAGTTGTATCACCAATTTTCAAACCCTTGACTACTGAGTGATGAAGAATTATATCAGTTCTATTGTAGACAAGGTCATCAAACCACTAGCTATCTGAGAACTTATATGGGCGAGAGGCAGGGTACACCCTGGACAAGTCGCCAGGTCATCACAGGGCTGACACACAGACAACCATTCACACTCACACCTACGGTCAATTTAGAGCCTAAATTATCCTAACCTGCATGCCTTTGGACTGTGGGGGAAACCGGAGCACCCGGAGGAAACCCACGTGGACACGGGGAGAACATGCAAACTCTGCACAGAAAGGCCCTCGCCGGCCACGGGGCTCGAACCCGGACCTTCTTGCTGTGAGGCGACAGCGCTAACCACTACACCACCATGCCGCCCCAAGGAGTACATCTCATCTCATCTCATTATCTCTAGCCGCTTTATCCTGTTCTACAGGGTCGCAGGCAAGCTGGAGCCTGTCCTAGCTGACTACGGGCGAAAGGCGGGGTACACCCTGGACAAGTCGCCAGGTCATCACAGGGCTGACACATAGACACAGACAACCATTCACACTCACATTCACACCTACAGTCAATTTAGAGTCACCAGTTAACCTAACCTGCATGTCTTTGGACTGTGGGGGAAACCGGAGCACCCGGAGGAAACCCACGTGGACACAGGGAGAACATGCAAACTCCACACAGAAAGGCCCTCGCCGGCCACGGGGCTCGAACCCGGACCTTCTTGCTGTGAGGCGACAGCGCTAACCACTACACCACCGTGCCGCCCCAAGGAGTACATATAATATATTAAAACAGCCTCATGATTATTAAAGCCTCATACTGGAATATACAGAGCCCTCTGCTGCCTGCAAAGTGAACTGCAAATTCAATACAATTCACACATTTACAAGGCTTTCCCCTTTTCCCAAAAAATGAAGAAACAATTCAGAGCTTATTCAAAGGCACTATTTATAATATCATGATTATGATACATCTAGAAACATTTACATACTGCAGCTTTAAACCAGATGCACAAATACAAGCAGGGAAAATTGAGATGGGCCCCTCATTGCATTAAGAGTTTGCAAAATATAATGTATAGTGTCCATATACATGTATTCATTAAGAGAATCCTTAAAAACAGGAGTAAGAACAAGAAGTGGCGAATATGGACATGGTATTTATTTGCTCTTGAATAATCAAGAATACAGAAGAGGATAGATTTCAAACAAAACAAGATTTCTAATAACTTGGAAATGTGCAGGAGGAAAACCGAAAAATGAACACAACAAACAAACAAACAATGTAATTACAAAGGGCATGTATTGGGTCTTTTATTGACAGCTTCAGAAATATAATAATCCTCTAAAGTATCAAAAACTTCGTCAAAAAAATCAGGAATTAAAAATACTTTCTTTCGGATTATAAACTCAAGGTAATCTATAAATTTGAAATAAATAACTAATTGGCGATTATCCAGTTAAGCCTATTATAATAGCACTACATTACCCCTGAGCTAAGCACTGCTGATAGAGGGGTCCTGACTGGTGACGCTGTTCAAGTGCCTTTTGTTTCTTTGTTGTATATTTTGTAAGATTTATAATTGTAGTACACACAATAAGTTTATTATATTTACTTGTCTTGCAAATCTGTGTATTTAACAAGTTGTTTTTTGCTTAGCTTTTTGGACAAGAAATGTAAATGCGCGTCTTTTGGTTCAGGCACTGCACTGGGCGTCAAAATCTCAGATCGCGGAAGTGACTTCAATTTATCCGCACGTGCACTGGCTTCCAAAACATTCCACGCTATTGGGAATTGTTTTGCAGCGTCGAAGTTTGCTCGATTCTTTCTTCCTTGTTGTGTTTATGTTAATCATGGCGCTTTGTCACTCTGAAATGTCATGTATGTCCTTTATTGATTAAACCCGTCCACTTTTGGTGGAGTTGACAACATTGTAAATGCAATACGTAAACAAGCAGTGAGTCATGCAGCAAAGCAGTCCTGTTACTCGCTATCTCATCTTCTTTCAGTACCTTGGAACCAAATACAGGTCTGAAAGCTTGTATTCGAGTCTAAGATAAATATATTGCCGTGTTAGAAGACATTAATGTGAGATTGTATTGTGATTACAGTGGGGTGATGAAGGCTCCTGTACATCAGCCACTGCAGGGAGTGCAGAATCATTTAGAGGTCAGTGTTTGGAGGTTTATTTTTATTTTAATTGCAGACACCTTATTGCTGTACATAGAAAAAGATGGATGCATTAAATAAAGACTAACAAGTATGCCCAAATCTTCAAAGATTAGAAAAAAAATCAAGTCAATAATAATAATGAATAACACTAATAATAATCAAGTAACTTTTATAAAAGTACCACAATTCAAGGGTCCCCTACAAAAGTATTAATATTTCAATCATCTCTTATTTTTTTGCGTGTAATTTGTGAGATTTGACTCATCTCGTCTCATTATCTCTAGCCGCTTTATCCTTCTACAGGGTCGCAGGCAAGCTGGAGCCTATCCCAGCTGACTACGGACGAAAGGCGGGGTACACCCTGGACAAGTCGCCAGGTCATCACAGGGCTGACACATAGACACAGACAACCATTCACACTCACATTCACACCTACGCTCAATTTAGAGTCACCAGTTAACCTCACCTGCATGTCTTTGGACTGTGGGGGAAACCGGAGGAAACCCACGCGGACACGGGGAGAACATGCCAAGGGCAAATACAGCCCCAATTACATACCGTATAACGGCGCCCAAATTACGGGCTTGTCAAAAGACCCAAAATAGAACATCCGAAAATCGCCCAAATTAGAAGAAAAAAATCCTGTTTCATAAGGGTGGAGAACCCAAAATATTTTTAAATTATTGTTAAATGTCATTTTTTGGCATATATATTTCAATTTGTTGTTCAGTCGCTTCATAACATGAAATGCGTCGGGCGATTACCGTAAACCGTGTCTGAGTCTTTGACGTCTGAATGTCGTAAAATATACTTCCTTTGTTTATGTTGTGAAATTCTCAACGATTCATGATAACACGTGGCTGTCGGTTTGTGATACTGTTGATAGTATAGATTGACAAGTGGTCGTGGTAGACCTAAGACAACTGGTAAATCACATAAGAACAGCAGTTCATATATTCATGGAAAACGCACAATCGATGGCATTATTAAGTGTACAGGCGGGGGAATGGGGAGGTTTATCACACGACAGAACAGTCAGAAGACATCAGACGATATTGTTGACAAGGTCAAGGTCATTGATTTGTCGTCTGAAACAGCTGCCTTACAGTTGCCAGGTACGCTATGGATTTTTATTACATATTTGATGTGAGACTTTTATGTAATCTGCTTTGTACCAGCTTATTTTTAAACTTAAGTGAAAATTATTTTTATCCCATTTATGCCCAAATTAATTTATACCAAATTATATTGGAAGTTGAATTGAAATAGATGTGCGCCCAAATAGATGCTGTGATCATAATTAGGCTTACAAAATATAGCATAAGCTATTATATCTAGTACCTGATTTTTTTTTACTTTTCATGTTTAAAAACATGGCTTAACTCGTACATTTAATTATAAATTTAAAAATTTTTAGGCTCGCTACACTCGCCAGGATGCCCGAATTAAAAACCTGTCTTTGCCCCTGCATGCAAACTCCACACAGAAAGGCCCTCGTCGGCCACGGGGCTCGAACCCGGACCTTCTTGCCGTGAGGCGACGGCGCTAACCACTACACCACTGCGCCGCCCTGAGATTTGACTATTATAAACAATTTCTACCATCTTATTTATAGATTTAGGAGCAATTAATTGTTATGTATGAAGTATTTGGTGACAATAATACCAAGATAAATAAAGTTATATGTTCCTGAATCTGGTCTGTACTGGAGAAATAGTAAATTATATCTTTAAGAGAAAGGCCGAGTATAGATTTCATATCGTGAGAAACAAGTGTTTCCAGAGTAAATAAACTTTTCTGGACGTTCATAAAAGAAGTACAGAATAGTTTCTGTTTCTAATTCCAAGAACAAGCACAAGTCAGGTCTGTCCATGAAGGATGAAACAATTGAAATTTGTAGCTAGGCCTTATGTCAGATTTGAAGCTGAAATGAAACTTTTATTTATTTATTTTTTTGGTAATACTATATTTACAACTTAAATGACTTCGTCATGAGAGTGTAAATGACCAATCATTTCCAAATAATTCAAGAGCAAAAATAATACCTCTTTTAAACCATTTGTCAAGAAATAGGGACTTTTACTTATGTTACAATTATTCCAGAGGCTTGCTTTGCGAGAAAAAAATTATACACGTAACACAACTTCCAGGGTTTTTTTTACAGCTAATTTAGAAGACACTAATTCTATTTAGCAAGAAATTTCCAACTTTCACTTTTATCCAAAGCAGCATGAGGGAGGTCTGTCAATTTTCTTTCACTATAGTAACCTTGGTTAAGTTCATTCCCATAAAGTTTAGTCATGCTTCACGTGACTGGACAAATCACATGCTTCATGCTTGTCACTCTGCATTAGACACACACTGTTGTGTGGTGGATGTTGGCATAAAGATCTGAGCATCTGCAGTCTTATTCGTTAAAAAGCCCTTAGGCGTAAATACAATTCCTTTGGAATGAGACACCATCTTCTGGTCAGACGCATAAGTAGCACTTTTCCTGTTGGTGAAACCGTTGGTTACTTTCATGTGGTCTCTTGGATCGTCTCCTAAAATTTGCATGTGACTCAGGCGGAGTTTTGCAAATCATGCTAAATGATTGTAGGAAAGAAATGTCAGAAATACTCTTGTCACCAGTCTGTTGCTTTGAGTAATAGTGGAGTTGGCTGGTGATGGGTGTCGTGCAATGCTCTCAGAGTAGCATATCATTAAAGATTTTTTAAAGATTCAAAACAATATATTACTTGAAGATGAAATCCTCTGCTTCCTGGGTTTGTGATATTTTAAAAACATGATCTTGCTCTATCAAAAATATCTCAAACATGTACTGTGATTTAAACTTGTCAGTTTTCTTTCTCCTTTGGACTGTTTTCTCATCAGAACGCAGTGCGAAGGCTGAAGCCTGTAAATGAAGTGTCGGTGTCCATCTCCAGTCGCACGGACACCGGTGTGCATGCACTCTGTAACTCTGCACATCTAGACATCCAGCGCAGACAAGACAAACCTCCCTTCACGGAACAAATCCTGACTGATGCCTTAAACTTCTTTTTAAAACCAGAGCCCATCAGGTAACAGCTTGCAGAGCTGCTGATTCTGCATTTGCCTTTTTGAAAATGAATAGTTTCTATAGCATTATATTCTTAAAATTGATACAGCTGTGATGTGAATGTGATTATTGATTCTGATTGGTCAACGGCAGCTCTGAAAGTAGTGTCTTAGGTTAATATTAATGCCTCATTCTAATATGTTCTCGTTTCTCACTGATGGGGACAGAGACTCCGCCTAATCGAAGGCTACTAATGAGCAGATTTAAAAACGTGCGTTACTCATGAACAAAGAAAAACAGCATTGTTAATATAGTGAAGTTTTCTTGAAGGAGACATTTGTTTAACATTCCTGGAAGGTGTTTACATTGTCATCACTTGGTAAGAGCAGATTTTCTGCCCTGTTAGCATTCAGGACGGAGACCTTTGTGGTTCCTCAGGAACAAGACACGCTGTGAATCTTCAGAGATGTGAAAGAACAAGAGGCTGGTGAGGGATGACATCACAGTGTTATGGATAACAGGAACCAACTTGTATTGCTGATTCTTTTCCAATAACATTCCTTATTTCCATGCAACGAGAAATCAGGAGGCAGGCCTGGGACAGCTGTTTATTATCATTTCTTTCATTTAGAATGCTTCCTAACTTGCACAGACAGAGTTTAGCTTGGCGCATGCTTCCTTGTTTCCGTGCCATTTCCTCCATTGAACACTGTCTACCGCTCATTCCCCAGATTCCGCAATCCATTCACAATCCGCTGCTCAAGCATGCTCCTGCTGCTCCGTTTATCAGCACTGCACCTAGGACACGTTGCATATCAGCACTGCACCTAGGACACGTTGCATATCAGCACTGCACCTAGGACACGTTGCATATCAGCACTGCACCTAGGACACGTTGCATATCAGCACTGCACCTAGGACACGTTGCATATCAGCACTGCACCTAGGACACGTTGCATATCAGCACTGCACCTAGGACACGTTGCATATCAGCACTGCACCTAGGACACGTTGCATATCAGCACTGCACCTAGGACACGTTGCATATCAGCACTGCACCTAGGACACGTTGCATATCAGCACTGCACCTAGGACACGTTGCATATCAGCACTGCACCTAGGACACGTTGCATATCAGCACTGCACCTAGGACACGTTGCATATCAGCACTGCACCTAGGACACGTTGCATATCAGCACTGCACCTAGGACACGTTGCATATCAGCACTGCACCTAGGACACGTTGCATATCAGCACTGCACCTAGGACACCATGTTACATATCAGCACTGCACCTAGGACACCATGTTACATATCAACACTGCACCTAGGACGCCATGTTACATATTCAGCACTGCACCAAGGACGCCATGTTACATATCAGCACTGCACCTAGGACGCCATGTTACATATGAGCACTGCACTGAGGATGCCATGTTAGATATTCAGCAATGCAACAGGGACGGCATGTTACATATTCACCAATGCAACGGGGACGGCATGTTACATATTCAGCAATGCAACGAGGAAGCCATGTTACATATTCAGCAATGCAAAGAGGACGCCATGTTACATATTCAGCCCTGTACCGAAGGCGCCATGTTACATATTCGGCACTGCACCTAGGACGCCATGTTACATATTCGGCCCTGCACCGAGGACGCCATGTTACATATTCGGCCCTGCACCGAGGAAGCCATGTTACATATTCGGCCCTGCACCGAGGACGCCATGTTACATATTCGGCGCTGCACCGAGGACGCCATGTTACATATTCAATGCTGCACCGAGGACGCCATGTTACATATTCGGCGCTGCACCGAGGACGCCATGTTACATATTCAGCGCTGCACCGAGGACGCCATGTTACATATTCAGCGCTGCACCGAGGACGCCATGTTACATATTCGGCACTGCACCGAGGACGCCATGTTACATGTCACTGCACCAAGGATGGCATGATACATATTCAGCACTGCACCGAGGATGCCATGTTACATATTCAGCACTGCACCGAGGATGCCATGTTACATATTCAGCACTGCACCGTGGACGCCATGTTACATATTCAGCATTGCACCTAGCACGCCATGTTGCATGTCGTCACTGCACCGAGAACGCCATGTTACATGTCGTCACTGCACCTAGGACTTCATGTTACATGTCGTCACTGCACCGAGGACCCATGTTACATGTCGTCACTGCACCAAGGAGCCATTTTACATGTCGACACTGCACCGAGGAGCCATTTTACATGTCGGCACTGCACCGAGGATGCCACGTTACATGTCATCACTGCACCGAGGAGCCATGTGACACGTGGATGATTGTACTCTATTTTCAGCCAGGGGGTTATGGTATTGAACAATGTAGACCAATGATGCCAAGCTCTACTGCTACTAGGCTACAGCGGTGCATAGTTTAGCATTCTGCATCATTTAACACACCTGATTTATTCATCAGCTCAATCTCAAGGTCTTTATTTATGAGCTGAAGAGTGAAAACACAAATCTCATTATGATTCTGGCCCTCCAGCACATGATTTTGGCAGTGTGCTGGCGACTCACATCCATATTTTAATGACAAAATGGAGGATAATTCTTTTTAATAAGCATTTTACACAACATACACTCTGGAATAGCAATTTATTGAGATGGATTTTGTTACTTTATATGGTCAGGTGTCCACATATATTTTGTAGCTGATCCAGGATCATGGACTATTTTTTAGGTTCCGAAGCTTCATGAGTATAACTGTACTGTTTGTGTAACTCGTAACAATTTTCTTTCTTTCCTTCATAATTATTTTTCCCCATTTTGGGGCAAATCTTCAGAAATAATCCCATCAGCATGTATCGACAGGCATTTTTACGTTCAAAGTTGTGCTCGCAACATATTCAGAACATTCCAACAGTCTTCATGCTATGGCGTGGCGGTAGCATCGGAGTTAAATAACACATCTCAATTTAAAAATGCCCGTCTTTCAGCTGCGTCTGTGCTGGCAAACGTACAGTATGACTCAGTAACTGAAATATCTTTGAACTGTTGTAATGGTCATATTTCATCCCAGTGCTACTTTTAAACCCAAGACTTTCTCATGTCAGATTTTTCTCTCTCGTTCTCGCTGCGCCTCTACATTCTTGGATCTTGTTCCTATCGTCTCTGCATCTCCTGAAAACATGCCTTTTGTCAGATAGCTGTACAATTAGTTGGGTATTTATATTTTGGCAAGCATGATGTGTCATGAACAAATATTTAGCGTCGACTGATGTCGGAATGTTGTTTGGGATTTACTGTTTAAAGGAATTTTATCTGTTAAACATCACTGATTTTAAATAGGAAATTATATAACATAGTGTTCAGACAGTTAAGAACTGAATAAGTGTTTTGTGTATGGGTTAGAGACTTTTACAGTGAGATATTCTACATTTAAAAGGGTATTTTTTAGAAAATGCTTATGTTTGACAGAATAGATATTTGTAGACTGTCTGCTAGGATAAATTATTTTATTGTGTCGAAAGTGGATACTTTTTCTTTTGCTCCTGGAACAACAAAAAAAGTGATGAACAACGATGCAAAAGAAAACAACACATTGTTTGTTCGTTATTTATTTTTTAGAGATTCTGCTCAGGTTTGTCGAGCTCTGGTTCTTTCACATCATCTGGTTCGAGCGAATTTTATTTGAGAGGCTCGTTGATCTCTGAACTTGAAAACTCAATGCAGGGAATAAGAGCATTAAACTGTATCGATGCTTTGCATCGCCTTCAGCTAGGTTTTATTCCTGCTCCAAGATTTAAAATCCATGATTTGTTGCGATTATCCTTCTAAGCTGGATTTCGAAACAACGTATGTGGTTTTAGTTGAAGCATGCAGCCGGTTGGATTGTGTTTTTTTAAGGGATGTGACAGAGTAAGGGGACAAGAGAAGCTGCAGTTGTTATATACGGGTCCGTCTCAGAAACTGGTCTCTCATTTGGGACATTATGGTCAAAAAATAAATTTTCTAATTTTGCTTTTTTTTTTTTGCATTTACCTAACACTCAATGTTTCTTCTGTGATGTTTAATAAGAATAAAGATAGTATCTTACTTTATCTGGCCTCCACTGTGGAACATTTTTTTGATTACAATTCAAATGTTTTCGTAAAATTGATTTCCATATAAAATAACTACATCATGAAGAATTAAAGCCCCTCCTTCACAGATGAGTGAAAATATTGAATAAGTTTCCTCTTTTTGATTGCTTGGGTTAAAAATGCCAAGTTATGATGACTGAATTGATTATTCACTTAAATATGAATAATATGATACATTTTGGGTATTTGATATGGCGAAATAGGACACAATGGAAAAATCAAGAACACACCGGAAAGATGAGAATAACGGCGGTGGTAAAAGAACAGCGACTGTGCCGGCTGAAGGTCGCGCAGGTCTCTGCTGCGGCGCGCGAGCAACGGGACATCACTACCGCACCGGACGGAGCAGGGGCGGGGCAAAATGACTGGCAGTAGATTCTATTAAAAGTTCGATCTAAATTGACCATGGTTGCAAAATATTAGCCAAAAATACACAAACACTACAAAATGTGAAAGTAAGATGAAAAAGAAACATTCTGTTGCCTTATACCGCAAGACTAAAACAAAATAAAACTGTCAAAACTCACCTTTTCAGTGATAACGTCTGAACAGATCACCCGCGTAACAGAAAGACCGCAAATGGAAGCACGATCAACTTCTAACTGTTGGAGTGGAAAATTCCATTCTACACATGCAAATTGTTAATGTGTGTCCTTCCCTGCGCACAAATAACACGCTACGGTAAAAAATGGACCACAACTCATTTTATAGCTCAGAAATTCATACAAGACCAGCTACCATCGTAACATACTCTGTAAGAAACATATTCTATACCTAACTTTCAGTTTTCGTTTTAAAAAACAAAATTGCAGATTTATGACTAAATTTTTATATGGCGTAGTGATTTTAAGTTACTACTTTTGGTGAGGTCGTGACCTTGACCCTGAGGCTTTCCATTTAGATCAAAACACACGATCGTATTGGTTTTGGGTCTGCGGAAAACGGAGTTACGACGGTGATGAAATATTTTGCATGATGTTTTATTACGGTTATGATTATTCTGTGAGCGCACCAATCCTTAGGTGTGTAAAGTTACAACTTAAAATACAATTAGTGATAACTGTAGACTTTTCAGTGGACGACAACCTTTTTAAGGGAATGCGATGTAGTCAACCATTTATCATGTCCCAGATCAAGCCGCCATTTTTCCACAAATTTGCAGAATTTTTGCCAAATTCTGAATAGAGTATTCACATCAAAGATTGTTTTATCTGTATTATTTCTTTCATCATTTTATTTCAAATTAAAACCAACATCATCATTCAAAACCGTATAGTTTATTGACTGTGAGTATATTTAGTGGGGTACCCCCACAGTACCCAGTTTCTGAGACAGACCTATACACTCACTGGCCACTTTAATAGGAGCTTGTTCTTGGTTTAAGATTCCCGGTCTTGGCTGCAGGACTGGAACCCAATGTGGTCTTTTGGTGTTGCATGCTGAGATGCGTTTCTGCTCACCACGGTTGTAAAGAGTTGCATGAGTTACTATATCCTTCCTGGAAACTCAAACCAATCTGGCCATTTTCCTCTGACCTCTCTTATCAACAAGGCGTTTGTCTCCACCCTTAGAACTGTCGCTCACTCAGTGTTTTTTGTTTTTCGCACCATTCTGTGTAGAGACTGTTGTGTGTGTGAAAACCCCAGGAGATCAGCGGTTTCTGAAATGCTCAAACCAACACCCATGCCACAGTGAAAATCACTCTTTGAGATCACAATTTTCCCCATTCTGATGTTTGAACATTAACTGGGGTGGCACGGTGGTGTAGTGGTTAGCGCTGTCGCCTCACAGCAAGAAGGTTCCGGGTTCGAACCCAGCGGCCGGCGAGGGCCTTTCTGTGTGGAGTTTGCATGTTCTCCCCGTGTCTGCGTGGGTTTCCTCCGGGTGCTCCAGTTTCCACCACAATCCAAAGACGTGCAGTTAGGTTGACGTGGGGCGGCCTTGGGCTGAGGTGCCCTTGAGCAAGGTACCTGACCCCTGACTGCTCCCCGGGCACTCTGGTGTGGCTGCCCAATGCTCTGGGTGTGTGTGCGTGTTTTCACTGCTTCAGATGGGTTAAATGCAGAGGATGAATTTCACTATGCTTGAAGTGTGCAAGTGACGAATAAAGGTTTCTTCTTCTTCTTCTTAAGCTCTTGATTCGTATCTGCATGATTTTATGCATTGTGCTGCTGTCAAGGGATTGGCTGATTTAGAGAACTGCATACGACAGCAGGTGGACGGGTGTACCTACAGGCCTTTCAATTCCATAATTTGGGCTACACCCTGTATTTCTGAATTTGGACTTTTTCCCGACATGATACAGGGTAATTTGGGCTTTTTAGGCTTTGCACGCGCAAAGTGCTGTTTTCCCAGTTCTCTGTGTTTAAACCTGCTGCTGCCTTTTTTAGCTACAAAGTTATGAATAAATAATCTCTGAATGTTATTTTTACTTTTATTGCGTTCTTCGCTTTTTGCCTTCCATTTTGACGCGTACGTTCGGCTATTCTTGTTGTGCGAAAGGCCAGAGATCGCTGGTCTGCCAACATGCACCATTGTGATGCTAATGTGGAAATCCCACTCTGGTCATTGGTACGCGAGTCTCGTTTCTCCATGAAATCATGGCGTGCCGATCGCCGTTGTTGGAGAATTCGTGCTCTGCGTGAGGCTTACGGCTAGTTCGACGAACCCGGAACAACATGGGAATGGTGTCAATTTCGCTTCAGTTACGAGGAATACATGCTAATTCTCACTAATTTCGGTGTTTTTTAAGAAGAAAGTCAATACATTGGGTTTAATGCAGCCAAGTTTATTTACTCAACATTTCTTTTTTTTTTAACTTTTGGTAGCATATTTTGGTCGCTTGACCTTAATTTGGGCGCCTACGACGTTATCCGTCGCAGGTTTCATGTAATTGAAAGGCCTGACCTAATAAAGTGGCCAGTGAGTGTAGTTAACCTTATGCTGTGTATATGATAATGTGTATTATGTCTTCTAAGATTTTCAAAAGCAGCATAAAGATGAGCTCACCGGGAGGAAATAAAAGGTTTTTCTCTGCAGATTTGATCAGCTATAAAGCTGAAATCAGTTTAAACTAATAATCTCCTGCTGTTTATTCAACCAAATAACCAACACTGCAGTGTTAAATCATTTAATATCTGTCACTAAAAATTACGACTTAAATTTATAAGCTTATTGTCATGCAGCGTATCTTTCTCTTATAACATTTGTGCTGCAGATAGATACTGTATGATTTGATTTTCAGGCCCAAACACATGGTAAATGAATCAGTTGTGGAAAGTGAAAAGCTTTTCCTGTATGATGCTTCAGTTGCAGTTGAGTAGGTGGGTGCAGTCTGTGTCAACAAGCCGTCTAGCATTTGAATCCGCTCCCAATTTGCCTCGCCGCATTCAAACTATTATTACCTTCAGTTAACTCTCCTGAATAGGAGCCTCATAGAGTGTAATAACGTCAGGTTGTTGTGTCACTTGACCTCCTTTATTTCTGTTATACGTAAAGCCCATTCTGTTTGGTGGTCTGGTGATGTGGTGATGGACAGGTCCGGGTCAAAGCCCTCATGGGATTGTGTTATATAAATGTTTAATGTAGACTTGTGTTAATATGTGCAAACCACATGAGGAATCATGACTGGTCTGTAAATTATTATTATTTTTTAAAATTTTGTTACAGTGGTAGAAATCACAATAAGTTTTGATAGTTATTAACCAGTTTGTTTTTACCTGAAACCTCTGAAGACCGACAAATAGCCTGAATCTAATTCATGAATTACAGCCCCAGTTCCAAAAAAGTGGCCCTAAATTCTCCGATATTATTTCCTGCTTCACCATGACCCAATTCAAGATCGACGTCATGCATCACGTGGTGGGCTTTCCCTGTTCGTACAAGGCATTGTGGGATACAAATTTGAAACAGGAGAGAAAAATGGAGGACGTGAGTGTGCGAATGAAACGTGAAAGACTGATTACAGGAATGGAAAGCGAGAAGAAATATGTTATTTACCAGCTGGGAGGTCCGTATCGTGAAATACCGTGACCGAGGTCTTGAAAGTACTGACCGAGGCCCAGGTCACGGTATTTCACCTTATGGACCCGACCTTAAGCTGGTAAATAATATATTTATTTTTTTCTTTACCAAATTCTAACAGAAAACGAGAGCGCCCGAAAGGGAAAACTGAGCCGAGGCAAGACGCCATTTTGAATCCTCATTCACGGCTGTAATGTAAATGGCTTCCTCCTCGGTATACACGTGCACTTCCATGGCAGGGAAAAAAACTACATTTTGCTGCCTATGTAGTCCCCTGTTTATACAAAATTGAGTCATTCAGGATTCAGCCATGTTTTTGCTCAGCGTTAGCAAGTTGGAGGTTTTTAGCTTTCTCCTGAAATGTTTTCTTTTATTTCTTCTTCCTCAGGGTAGTAAAACTCGCTTTCGCTGTGAACACTGTCGTTATCGCTATCCATGCTGTAAAATTAATGCTATTCTCCTGAGAAATGCTGGCAAAAATGTATAAGAATTTTATATAATAATCTTGTAATAATCTTATACAACCCCGATTCCAAAAAAGTTGGGACAAAGTACAAATTGTAAATAAAAACAGAATGCAATGATGTGGAAGTTTCAAAATTCCATATTTTATTCAGAATAGAACATAGATGACATATCAAATGTTTAAACTGAGAAAATGTATCATTTAAAGAGAAAAATGAGGTGATTTTAAATTTCATGACAACAACACATCTCAAAAAAGTTGGGACAAGGCCATGTTTACCACTGTGAGACATCCCCTTTTCTCTTTACAACAGTCTGTAAACGTCTGGGGACTGAGGAGACAAGTTGCTCAAGTTTAGGGATAGGAATGTTAACCCATTCTTGTCTAATGTAGGATTCTAGTTGCTCAACTGTCTTAGGTCTTTTTTGTCGTATCTTCCGTTTTATGATGCGCCAAATGTTTTCTATGGGTGAAAGATCTGGACTGCAGGCTGGTCAGTTCAGTACCTGGACCCTTCTTCTACGCAGCCGTGATGCTGTAATTGATGCAGTATGTGGTTTGGCATTGTCATGTTGGAAAATGCAAGGTCTTCCCTGAAAGAGACGTCGTCTGGATGGGAGCATATGTTGCTCTAGAACCTGGATATACCTTTCAGCATTGATGGTGTCTTTCCAGATGTGTAAGCTGCCCATGCCACACGCACTAATGCAACCCCATACCATCAGAGATGCAGGCTTCTGAACTGAGCGCTGATAACAACTTGGGTCGTCCTTCTCCTCTTTAGTCTGAATGACACGGCGTCCCTGATTTCCATAAAGAACTTCAAATTTTGATTCATCTGACCACAGAACAGTTTTCCACTTTGCCACAGTCCATTTTAAATGAGCCTTGGCCCAGAGAAAACGTCTGCACTTCTGGATCATGTTTAGATACGGCTTCTTCTTTGAACTAGAGTTTTAGCTGGCAACAGCAGATGGCACGGTGAATTGTGTTCACAGATAATGTTCTCTGGAAATATTCCTGAGCCCATTTTGTGATTTCCAATACAGAAACATGCCTGTATGTGATGCAGTGCCGTCTAAGGGCCCGAAGATCACGAGCACCCAGTATGGTTTTCCGGCCTTGACCCTTACGCACAGAGATTCTTCCAGATTCTCTGAATCTTTTGATGATATTATGCACTGTAGATGATATGTTCAAACTCTTTGCAATTTTACACTGTCGAACTCCTTTCTGATATTGCTCCGCTATTTGTCGGCACAGAATTGGGGGATTGGTGATCCTCTTCCCATCTTTACTTCTGAGAGCCGCTGCCACATCAAGATGCTCTTTTTATACCCAGTCATGTTAATGACCTATTGCCAATTGACCTAATGAGTTGCAATTTGGTCCTCCAGCTGTTCCTTTTTTGTACCTTTAACTTTTCCAGCCTCTTATTGCCCCTGTCCCAACTTTTTTGAGATGTGTTGCTGTCATGAAATTTCAAATGAGCCAATATTTGGCATGAAATTTCAAAATGTCTCACTTTCGACATTTGATATGTTGTCTATGTTCTATTGTGAATACAATATCAGTTTTTGAGATTTGTAAATTATTGCATTCCGTTTTTATTTACAATTTGTACTTTGTCCCAACTTTTTTGGAATCGGGGTTGTAAATAAATCTTATTAAAAAAAAAGATAAATGTTGACAAAAAATGCTACTATGTTTTTTGTTGTTGTGAACGAGCGAGTCGCCAGAGGTCCGTAACTGGGGTCCGTACCATAGGATACGGACCCACTCGCCAGCCAATCAGAGTGCAGGATTTGATGGAAACCGCACTGCGAAAAAAAAGACGTTATGTTATATGGAAAGGAAACGCAGGACCAAACTAATAAATATCGGCGGTCAGCGAGCATCTCGGTCTGATCAGCTGTTTGTTTAGTGACAGAATGATGTAACTGTTTTGCACAGTCAAAGGTAAACTTGCTCATGTGCATGCACACAGACTTCCTCGATCTGCTTGACTGCGCAAAGCGAGCGATTTCATGCATGCTAGGGGATCCTCTCAAATGAAATAACTTCCCAGGCACAGAATGGCCTGTTTTTTTTTTTTTTTAGATGTTACAGAAATAAACGTATCACAACGACCAAACTTCAGAAGGAACTCACCGATTTTATGGAATCGAAAGGCTGTCCAGCTTTAATTCTCAAAAATATTGTTTCTCCAACAGAATCACAAGAGTCTACCGCGTACAGAACGATTTTCACGCCCGCTATCGTGCCACCTCAAGAACCTACGTCTACCGCTTGGCCACAGGAATCTGCCGTCACACCGAACTGCCCATAACGGAGAAGGATTTGTGCTGGACGTTATGGGACACGTGAGTTCCACAGATTTTTCTTTCTCTTCACCCACAGTGCGAGGTGGAATCAAAGGGATCTGATACTACACATGCTGCACATGTAATTTCTCAGGAGAGTCGATTATATATGAGCAAAAAATCTATGACACAATTAAGCAATCGTATCTGTCATCCAAGTGTCTGAAGGATTTTTTTTATTTTTTTTGTCTCGGTCTGAACATGTTTATTTGAGAGCTCACACAGAGCAGCAGGATGCAGGCAGATGCTCTTAGACTCTCCAAAGGAACAATACACACATCAGCCCTGGTGAATTACACACAAACGAAAGATGACAACTGTTTATCAAATGTGTGACAGTCTGTGAAAGCCAGTCACACGTCTCTGTGGCTGAACGGCTCGTTTCTAAACATACGATTCTTTGATAAAGTATATTCTTTGTGTTTTTGTCCATAAATAGATTAGGTTCTACTTTAATCAGCGAAGGATAATATTCAATCAAGTGAAGATGATTCCAGATGAGATCATATCGAGGTGACGGAGTTATTAAAGAGTCTTATGATGCCTTATGATTTAAAGGAGGACTGAAGGCAAAATTTTTTTATTAGCAAAATTCTAGTTATCTCATTTTATTAAATACAGGAATGCATTTTTTGATAGCTATTTTGTCACTGCTATAGCAAGTTATGAGTGTTTGAAATATGCTACAGTGGTGCTTGAAAGTATGTGAACCTTTGCTTTCAGTATCTGGTGTGACCCCCTTGTGCAGCAATAACTGCAACTAAACGTTTCCGGTAACTGTTGATCAGTCCTGCACACCGACTTGGAGGAATTTTAGCCCGTTCCTCCGTACAGAACAGCTTCAACTCTGGGATGTTGGTGGGTTTCCTCACATGAACTGCTCGCTTCAGGTCCTTTCACAACATTTCAATTGGATTAAGGTCAGGACTTTGACTTGGCCATTCCAAATATTAACTTTATTCTTCTTTAACCATTCTTTGGTAGAATGGCTTGTGTGCTTAGGGTCGTTGTCTTGCTGCATGACCCACCTTCTCTTGAGATTCAGTTCATGGACAGATGTCCTGACGTTTTCCTTTAGAATTCACTGGTATAATTCAGAATTCATTGTTCCATCAATGATGGCAAGCCGTCCTGGCCCAGATGCAGCAAAACGGGCCCAAACCATGATACTACCACCACCATGTTTCACAGATGGGATAAGGTTCTTATGCTGGAATGCAGTGTTTTCCTTTCTCCAAACATAACGCTTCTCATTTAAACCAAAAAGTTCTATTTTGGTTTCATCCGTCCACAAAACATTTTTCCAATAGCCTTCTGGCTTGTCCACGTGATCTTTAGCAAACTGCAGATGAGCAGCAATGTTCTTTTTGGAGAGCAGTGGCTTTCTCCTTCCAACCCTGCCATGCACACCATTGTTGTTCAGTGTTCTCCTGATGGTGGACTCATGAACATTAACATTAGCCAATGTGAGAGAGGCCTTCAGTTGCTTAGAAGTTACCCTGGGGTCCTTTGTGATCTCGCCGACTATTACACACCTTGCTCTTGGAGTGATCTTTGTTGGTCGACCACTCCTGGGGAGGGTAACGATGATCTTGAATTTCCTCCATTTGTACACAATCTGTCTGACTGTGGATTGGTGGAGTCCAAACTCTTTAGAGATGGTTTTGTAACCTTTTCCAGCCTGATGAGCATCAACAACACTTTTTCTGAGGTCCTCAGAAATCTTCTTTGTTCGTGCCATGATACACTTCCACAAACATGTGTTGTGAAGATCAGACTTTGATAGATCCCTGTTCTTTAAATAAAACAGGGTGCCCACTCACACCTGATTGTCATCCCATTGATTGAAAACACCTGACTCTAATTTCACCTTCAAATTAACTGCTAATCCTAGAGGTTCACATACTTTTGCCACTCACAGATATGTAATATTGGATCATTTTCCTCAATAAATAAACGACCAAGTATAATATTTTTGTCTCATTTGTTTAACTGGGTTCTCTTTATCTACTTTTAGGACTTGTGTGAAAATCTGATGTTGTTTTAGGTCATATTTATGCAGAAATATAGAAAATTCTAAAGGGTTCACAAACTTTCAAGCACCACTTTATGTAACATATCAGTCCGTATGTCAAAGCAATGGCCGTAAACGAGATCCGCTGAGACCTGTGCGAGACATCATAGGACGGAAGTAAAACGTACAGCGGAAATCAAAGTGACCAACATCTGCCAGCGTTGTCAAAAGACGCGAGCGCCCTCTTTCGAATGCTGACGTAATCAAGCTGGAAGTTTGGTTTGGTTTGATAGCAGTCAGGAAAGTTTTTGAAAAAGGTAGGCAGTAATCGTCATTGAAATTTGTTTTTGTGCAATATTTCATTTGGAAAACAGTTTTCAAAATGGTGGCGCCGACCGTTCACGTTTCAAAGTCTCACACAAGTCTCGTGAAGATCGCGCGGATAAGCGATGCCTGCTGTGGACCAAACGAACTCAATTCAACATGGCTAAAAACCGAACAGGCCAATAAGTATAATATTTAATTGCAATTAGTTGTCAATACGAGTCATGATACAAGGTTACTGAAACTGAAAACGTAATTGAATAACAGGTTAATTAAGAAAGAAAGCAAGTTTAAAAATAACTTCAGTTCTCCTTTAAGAGCTGAAGCAGATGTTGAGTATGGTGAGAGAAAGCCTTGGCGTGGTGTCTTGAATTTTAGGCTGCTGCCTGAGCATCTTTTTTGTTGACTTTTTCACTTTTTTGGATTAAGTAGGGCAGCATAAGCTTCAGGCTATAGTGACGCAAAACAACACCCACACAAGTGTGTGTGTGTGTGTGTGTGTCTCTCACTCTCTCTCTCTCTCTCTCTGTCTCTCCTACACACACACACACTATCTTAACACACGTACATTTCTGTTTTTTTCATTCGCAAACATCCATGATTCCAGGCAGTCCTTTATTTTGTTAATGAGTTTCTCTGGTTTTACTATTTATTTGTGTGTTTGAGGAACATGAACATTTTTTGTTTTATTCCATAAACTACTGACAACATTTCATTCAAATTCCACATAAAAATACTGTCACTTTAAGAATTAAATTGCAGAAAATGACAACTGGTCAAAGATAGTGTTTTCAGACCTTGAATCATGTACAGAAATCAAGCTCATATTCAGTTTTAAACAACACAATACTAATGTTTCAAATTAAGATGAGTTCATAAGTCAATATTTGGTGGAATAACCCGGAGATTTCATCCCAGCTTTCGTGCGTCGTGGCATGCTCTCCGCCAGTCTTTCACATTGCTCTTGGGTGACTTTATGCCACTCCTTGCGCATTCAGTCAGTTCAGCTTTGTTTGATGGTTTGTGACCATCCATCTTCCTCTTGATCACATTCCAGAGGTTTCCAATGAGGTTCAGGTCCGGAGATTGGGCTGGCCATGACAGGGTCTTGATCTTGTGGTCCTCCGTCCACACCTTGATTGACCTGGCTGTGTAGCATGGAACATTGTCCTGCTGGAAAACCCAATCCTCAGAGTTAGGGAACATTGTCCGAGCAGAAGGAAGCAAGTTTTCTTCCAGGATAACCTTGTACAGTACATGGTTTGAATCATGTGTCCTTCACAAACAAAAATCTGCCCCATTCCAGGCTTGCTGAAGCACCTTCAGATCATCATCAATCCTCCACCAAATTTCACGATGGGTGTGAGACACTGTAGCTTGTAGGCCTCTCCAAGTCTCCGTCTAACCATTAGATGACCAGGTGATGGGAAAAGCTGAAAATTAGACTCATCAGAGATGATGACCTTACTCCAGTCCTCTACAGTCCAATCCTTATGGTCTTTAGCAAACCTCAGCCTGGCTCTTCTTTACTTCTCATTGATGATGGACTTTTTTTTCTAGCTTTGCATGACTTCACCCCTGCCTGGAGGAGCCTGTTTCGAACCGTCCTTGCCATGCACTTAACCCCAGCTGCCATTTGCCATTCTTTTTGTAGGTCACTTGATGTCATCCTACGGTTGTTGAGCAACATTCAAAGGAGTTGAGGATCATCTCGGTCAGTGGAGAGTCGTTTTCGCTCTCTGCCAGTCTGTAACTTTGTTGTCCCCAATGTCTGCTGCTTGACCTTGTTCTTCTGAACCGCCATCTTTGAAATTTTGAGGATGGAAGCAACCTGACGCTCACTGTATTGCTCTGCCAGTAAAGCCAGAATTGAACCCTTCTTTTTCTTACTCAAAGCTTTTCTTTTTAACTCTTTTGGCATGATGAGATATTTTTGCATTCCAGTGAACTTTAAGGTACTACTTGCACTGTTTTTGCCATCCAGATTGGCATATTGCAAGAAGATAGTGATGACCACAGCAGTGGTTTTTATACTTTTCTTCGTTAAATAGGATTTGGTTTAGGTGATCACCTAATCAGTACCTCGTTAAGTAAAATGGAGGTGTGCTTGTGTTGGAACTCCAGCAGACACTGGAATGAAATGGCTGCTAAACATAACGATGCTGATTTTGAGGAAAAAAATTTAAGTGGTCTCTTAAGTTTTTCCAGAGCTGTATATCTGTGAAAATGTATTGTCTGCTGATGATGTCACTAACCTGACTGTAGTAACCGTTTCAGTGGGACTGTTGCTCGAAGTGGAATTTTACTTGGGGAACACAGAATGATGAAGTGATACGAACAGTGAAACGTCCCAGTGCAGTTATACTAAATATAAGCTCTCTTTGAATGCCACTCGTCCAATCAGATCAGTGGACGGGAACGAACTGCTGTATAAATAGGGTATAATATGCTGGAGTCTTAGAACCTACGTAGTGCACAATATGCCAGTTGAGATTCAACAAAGAAAAACAGTCATTTTCATAAGCGTGTATCATAATTCCTAAACAATTGCATGGAGTACCACTTGCTTTGTTTTTAATATTTTTGTCGAAAGTTAGTGCATAAATGGAAAATGTGTGAAAATAAGCTATGCCACAAATTACACTTGTTCATGCAGAGTGTTTTTCCGACAACAGGGTGCATCAGTCATTCAGCCTAAAAGTCACATGGTTTGATACTTGAGTTAACGGTGTTAAAAACTAGATTCTTCTCCTTGAACATGTAAATATTATGAAAATTCAAATCCTGTATGGGATATACAGTGGGTCAAAAAAGTATTTAGTCAGCCACCAATTGTGCAAGTTCTCCCACTTAAAAAGATGAGAGAGGCCTGTAATTTTCATCATAGGTACACTTCAACTATGAGAGACAGAATGGGGGGAAAGAATCCAGGAAATCACATTGTAGGATTTTTAATGAATTAATTGGTAAATTCCTCGGTAAAATAAGTATTTGGTCACCTACAAACAAGCAAGATTTCTGGCTCTCACAGACCTGTAACAACTTCTTTAAGAGGCTCCTCTGTCCTCCACTCGTTACCTGTATTAATGGCACCTGTTTGAACTCGTTATCAGTATAAAAGACACCTGTCCACAACCTCAAACAGTCACACTCCAAACTCCACTATGGCCAAGACCAAAGAGCTGTCAAAGGACACCAGAAACAAAATTGTAGACCTGCACCAGGCTGGGAAGACTGAATCTGCAATAGGTAAGCAGCTTGGTGTGAAGAAATCAACTGTGGGAGCAATTATTAGAAAATGGAAGACATACAAGACCACTGATAATCTCCCTCGATCTGGGGCTCCATGCAAGATCTCACCCCGTGGGGTCAAAATGATCGCAAGAACGGTGAGCAAAAATCCCAGAACCACACGGGGGGACCTAGTGAATGACCTGCAGAGAGCTGGAACCAAAGTAACAAAGGCTACCATCAGTAACACACTACGCCGCCAGGGACTCAAATCCTGCAGTGCCAGACGTGTCCCCCTGCTTAAGCCAGTACATGTCCAGGCCTGTCTGAAGTTTGCTAGAGAGCATTTGGATGATCCAGAAGAGGATTGGGAGAATGTCATATGGTCAGATGAAACCAAAATAGAACTTTTTGGTAAAAACTCAACTTGTCGTGTTTGGAGGAGAAAGAATGCTGAGTTGCATCCAAAGAACACCATACCTACTGTGAAGCATGGGGGTGGAAACATCATGCTTTGGGGCTGTTTTTCTGCAAAGGGACCAGGACGACTGATCTGTGTAAAGGAAAGAATGAATGGGGCCATGTATCGTGAGATTTTGAGTGAAAATCTCCTTCCATCAGCAAGAGCATTGAAGATGAAACGTGGCTGGGTCTTTCAGCATGACAATGATCCCAAACACACCGCCCGGGCAATGAAGGAGTGGCTTCGTAAGAAGCATTTCAAGGTCCTGGAGTGGTCTAGCCAGTCTCCAGATCTCAACCCCATAGAAAATCTTTGGAAGGAGTTGAAAGTCCGTGTTGCCCAGCGACAGCCCCAAAACATCACTGCTCTAGAGGAGATCTGCATGGAGGAATGGGCCAAAGTACCAGCAACAGTGTGTGAAAACCTTGTGAAGACTTACAGAAAACGTTTGACCTCTGTCATTGCCAACAAAGGGTATATAACAAAGTATTGAGATGAACTTTTGTTATTAACCAAATACTTATTTTCCACCATAATTTGCAAATAAATTCTTTAAAAATCAGACAATGTGATTTTTCTGGATTTTTTTTTCTCATTTTGTCTCTCATAGTTGAGGTATACCTATGATGAAAATTACAGGCCTCTCATCTTTTTAAGTGGGAGAACTTGCACAATTGGTGACTGACTAAATACTTTTTTGCCCCACTGTACGGCAGTGTGTTGTAGGTTGATTAAAGGTAGACGGCCTTTCGATTTCATAAAATCAGTGAAATTTAGTTCCCTCTGAAAATTGGTCATTGTGATCGATGTTTATTTCTGTAATATCTTTAAAAAATAAACCAGGCCATTCTGTGTTCCATTCTTCTTCCTTCTGAGATATTTTTCTTGAAAAATTTGTGACTTTTTAATCTCAGAATTTCTGAGGTTTTTTTTTTTTTAATTTATGAATTTATTTGGGGGGGCCCTCGGAATATTAACCCCTTCCTTTGCTTTTTTTTTTTTAAAGGTAGACTGTCTTTCAGATTTTTAAGAATTTTCCCCGACACCCAATTATTTTTGTTTATTGGACCAAAAGCTACTGAATTCGAATCACAGACTTCCAATTTTATTAGTTTTCTTAAAAATAGAACAATTAATGATTTTACAGCCATGTGGCCCTAAATTCTCTGCTATTTTTTCCTGCTTCACCATGACTCAATTCAAGGTACTATGTCATGCATGACGTGGTGGGCTTTCCCCGTTCGCACAAAGCATTGTGGGATACAAATTTGAAACAGGAGAGAAAAATGGCGGACATGAGTGTGCGAACGAAATGTGAAAGACTGACTACAGTAACAGAAAGCGAGAAGAAAAGACGTTATGTTATATACGAAGGAAAGGAAACGCAGGACCAAACTAATAAATATCGGCGGTCAGCGAACACCTCGGTGTGATCAGCTGTTCGTTTAGCAACAGAATGATGGAACTGTCAGTGCACGGTCAAAGGTAAACCTGCGCATGCGCGCACACGGATTTCCTCTGTCTGCTTGACTGCACGAAGCGAGCGATTTCATGCACATTATTTGCTTTAATCCCCTCAAATTAAATAACTTCCCAGCCACAGAAGTAGCTGGAACTGGAGACTCCTTCCAGAAACAGTAAATAAACGTCTCCTTTTTTGATCTGTATATGTGGCGCATCCGCCATAAACGTTTCGTTGCGAGTTGTTGCTATAGAAACAGTCCTGCATTAGAATGAGCACATTAATGTAAATGGTTAGTGCTGCTGCTGTTGTAGAAACTTAACATGTTCAGACCAATCAAAACTGGAGAATTAAACAGTGCTGTGGTGTAATGAGATTAAACACGCAATGATATCACACTCTGTTATCGACACACAATGAAACGTAGCGATTAAAACATCGCACAAAGCAAACTAGCGCAGATGACTTACTAGGGCTGTGCCGATAGACGATGCCATCGTCCATCGACGATGGTGGTCATCCATCACGATGGAGAGCCACCATCGTGATACCACGCCCCCTCCTGTCATAAACATGCATATATCATCTGGGCCTATTTAACCTAAAAAGTTAGTTTTTTGTTAGTTTAGTTAGTTAGTTTTGTTTAATATATAAATATATTATATAACATAATTATATATAAATACATAATTATATAAATCATTATAAAGTAATATCCTATTACCGCTTGTTCACATAGGCTATGGTGCAGGGACATACCATCTAGCATAGCTGCTAGATGGCCACTCGGCGTTCCGGAATTGGCCCGAGTGTAATTTCGCATACCTACAGTTACCAGCGCCAGAAGCGGGCCGATTTCTAAACATGCGGCTTTCCGCACTCGGTCCGCATTCGAGCCGAGTGCTCGGCACGGAATCGGACCTAGATTCACTCCCGAGTGTTGGCCGACTGTTTTTGCCGTAATCGAGCCGCGGGCATTTGCTTGGGCCCAATCCGCAGCTCATTAAAACCAGACAAAGTAAACATGCTAGTATTTTTGGCCAGAAACCTCGACATTTAAACATGGTGACCATTGCCTGCACTGTTAACTCATTAGGTTAAATTGCTTCGGACTGCCTGCGTTTTCTTGATTTTGATTTTTATTATTACTATCATTGTTATTTATTTACTTGTGCTTGTATTAACGCAGGCTCTCTCGTTTTTTATCGCTGTTCTTTGCTAACTGAGTCGACTTCATGAATATTTGGTAGCTTTAATTTCACTGTAAAAAGTTAATGCCCGGCTACGTTAAACTGTGTGAACGCATTTCGTGCTGCGCACGTTCCGGTTCTCTTCGTCTTGATCGTTCATCTTTAAATAAATATATGTTTACAAAATCATGTTCATGACTATTTATTTTGTAGCATTTTTACAATAAAAAGTTAATGCCTAAGCCTGGTTAATGCCTAATGCCTAAATTAAATTGTGTAGGCTACTGTTAAGCGCATGCTTGTGCGTTCCTGTTAGACTTGATTTGTTGTTCAGCCTACTGTATCTTTTCATGAATAGATACCGATTCACAGAATCACCTTCATTCTTCCCTTTGGTTTGACATTATGGCTTAGAGTGGACCATTTTGTGTCTGAAAGTAGGCCTATTTACCAGATTAAAGTTATTTGACT